>NC_138770.1:312336363-312791363 GCF_965119305.1 Pelophylax lessonae
TACCAGTTGGGATTATTACTTACTAAACTGAATACAAAAAAATCAACAGTTCACTGCTGTATCAGTTGTGGATTTTTTTTAAACTGACAAATGTACCCATACAAGTGTAATAATATCTCTCACCAACAGGTGGTTTAGTGAGCTTTGAATTTTGTTTGCTCTTTGTCCTGCCTTGAATAAAGCTGTTTGAATTTGAATGCATACATTTTTCCATTGCATTAATACTGGCAGTGTGTGTGTACAGCACCTGAAAATAAAAGAATAATGAATGGGTTTTTGCAAAGAATAAGCCAATAATAATCTCTCCTAACCTAAAGAGAAATCATTGTATAAATGCATAAGCAGCTTCGTGTAAGCGTAAGCATCCCATCTCCAGCAAACAAAAACTGCATTTACTTACAATAAAGTTATTCAGCAGCACATATGAAAACTAGGTTGCATAAACAAGAGCAATCTTGCTTCTGTTCTATTAAAGATGGGTTCCTGGTAATGACAGCAAAAGTCTGTTTGCCCTAAAGAATATAGCTCCATAGTGAAAAGTTGTTGTTATTCAATATTCATATCCTTGCTTTTCCTGAGTGCTGTAGTCTGTCCTTTGGTAAGCAACTAGATGAAATCTTCAATTTGTGAGCACTACTGCTGTCCATTTCAATCTATTTTTATAGTCTCCTGGTATGTTTTTCTCTTGCTTCTGGAAATAGGTGTAGTTTGTAGTTAAAGCTTTTTGTCCTATTCCTTTTGCCAAATATGACATTTCGGGGCACTTCTGTCCCAATCAAACCCTAGTCTAAGTCTAGCTGTCTGAAACTAACCCCAAAACTACACTTATACTAAAGGTTATGCGTTTATACTTGCAGCCAATTAATAAAGTCAATATGATGGCAGCATGGCTTAGCTGCAGCCAATAAAAAATGTCAATGTGATGGCAGCATGGCTTTGCTCTGTCATCTGTCCTATATTCATTTGTTGTAAAAGCACCATTTATGGCCACCACCAAAGAGACTTTAGAGACTTAGGGTAAGTTTGCATAGCTGTTCACCAAGTGCTGCTAAATTTGCTCTGTGTGAATAGGCTACAACCGAAATTCTCTTTCTTTTTCCTCTACAGGTCAGGTGTTATTAATTCATAAAAATAGAGCGAATTTGGAAAATACTGCATTGTGCTACTAGATAGAGCTGAGGATTATATGAAATTTTCTATGATTTTCTGCTCCATCTAGTGGCCAAATTTTATATATATATATATATATATATATATATATATATATATATATATATATATACAAACACACACACACTATATTACCAAAAGTATTAGGATGCCTGCCTTTACATGCCCTTGATAAAGTCACGTCTATCTGTGACGCAACACGTCGGGAGGGGGCGGGTGACGTCACTTCCGGTTTTCAGCCGAGATCGGAAGTACCACAGTTAGAAGCCAGACGTTGTCCAGAGACCCTGTTGGTCTCTTTCCGTGATTATTGCAGTTTACTTAAATGTAAGTTTTTTAATAATAAAGCTATGGAGCCCCTTATTTGTCATCCACTCATGAGCTGATGGGATCATCTTACAACTTTGGGAAAAGGGTTCCATACAGCAGCTATTATCCTGTACCACAAGCATATTACTACCACCATTAAGAAGGATTGAATCTCTGCCCCTTTAATTGATTCCAAAGCCTGATTTATCCTCAGTGAGGTGAGCGGCCATTGCACTCACAAGGTGTTGTTATTTCACTTAGTGATTTGCCAGGATTCACTTTGGCACAGGAGGAATTTATTATTGCACCTATAGAGATTAATTTTGGACTGTGATTCATTATACACAGGAAAAATATATCTTGCACTTGAAAAGTTTTTTTGGACTATTTATCCAATATTTCTTTTTCCACTTTGCACTTTATATGTGTGGTTTCTTATTTTTTGGACCACTAATTATTATTATTATATTATTGCTTTTATAAATTGTGCACATTTACACCTATGTCACATTGTTATAATATTTATTTGCACCTTCACTTACTCATTTTTGGAGTGATTATTTGCACTATATCACATTTTATTTATGTGATTTTTATTCATTTCATTATAGTGATTTTAGCGCAGATTTATATATCTATTTATTGCTCCTTTCTGTATGTGGTGACACTACTAGAAAATTGGCTGCTATTACCCTTTATCACACCTTTGATTAATTTCTCCTTATATATCCTATATTTTGGTTAAGCACATTGGTCCTTTTCATTTAATTTGCACTTTTTTGGAAAAAAAAATGCACATTTAATGGCATCCCGGTCTTAGTCCATAGGGTTCAATATTGAGTTGGCCTACCCATTGCAGCTATAACAGCTTCAACTCTTCTGGAAATGCTGCTCTAGGTGAGTGACCGACTCTCACACGTTGTGAACTGGAACCCAGGGTGCTGCATAGCTCGTCTGTGAGATTCAGAGACATGCAGAAATCTGGAATATTGCTGCACTCCTTGGTAACTTTATTGAAGCATTAAAATCACATTACAGGTATGACAGGCACATAAAAGGTAACACATTTTGACACTAAAGTCAACGTTTACTCAAAACTCAAACCCCTCTCTATTAAAACTGAAAAGAAAGAAAAAAAACAAAGGATGGAAAAAAATAGAAATATATAAGAATAAGAAAAAGAACCAAGCTAAAAAAAAAAAAAAAAAAAGTGGGAGGGGAGGGGGTGAAGCAGAGGTCGCCATCAGACCTCTGTCAGTGTCAATGATTTTATTGTAGATTTTTATAATTTTGTCCCAAAAGGGTATAATAGAAGAGTGTTTGCTCCAAATGTGGGTCATTGCACCACTCTCTTTGAGACATCTTCAACATAAATCCCGGCATGCTGAATCCATCTGGTGTAGGTCTACAGGACACCTATACTATCATATATAGTTTTTCTCCTGGAATCTTGCAGACATGGACATTTTATATGTTAGCTTAAAACTGGTAATACACTGTTAGTATTTTTTCTTTAGTCGTTGGTTGCAAAAGAGATTTCAACTACAGAAGTATTTCAACTACATCAAATGAATGACTTCTGTCAAGTGAGGACTGCTCCACTCTGAAATTCATCTGGGCCCTGCTATAACGGTCGGTGTATGGCCAGCTTTAGAGCTGTATTCCAGTATAAAAGGAGCATAAGCTGTCCCAGCTCCTTCCCCCATTTCACTATAGCATACATACTCTTGAAAGTTCCCTGCTTTTTATCTATCTTTGTTTCATTGAAACCTCAGAGGCATCAAAAAAAGGATGCAGTTGTAAATTTTTTTTAAACCTTGAAGAGGCTTTATACTGAAAAGCAGGTAAGGAGAAAACATGAAAAGGAGCATAAACCCTTACCTGCTGGCTTGATAGAAGACTACATAATGTTCATATACGATATTTCAACTTATCAGAAAGAAAAATATGAATGTTTTGCATTTTTTTAAACTTTTGACTACCGTAAAAAAAAAAAAAATTCCATTGAAAGGATAACCATAATCTCAAATATAGGGTCACATATTGCTGTCATGCACCAAGGTTAAAAATGATTTTTAGTGTCCTATTTGTACTAGGCCTCCTTACTTATATGCAGAACTCTGTCTGTAAACCACACAAGACTGTTTTCTCTCCATCATCTCTACCTTTCCAGCTCACCCTCTGTCTACCATCTCCTGTGCATACTTTAGCTTCCCCACCTACAGATATCTCTCTAAGCGACACAACTCTGTATGCTTCTGAAAGTAAACAGACCTGACATCTCTATAGTGCACCAAAAGCTCTATCTTTCTACTTGCATTTGCTAAGTACACAGTTCCGTTTTCCTCTGCAATGCACAGTTACACCTGCGAACAAATCGCAGTGATTTTTTTTATTTGAGAGAGAGTCGAAAATATAATTCACAAAAAGCTTAATATTTGAATAAAAATATCTTTGCCCTCTGATGCAGACTTAAAAAAAATGGGCTCAATCTGGCACACAAAGGAAGCGTCAGTTCCTCTGTTCAGCAGCCATCTGCCTCCTTATTCCAGAGTTGTGTTGAGTGTAAAAAGTCACATCACTATGACCAAAATCAGGAGAAAGTATAGGAACTGTTGCATCTGCTGACATTTCATACATGTAGCACATTGATCAAAACACAGCAGGGAAACTTCACACTAGACATCATCTGTCTGCAGTTTCCAAGTGATACTTCTACGAGTGGGTGAAATCTTGGTTTAAGGAGAATATATTTTATATATCTGGTATTTGATCAATAAATAAAATTAGCTTCTCTCAGTTTAGTGTATTCAAATTTGTTGTAGATGATTTACACATAAGCACATTTAGAGACCATTAAAAAGCAGGGGCAGGAGTTTTTAACTCCCCCACCAATCACCGAAATCTTTTTCTTTTAATGGTTTATAGATTTTCTGCTCATCATACAGTCCAGCAAACAAGAGGAAATCAATTACTTTTATAGTTTGCTCATGGACATCATTTCTCTTGAAACACTTGTCTCACATAACACGTCATGATGATCACTTAGGTAAACTACATTCTGATTTTTTTTTTTCTTTCTTTTCCCTCATTCTTCCTTTGTCTTTTTCTGTACTTTGCAATACCAGCATTATCACATGCATTAAGCCCAATGCTTATGTAGTGTCTTCCCCTAGTTTTGGCTCTGCTGTATTCAGTGGAACAGCACTCTATTTTCTAGGTCTGGCCAGGTTTACTATAAAATTGGTAGTTGATTGCAACCCTCTGCCTTGGAGTCAGCTTCCAGAAAATAGAGTAGGAGGATTAAACCCTGAGTTATGAATATTTCTCTGACCTCAGCCAATCCCTGGCAAGGGACACCCAGACTGTGGCTGGAGAAATGTTTAAGGGGCCTGTTCAGCGATTTTATGTCCTAGAGCATGGGTGTCCAACCTTTTGGCTTCTCTGGGCCACATTGAGTGTAGAGAAATTTTCTCGGGCCGCATATAAAATATATACTATAGTTAAGGTAGATAAGCAATAAAATGCCACCGTGCCCCCCCCCCCCCCCCCAGCACTAATTTAACACAACTAGAGGACGATCCCCTCCCTTCCCCTCCAAGGTGGCCTCTGTCTACAGTTAGTTGGAAAATGCTGTGGCCGTGCTCCCAACTCAACTTCCTTCCTCCCCAGCAAAAAAAATAATAATTGTCAGGGGGCAGTGGGCCACATTGCCTGTGGTTCTGGGCCGCAGGTTGGACATTCCTGTCCTAGAGCTTCTGCCCTTGGTATGTAGCCTGTGTACTGGAGTTTCTGTATAGGCCTCAGCAGGTGTCGAGCTAAGGGCCTGGAGAAGATATGCTAATAGGATATTTTCTAGAGAGCATCATATTGGAGTCTGATCTGGATAAGGATTGTTGTCGTGTTGTGTGGAAGCTTGGTGGTAGCAGCTGTTCTAGAACATTGTGAATACGACCCGATTTGTGACTCTCAGGTGCACATGTGCTAGGGGGATTTGAGTGCCAAAGGTTACTGGATGGACTGGGTCTGCTCTTACAGAGACCTAAAATTAGTGGCCATTCCCTATTACTTCCAGTCATGGCTGTTTCAAGAGGATTTTGTAAGAAGTTTGTTTTCCTGTTGATTTCTACTATAGTTTTGGAGTATCCTGAATGCCTAAATCCCCTCATGTTCAAGTTTCTGCAAAAAATCCACAAAAAGACATTCCCCAGACTGAGCCTGTATTGTCAGTGTGCATGGAGCTGTGTCTGTTGCAGACAGCCTCTGTACTAGCAAGGGAGACCTAAGCAAACTTTTAGCCGCCCCCCCCAGGGGCGAGTCGCGAGTGCCACACTTGCCTATTATTTTAGCGCCTACTAGACAATGTTACTTTATGTAGGAGCAAGGGACATGTGGTGAGGTCAGCGGCTGGTGAGGCATGGTTAGTATCAGAGCCAGATACACACAGGTTACATATTCACAAGTTACATATTTGATTCTCATTATGTAGGCGATTGCAGTTCTACCAGTTCTACTAGTTATACTCATTTAACAAATATATTTACAAAAGCTGTCCCTTTAGGATGTTTTTCAGTCACCCTTTTTTGTTGATGCTGGAAACAATATTACTAGCAAATATGATAATAACGATTTTAGAAAGAATAAAACATGTCTCTTTATTTTCTGAAGTCAGAAATATAACAGTAATATTCAGTAATAAACAAGTAAGCAATAAAGGGTTCAGGCTTATTTACTAAAAGGCGAACTGCAGGAGAATTTAAAACAAAAGGTAAAACAGTGAAACAGTTCAACTAGAAATATATATATATATATATATAATGTTTGGGGGGTTCTGAGTAATTTTCTAGCAAAAGAAAATGATGATTTTTACATGTAAGAGAGAAGTGTCAGAATTGGTCTGGGTGGCAAGTGGTAATTGCCATAAATAAGTAATATACAAATAATTATTATATATTGTTTTTAAGGTCATTTACTATGTTTTCAAAAACTGTACTCAAGCAGGTGGCTTAACAGACAGATTACTGAAGTTTGAAGTTATAACTTCAAACCAGTAATTTCACAGTAAATAGATAAATAATAAATTATTGTGTTGATTAGAAAATAACCCTTTCAGCAGCTGCAGATTCACCCTCTTCTTAACTGTGTGAGAAAAACATGGGATTATGGGTAAACCTATAAAAACCCATAAACTCATATAAAAACCCATATAACCCCATGTTTTTTCCTTGAAGTTAAGAGGGCTGGGCTGGAAGGGGGCACGTGTCCCTTTCTATGACGCTGCAGTGAGAGGAAAGCTTTTACTGCAGCATTTTTATTGGACAGCTTGGACCAATGGTATACCATTGGTCCAAGGCTCCAATCTGTCCATTGAGCTCAGTGCCTCTGACAAGAAGTCAGGGGCACTGTGAGCTCATCCTCTCAGTCTGTTGCAAACAACATGTGCCAGCTTGTATTTAAACTGGCCGCGCTGTATGAAGCTTCTGACAGGCTGCGAAAGGAGCCCCGTATCTTCGGAACCATAGGTGCTAGGAGCCCCAGGTCACCGAGCTACGACCCTTGAAGCTCAATCGTTCTTTTTTTATGTTAATGGCAGGTGAGGCTCTGCCTCACTCACCTCCCCTGACTGCACTTCCCTGGTAGGAGCACTGTCTCTCCTTTGCTGTAATATACACAGCGCAAAATGACTTCTCATTCCGTCCATTATTGTAGCATATATTCACTGGTGTTTCTGACTGATATTTGTAAATGCATAAATGGAAAAAGAGTAGCGCACGAGATCAACTATAAGTGACTCAAGATGTTGTAAGCAAGCTATGAAGAATATTGCTAAACAAACATTTCAAAAAAGTAATCAAAAAAGAAGAAGAACTAGTGTCCATTTAGTCCATGAAATCCAAGGGTAAGTGAAATGAGTTGGATTGCTAGGTCACCATCCACCACCAGGTGTCACACCACAAAATAGTAGGATTGGCCACTCACCAGAACTCAATGCTCAGGTGTTCTCACACAAGAGCAGACTGCGCAGAAATGTTAGATGGATATAGAGCCAGAACCTGTTCACCACTGCTTCATAACAAATCCTTGCACGCACTCCCTCAGTATCAGGATATCATGGAGAAAAAGAAATGGCCCCACATAGTGAAGTACCGTAACCACAAAATGCTTTATTAAAAGTAAAAATGTGTTGCACTCACATGTATAAGCTGATCAGAAAGCATATAACCACATAATGCTCGGTGGAAGGAAACCTAACTCGTCCAGTTCTCGGGCTCACTCCACGCCAGCCCTGTACCTTCCGGGTAGGTCCCTCACCATCACGTGATGTCGGATGTGTAGTCTGGTCACGCCCCGACCGGTTTCGTCATGTCCGACTTCAGTTGAAGTCGGACATGACGAAACCGGTCGGGGCGTGACCAGACTACACATCCGACATCACGTGATGGTGAGGGACCTACCCGGAAGGTACAGGGCTGGCGTGGAGTGAGCCCGAGAACTGGACGAGTTAGGTTTCCTTCCACCGAGCATTATGTGGTTATATGCTTTCTGATCAGCTTATACATGTGAGTGCAACACATTTTTACTTTTAATAAAGCATTTTGTGGTTACGGTACTTCACTATGTGGGGCCATTTCTTTTTCTCCATGATATCCTGATACTGAGGGAGTGCGTGCAAGGATTTGTTATGAAGCAGTGGTGAACAGGTTCTGGCTCTATATCCATCTAACATTTCTGCGCAGTCTGCTCTTGTGTGAGAACACCTGAGCATTGAGTTCTGGTGAGTGGCCAATCCTACTATTTTGTGGTGTGACACCTGGTGGTGGATGGTGACCTAGCAATCCAACTCATTTCACTTACCCTTGGATTTCATGGACTAAATGGACACTAGTTCTTCTTCTTTTTTGATTACTTTTTTGAAATGTTTGTTTAGCAATATTCTTCATAGCTTGCTTACAACATCTTGAGTCACTTATAGTTGATCTCGTGCGCTACTCTTTTTCCATTTATGCATTTACAAATATCTTCCATTATTTGTTTAAGTAGCAGCAATATTTATCTGTTATAATAGTCAAGTGATTGACTCCTCCTCAAGCGCAAAGATATATTTTCCTTGACCATTTGTGTCCAAGTTTATATATATTTATCTATGGTGTTTCTGACTGATTGTGTATAAATCACAAGATCTCTTCCATGACACAGGGAATCCAGCCTTCCCTTAGTCTACACAAAAAAAAATAAAAAACATTTTCTGCCTGTGTTGCTGTTGGAGATTTTCAGTGACCTCCTCTCTGGTGAAACCATTGTCACCAGAGCAATACGTAAGTAAACAAACTCTGTCTGGGCCCCAGATAGCAATCCAAACCAGACAGGGTTCTAATCCTTTTTCACTCTATTGAAAATGTAAAATGCCAAAATACAGCAGAGAGAATTGCATGATGGGGAACACACAGAGCCACAGACAGGTCATGTGACGGGGCTCGGAAAAACAAAAATGGCCACACTGCACAGCTCTGTTGGGGCAGAGCCTAACAAATGGTTAATTCAGTCCTCCCTAATGCATTGAATTAAAAGATCCTGCAGCTCTCTTCGGGCTCGTTCACACATGCATCAAAATCATGAGTTTATGCGCTATTTATTTAGCAATTTTAAAGCCTCATAACTGCCCTTTATTACCTGTCATGAGTATTACAATGGCACTGCTGTTCTCAGTGCTGTTCACAGAGGAGTGACAGCATTGTGTTGTGTTTAAAATTAGGAAGCCTATTGCTTTTATGAGGCATCAACACTTGTCAGTTGCTTCCATTCATTTTGATGGCAACTGAAGCCCTATAGCATCTATGGCAGTTGTTCACTGAGGCAGTGGAGGCTTCTGTATCCCAGGATGCACTGGGAAATAAGAGAGAATTAGGACAGCTCCAGTCACTTCCTGAATGTACAGAGTAGCCATGTGGCAAAACAATGTACTTCTGTCTACAGGCAAAAGCATTAAGCCAGCCAGCAATACTGACAGTGCCAGGAAGGAGTAGAGGCATCAATCATTATTGTCAGTGGTGAAGCTTTTTGTTTCAGCGAAGCTGAGCTGGACCAAAGTATATGGATTCATCTTGAAAAGAGTTCACAAAAATGTCTGCTATCACACCACAACCTAATCACACCTCAAAGCAGATCATTTCCTCTACATCACTCTACATCACTTCCCCTAAAAACACTTCCCACTAGAAAACAAGACACTTCCATTGGCATTTATCAAACATTCTTGAAGCTTTTTCAACGCTTTATAAACACAAGAAAAACACGCCATAAAAACATCATAAATGCTATAGGAGAGGCAATGAGCATTGTTTCATTCTTCATAATCAACACGTGTGTAAACAAGTTCTTAGAATCAGTACAGTGAATGCATTATGACCTCAAACAAGATGAGACGAAAAGACAGAGCGCAACAATCTGGCGCAGCACAACCAACTTTAAATGATGCATTAAAAAGCAATCTATATACCAGGGATATGAAAACTGTGGCCCTCCAGATGTTGCAGAACTACAAGTCCCATGATGCATAGCAAGACTCTGAAAGCCAAAAGCATGACACCCAGAGGCAAAGGCATGATGGGAGTTGTAGTTTTGCAACAGCTGGAGGGCCACAGTTTACATATTCCTGCTATATACTCCCATGTGGTATTCAGGTGATTTGTAGCAGAGAACGGGGCCATTTATGGAACATATAAGCAATAACTGAGGCCAGTAGAAAGAGATGCGGAAGGGGGGTGGGGGGGGACACTGGGGGGACACCCCAAAATGCTCTGCCTTTGAAACCAGGAGGAGGACAGTGGGATATACAGAGGAGGACTTTGTGTGAGCCCCCAGGCGGAATGCTGTGTGAGCATGGACTTTATCAAATCAGCTGCCTGGTGTGACAGCTACTGTGGGGGTGGAGGAGAAGAATCATTATTCTCTTCCAGCATTGCCGCTGTCCCCAGCTATTGTCTATACACCCCACAAGCGGCCGTGTGCTCTGCTCCATATCACCTGGATACATGTGTATAGAATGCGTTGTAATTTATCATACAAAGTTGGTTTTATTGAACCAGAACGTTGTGTTTACTCTTTACTTCTTACCACATGACAGGGCTCTCCTCCAATTTTTTCTTCTTCCATCCACTGTCTTCGTTCGGGACTCCACTATCTACATTTGTAAAGAAGATAGTTGTGCTTTCTTTGTGTTTAAAGCAGCAGTAAAAAGTACAATGAACAGTATTTCAGGTAACACTTCGCTTTTTCAGTCTGCTCACTCCATGCAAAACATCTGTAAAATTTACTGATGCCATTTAGCATATACTCAATTAGGCTGGCCATACATGTTTAATTCTCCTGTACAATTTTATGTTAGGTTTACCAAAAACCACATAATATGAGGTCAAAACTTTCAATTGTATCCAATTGGGCAGGCCTTTGTACTACATAGTTGAAGGTAAATTTAAAGAAAACTGTACAGAAAATTGTATAATGTATGGCCAGCCTTAGTTTAGTTGTCTTTTCCAGTCTTATTTCCTGAAATTGTTTGAAAAATGTACTATCAACACCTAACTATTATACAGTTGGTTGTAGAGCTGTTTTCTTAGAGCGGTACTAAACCCACAAAACTAAAAATGTATTATATTGCAGCTTGTCACTTCTTAGATGTGATGGTTACATTAGTTTCCTTTTTTTAGGCTTTTCCTTTATTTCCACCTGGTAGTCTAGCCAGTGGATCTGTGATCAATCTGTCCAGCAAAAGTGGCACTTATAGAAATTGAGAGAAATGTTTTAACATTGACAGGGGTGCTTACAGTGGTCAGCTTTTATATAAAAACCTTTATCCCAAAAGGAAGAAATAAACTGTTTCTTTAAAGGGTAACTCCACTTTCGTGGGGAAAAAAAATAGCAAATAAAAGACAATCAATATAGCGTATACAATTGCGACACAAATCATATTGTAATTGCATGTTATTAAAAATAATCTTTCCTTTTCAATCTGCAGCTGTTGTAATTTTCTGTAATTGCAATGCAATATGGCAACCTGGAGCTGTTCTGTACACAGAATGTGTACTGACCACACCCCAGAAACATCATTTCCTGCTTGTGTGATTGGATCACCAATTTTCCCAGAAGTCTGCTTAACCACTTCCCGACCGCTTTCGTTATATTTACTGCGGCAGGCTGTCTCGTACAGGCAAAACGACGTAGGTCTACATCGCTCGCCTGGGAGGAGCTAGGGGGCGTGCGCGCCCCGGCGGCGACGTGCTCCCGCCCCCAATCATCAGCGGAGAAGCCAATGCGTGTGTCAGGCGGCTCCAATTGCCGCCTGACACCCACGATCGCTCCCCGCAGAGAGAGAAGGAAGGTTGGCTGTTGTAAACACAGCCAACCATCCTTCTCCCTGAAATGATCATAGAGCTCATGTGATCCTTCTATATAGGATCACATGTCTCTGTGGTCATCTCAGAAGCCACGCCCCCCCACAGTTAGAATCACTCCCCTAGGGTCACATTTAACCCCTTGATCACAAATAAAGTTAACCCCTTCCCTGCCAGTGTCATTATTACAGTAACAGTGCATATTTTTAGCACTGATTACTGTAGTAATGTCACTGGTACCCCCAAAAGTGTCAAAAATGTCAGTTAGGGGTCTGATCTGTCCGCCACAATGTCGCTAAAAATCGCAGATTGACGCCATTACTAGTAAAAAACAAAACAAAAATAACATAAATCTTGCCTGTAGTTAGTAGACGCCATAACTTTTGTGCAAACCAATCAAAATATGCTTATTGCGTTTTTTTTTTACCAAAAATATGTAGCAGAAAACAAATTGGCCTAAAATGTTAAAAAATTTGATTTTTAAATCTTTTTTTTGGAATGTTATATAGGAGAATGTGAAAAATATTGTTTTTTTTTTTTTCAAAATTGTCGCTCTTTTTTTGTTTATAACGCAAAAAATAAAAATCGCACAGGTGATCAAATACCACCAAAAGAAAGCTCTATTTGAGGGGAAAAAAAGGACGTAAATTTTATTTGGGTACAACGTTGCACAACCGTGCAATTGTCCATTAAAGTAACGCAGTGCCGAATTGAAAAATAGGGCCTGGTCATTAAGGGGGCAAATCCCTCCGGTCTTAAAGTAATTGAGATACAAGTCAGATTTCTGGCATCCCCTGCAATAAAAATTTCATTTTTGGTAAGATACTCCCAATAGGAGCATGTCTAAAGGGATGAAGGCCCAGCAGCTTTCCTCATTTGAGCCCTGCAGCTGCACAGCTTATAGATAATTATGAAACCACTCCCATTTGACCCATTCAGCACAGAGGAACAAACAATTATTTCTTCAGAATAACAAAAGGTAGGAATCTGCAACAAGGTTAGTTAGAATCCTTGTAATGTACAGAGTTCACCCGGAGGGGAATGTTTTTTTCTCAAAAAAAGTGGAGTTACGCTTTAACCTCCTAAAAAGTGTTGGCTGGAGGATGACTTTAAATTGTTACTCAAGCTCATATAAAATTGCTAGTGTTTCTAATACTATTGTCAACCCATGTTGACAATGCTGCTCTCAGGAAGTGTATTATTGACCAGATCACCATGTAAATATAAAGTAAAAAAAAAAGCCAAAAAGAAAAAGAAAGCTACTGCAGCGACCACATTAAGAATTGGTAAACTGACATATATTATATTTTTGGTTTGGGGTTTAATATTGCTTTAAAGGGTATGTAATTTTGGACAGGAAAATGATGCCTTACCACTGTGAACAGACAGACATGTTTGGCAGGTTTGAGGTAAATTTATTTGTACTATGTTAGGAAAAAATGAACTAAGAAAAATAAAGGCACAGAAATAACCCCTGTCAAAGGTAGGTGTCCTGGTATTATTCCCTGACAGATTTTAGAATGTTCTGTTCAGTTTTCAGACCATTGTCCAGGTGTCAGAAACCTGAAAACTTGGAAATTGGATGACAGAACAAATTATAGGAGGTGAAAGAGGGCTGCAGAAGAAAAAGGGAAAAACAATTCTGAATTGAAATCATTTTCCTGTTGCTGGTCAGAATAGTTTATCCAGTATGATCTTCCATTATTTTATTTTCATTGATAACTTTTATATTGTAAAGGCTGAGTAAAATTGTTATATTGCTTTTTGTAGCAAATCTGTTAAATCATTTCTGTAGATAGGGACAGCTTTTAAAGAAAAGTATGAGAATTGTTTTTATTTTAGAAACATACTCATAACTAAGTGAATACAGCATCAGACCTGTCCCCCGTCGGCTCTAAAGCCTTGTACACACTATTATTTTTTTTTATTCAACCCAGCAGGTTGAACGAAAAAAAGCTGACTGCTCAGGTCAGAGCCGTTGTACTAACTATGCGATGTTAGTACAGCGATCTCCCCTGCTGAGCTATTGTGTTCTGACAGGGGGACGGCCCCCTGCCAGAACACTTTGGTCACCCATTGGATGGAAGCGCTGGTTGGCTGTACACATGGGCCAAATATGGGCTGACATTCGGTCCACGTGTACTAGGCCTAAGGTTGAGAACCGAGCGTTCGAACACTGCTGATTGGTCCGTTCTCACAGCTCCTTGAGCAGAGAGCTGGTGACTGTCAATCAGCAGCTCTCCGTAATGCCCCCTCCAGCGCTCACTGGCGCGCTGGGCAGTGGAGGGGATGGCAGCAGCTGGCTCAGGCTCTCAGCGGCTTGCTGAGAGGCTGAGTTGGGTGCCAATCCAGGCATGTGGGCGGATCCCGACCAAATGCTCACAATCTTTCCAGAGCCTGGACCGGCTCTGTGATGTCAGCTTTATCCCGCTATCTGCTAAAAATGAGTCACAGGAGTGCAGATGGAACTTTACAGAAGTACAGCCAAAGAAGCTTTGGCTATACTTCTCCTTTAATGGTTTATATAGTATTGTGCACCTATTTTCTTCCATTGTTATGTTTTAAAACATGTCCTATGTCATTACTAAGTGTGCTGCCTGTCCCAGGTTATTTCCATGGTGGTAGCCTGGAAAAGTGGGTGCTGCAGCAGTGGCTCCCTGGGATGAGGATGCTGCACCAGCATCTCCTGGGGATTCGGGTGCTGTACTAGTCATTTACAGGCTATACAGTGGGAGTATGTTTTTTACGTTATAAAGAGTATGGGTTGTATTGATTTTTGTGCAGATGTGTAAAATCTTCAAATGGTTCATTTCAAAATAAAAAAAAGCAAATGAGCAGGAATGAAATAATGCTTATCAATATTATATAGTTGCAATTATAAGCCACTTTTTACCATACATTAAAAAATGTAACAAACCTCTGGGGTGTCATTTTGTGCGAAACATATGTTGACATGATCCTGTAATATCATACATCTACCTGCTCCTCTTTCCTGGATCTTGCCTCTACCATTGCCATTTTGGGGGGAGGCAACAAACAAAACCAGAAGTAAACTGGACCATGGAATCTCAGTTGGTTGGTGACAATCCTACAATCTACCTTCTTTTTTGAGATGATAAAGAAATGCTGCACTTTCTGCACAGTTTGCCTACCTTCCAGTTTTGCACCATCATCAGTATATTGAGGTTAAGCACTTGACACCAGCTTTTGCTCTCTTGTGTCTCTACCACAATGATGTAGGTTGCTATTTTGTTGGCCAAAAGCAGAGGCAGGAGTATGATATCAGAACTAGAGACATGCCCCCGATCTTACTCTATAATAACAGGTAAGAAAAATGGGAATGTTGGCAACTCTGATTGTCTAGGATGCTTTAAACTTTGACTTCTGCAATGGACAGAGTATGGAGACATCATAGGCATAGTTATTTTATTAAAATATGTAATGGATACAGTTAAAATATACATTTAATATCTGTTCCAAAAAACATTTTGTTGAAAATTTGAAATTATTTTTTTCTTTTTAGTGTTTTAAATCCGTATACATTCCCTTTTTAAGCTCTGGAAACCAAAGCTAAAAGCTTGGGTCCCAAAGCCAGCATGGCCCCAACAAGTACCCATTTTGTCCCTTGAGTAAACCCTTAAAAGCAAAGTGTGCTGTTTCTGGTGTCAGTTTCTGGTACGGTGTTTGCAGCAGTGCAGTTTTCACAGAATGCTGGAACTGGTTGCAAGAGCAGAAAGGGTTACATGTGGTCCAAGTCATCTGTATACCTTTGTGGCTAAATATGCAGCTATCACTGCAAATTTGAGAGCCCCTTTGCAATTGTATGACGTGAACCAACCACTTTTATTCATTAGATGGGAATAGTTGAGATGGTGGCGGTAGTGGCCAGGAGGAGGGGGTTCTGAGTATTTCATGTCAGGTGCATGACTAAAATATAGATATTAAGAGGCTTTTGCTCAACATACATCCAGTTGTTTGTTGCTGATGCCATAGATCTCACCCCTATTCTTTACTAGGCCCAAGCTTTTAGCTGTGTGCATTACACATAGAAGAAAGATTACAGTAAACGGGTGACCTATGACATTGCCACTTACAGTGCTTATATTTCGGCACAGGATGTACATTGATAACAGAATGCATTAAAGGTAGGAGAAATGGCTGTGTACATTACAAAGAGCAGGAGACAGATATATGCACAACACAAAGACACGCTTTAAGTATATGTTCTCTGTTTTGTCTAAATGTAAAACAGCCCGATCTGTAAAGGTCAAATGTTGTCATACTACTGCTTTCACAGAAGTGTTGTGTAGTCATGGGAAAATCTGCCTCTTTGTTTTGGGATGCAAATCCTATTGAAGGGTATGGGTAGCAAATCTTGGTGTAAAAATTCTGGCTTCTTTTTAGTGCTAATAGGTAAACTACTGTAAAAAAATGGTATTGGAAGCTGGGTACTACCTTGCAAAAAGAAAAAAAAAGTGCAGCATTGAGAGGATTTTTTCTTGCACCTTGGAGAGCAACATTGATAACACACAAATCCTCTAAATAACATGCTTAGGAGATGTCTTACGGCTGTACATGTGTGTTACAGAACAGTATGATTTCTAAAACCAGTATGTAGTGGTAGCACATATTTGGCTCGGGAATAGATTTTTTCTTTACAATTACCTTGGCTTAAAAACAGCTGCAGCACCCCAATCTGATTATTTTAATTAAAAAATTCCTATTTTAGGTAGTTTTGAAAACACATGCTTAATCATCAAATGGTAATAAGCCAGCTTTTACTGGCAAATATAATTTGTTTTGTGTGGCTGTTCCTGTTTCCACTGATACAAAACTGTCAAAACTGTTTTGTTAAAGGGGCTGAATACAAAAGTGTGAATCAGTGCACTGGTGAGTGCATGAGTGTGTGCGTGGATGCAGTGGTGGTGCAAGCGGGCACCAGTGTTGCCAACCATCTGTATTTTTACTGACAATCAGTACACAATGGGGACTTTTCTCCTGCCAGTAAATGCCAGTGAAAGGAAAAGGTTGCCAGTAAAAAATATGGCTGAGATGCTCGGCTCAGACCTGCGAATGTCTCTAAGCAACTTACTATATCGAAAATAAAAAAAGAAATGTTTTTTGCCTTAATATCTACCTTAAATCACATTGCTAATTGCACATTGTACTTGTTTGTAGCCTAAATAATGAAATTTGCACTTGAAACTGTAATTTTGTAACTTTTGAAAATGAAAGTAAGAATTTGGCTGTGACAGTAAATTATGGGTGTCGTGTCAATAAAATTTCAATCTGGTAGGTTGGTAACACTGGTGGGCACAGCAGGTGCAGTAGTGGCAAATGCACATCTAGTGCAAGTGTTTTCTTCAGTGCACTGGGGGGTAGTGGCTATGAGCACTCAAAATACCCAAACAGCCAACAATTTTCCCCCTGGTGCCTTCAATTTTTTCAATGAAAGGATGTTGGGCAGGAGGCGCTGGGATATAGCAATACGTTAGGCGCATGTGTGGACATATTGTTTGCATCACAACGTTGCAAGGTACACATGAAGCAGACTAAATTGAGCATGTGCAAAGAAAGGTCAGCCAAGAATAAAAGCCTCATTTCACACATCAAAGCACACCTTAATGATGAATGACCACCCGCTGTATCCCTCACACCATCTTCAAGAAGTCAATAAGATCCAGTAAGTGCCCCTACTCTCAGAAGTAGAGGTTGTCAATGGAGGAATTTTGTTCACTCAAGGTGTTGGATCACTTGATAACACTTTAGGGGAGATTTCTTTACATAGTTACATAGTTACATAGTTTGTGAGGTTGAAAAAAAAGACATCAGTCCATCCAGTTCAACCTATGTGTGTGTTTGCTGTTAACCGTACATTGAATACCCCTGTATGCTGTGGTCTTTAGGGTGCCCATCTAATCTTTTTTTGAAACTATCGATGCTCCCTGCTGATACGACTGCTTGTGGAAGAGAATTCCACATCCTTACTGCTCTGACATTGAAGAACCCCTTACGTATTTTAAGGTTAAACCGTTTTTCCTCTAATATTAGTGAGTGGCCACGTGTCTTATTGTATTCCCTTTCTCCAAAAAGTTTGTTCCTTATGCTAGGGTCATCACCAGTACAGTATTTGTGCATTGATATCATATCCCCCCTCAATCGTCTCTTCTCCAGAGAGAAGAAGTTCAGTGCTTGTAGTCTTTCCTCATAGCCGATGCCCTCCATTCCCCTAATTATTTTTGAATAATCTCTTTATTTCTGGAGTGAATTCCCTTTTTTATACATGCCAGTATTCTGTTGGCTTTGCTTGCAACGGCTTGGCATTGCATGCCGCTGCCAAGCCTGTTGTCTACCAGTACCCCCAGGTCCTTTTCCATCTTAGACTCACCCAGAGATTTCCCCCCCCAGTGAGTAGCTTGCTTTCGTGTTTCTGATGCCCAAGTGCATTACTTTACATTTTTCAACATTAAACCCCATCTGCCATGTAGTTGCCCACCCCGTTATTTTGTTCAGGTCCGCTTGTAAGGTTTCCACATCCTGCATAGAAGATATTGGCATTCTTAGTTTAGTATCATCCACAAATACTGAGATTGTACTCGATATCTTCTCCTCTAGATCATTTATGAATAAATTAAACAGGATTGGTCCCAGGACAGAACCTTGGGGGACCCCACTTTCCACACCCGCCCAATCTGAGTACTCCCCATTTATCACCACCCTCTGGACTCTCCCCTGGAGCCAGTTCTCTATCCAGGTACTCACCCTATGGTCCATACCTACATTCCTTAGTTTGTACAGTAAGCGTTTGTGAGGAACGGTGTCAAAGGCCTTTGCAAAGTCCAGATACACCACATCCACAGGCTTACCTTTATCTAGGTGGCAGCTCACTTCATCGTAGAAGGTTAATAGATTGGTTTGGCAAGAATGATTTTTCATGAATCCATGCTGATTACTACTAATAATACCGTTTTCATTACTAAAGTCTTGTATGTGGTCCCTTAACATCCCCTCAAAAATCTTGCAGACTACTGATGTTAGGCTGACTGGCCTATAGTTACCCGGGATATATCTTTGCCCTTTTTTAAATATTGGTACCACGTTTGCTTTTTTCCAATCAGCTGGCACCATATCCGTCTGTAGACTATCCTTAAAGATCAAGAATAATGGTCTGGCAATCACCAGGCTGAGCTCTTTAAGAACCCTCGGGTGCAAGCCATCCGGTCCCAGTGATTTATTTATGTTAAGTTTCTCAAGTTTAGTTCTAAGTCTATCTTCTGTTAGCCATGGCGGTACTTCCTGAGGTGTATTATTTAGTTTAGCATTACAAGCTGTGTTAGTGTAGCCCCCAGATTCTTTTGTGAAGACTGAAGAGAAGAAATTATTTAACACTTTCGCCTTTTCTCTGTCCTCTGAGGCCAAATTTCTTTCGTCGTCTTTTATGGGGCCAATGTGTTCTGGTCTCGCTTTCTTACTGTTTATATACTTAAAGAATTTCTTGGGGTTCTTTTTACTCTCTTCCGCTATATGTCTCTCGTGTTCTATTTTAGCCGCCTTGATTTCGCCTTTACATTTCTTATTGCACTCTTTGTAATGCTTGAATGCTGCCAATGACCCCTCAGCCTTGTATTTTTTGAAGGCCTTTTCTTTAGTATTAATATGCATTTTTATGTTGGAGTTTAGCCACCCAGGGTTTAGTTTTGCTCTTTTAAATTTATTTTCCTTTGGAATGCACTGGCCAATCCCTTTGTTAAGTATGCTCTTGAAGCACTCTCATTTTTCCTCCGTGTTCTTTGTTCCCAGGGTTCTATCTCATTTGATATTTTCTAGCAGAGAGCGCAGTTGTGGGAAATTGGCTCTTTTGAAATTCAGTGTCATTATATTACCCTTGTGTTTCCTATTACTGTAATTAATACTGAAACTAATTGACCTATGGTCACTGTTTCCTAAGTTGCCCCGTATTTCTATATCCGTGATCAGGTCTGTATTGTTGATAATCAGTAGGTCTAGTACCGCATTGTTTCTTGTCGGTGCGTTCACCATCTGACCCATGAATTTTTCCTGCAAAACATTTAGGAACTGCCTAGCCTTGGCTGAATGCGCGGTTCCTTCTGCCCAGCCTATATCTGGATAATTAAAGTCCCCCATTATAATGACATTTCCCATCCTTGCTGCCAATCCTATCTGTAAAAGGAGGTCCGCCTCCCCCTCCTCCCTCTGGTTGGGGGGCCTATAGCATACACCCAAATATTACCTTCCCTATAGTGCCTTCCCTTTTAAGTTCTACCCATAGAGATTCTGCCTCGTCCATAGCTCCATTATTAATATCATCCCTCATATTTACCTGTACACTGTTCTTAATATACAGAAATACCCCTCCCCCTTTTTTACCTTCTCTATCCTTGCGATAAAGGGAATACCCCTGAATGGTCGCCATCCAATCATGAGAGCTGTCAAACCAAGTCTCTGTTATCCCCACAAAATCTAAGTCCTCCTCAAACATCAGCAGCTCCAGCTCTCCCATCTTGTTGGCCAGGCTTCTGGCATTGGTATACAAACTTCGTAAATTTGACCGGTTGCATACTATATCCTCGTTTGATGTTGTTTTTAAGCTGCTCTTGTGATTTTTCCCCATACCCACCTTGGATTTAGGTACTCTAAACACCCTACCACTAATGTCCCCATTTGTGCCCTCTGAATCTTGCTCCCCACTGGCTAATTCTACATCTCTCCCCCCCCCCCCCCCATCACCTAGTTTAAAAGCCCCTCTAACTTTTTGGCCATCCTTTACTCACTGATTCATGTGGACTTTACTTGATATTCTCATTTGTTTGATTTTCATGAGGACTTTATTTGATATCTTCACTTATTTGATTATTTTGAAATTGTTTGTCAATTTTCACAGATTGGTGAACCTCTGCCCATCTTTACTTCTGAGACACTCTGATGCTCTAAGATGTTCTTTTTAAACCTGCTCATACTACTAACCTATTGCCAATGGACCTAATTCATTGCAAAATGTTCTTTTAGCTTTTCCTTTTTAATACCACTTACTTTTTGTTGCCCTGTCCCAACTTACTTGAGATGCGTTGGTGCCATCAATTTCAAAACAACCTTATTTTTTTCCTAAATTAGTGCATTTTAATTTTTTAGTTTAAACATGTTTTCTATGTTATATTGTGATTTTACACACTGTCCCACCTTTTTAGAAATTGGGATTGTACTACTAAGATCATTGGTTGTCAACTTACAAGGTATAGGGGGCATCAACTGTGGCCCCTGACAGTTGAAAAGGGGTAAAATACAGTGCCTTGCGAAAGTATTCGGCCCCTTGAACTTTGCGACCTTTTGCCACATTTTAGGCTTCAAACATAAAGATATAAAACTGTAATTTTTTGTGAAGAATCAACAACAAGTGGCAAAATTATTCAGCCCCCTTAAGTTAATACTTTGTAGCACCACCTTTGCTGCGATTACAACTGTAAGTCGCTTGGGGTATGTCTCTATCTGTTTTGCACATCGAGAAATGACATTTTTGCCCATTCCTCCTGGCAAAACAGCTCGAGCTCAGTGAGGTTGGATGGAGAGCATTTGTGAACAGCAGTTTTCAGTTCTTTCAACAGATTCTCGATTGGATTCAGGTCTAGACTTTGACTTGGCCATTCTAACACCTGGATATGTTTATTTGTGAACCATTCCATTGTAGATTTTGCTTTATGTTTTGGATCATTGTCTTGTTGGAAGACAAATCTCTGTCCCAGTCTCAGGTCTTTTGCCGGATCCATCAGGTTTTCTTCCAGAATGGTCCTGTATTTGGCTCCATCCATCTTCCCATCAATTTTAGCCATTCTCCCTGTCCCTGCTGAAGAAAAGCAGGCCCAAACCATGATGCTGCCACCACCATGTTTGACAGTGGGGATGGTGTGTTCAGGGTGATGAGCTGTGTTGCTTTTACGCCAAACATAACGTTTTGCATTGTTGCCAAAAAGTTTGAATTTGGTTTCATCTGACCAGAGCACCTTCTTCCACATGTTTGGTGTGTCTCCCAGGTGGCTTGTGGCAAACTTTAAACAACACTTTTTTATGTATATCTTTAAGAAATGGCTTTCTTCTTGCCACACTTCCATAAAGGCCAGATTTGTGCAGTATACGACTGATTGTTGTCCTATGGACAGAGTCTCCCACCTCAGCTGTAGATCTCTGCAGTTCATCCAGAGTGATCATGGGCCTCTTGGCTGCATCTCTGATCAGTCTTCTCCTTGTATGAGCTAAAAGTTTAGAGGGACACCCAGGTCTTCGTAGATTTGCAGTGGTCTGATACTCCTTCCATTTCAATATTATCACTTGCACAGTGCTCCTTGGGATGTTTAAAGCTTGGGAAATCTTTTTGTATCCAAATCCGGCTTTAAACTTCTCCACAACAGTATCTCGGACCTGCCTGGTGTGTTCCATGTTCTTCATGATGCTCTCTGCGCTTTAAACGGACCTCTGAGACTATCACAGTGCAGGTGCATTTATTCGGAGACTTGATTACACACAGGTGGATTCTATTTATCATCATTAGTCATTTAGGTCAACATTGGATCATTCAGAGATCCTCACTGAACTTCTGGAGAGAGTTTGCTGCACTGAAAGTAAAGGGGCTGAATAGTTTTGCACGCCCAATTTTTCAGTTTTTTATTTGTTAACAAAGTTTGAAATATCCAATAAATTTCGTTCCACTTCATGATTGTGTCCCGCTTGTTGATTCTTCACAAAACATTACAGTTTTATATCTTTATGTTTGAAGCCTGAAATGTGGCAAAAGGTCGCAAAGTTCAAGGGGGCCGAATACTTTCGCAAGGCACTGTATTTAGTATATGACAGAATACTGTCAGAGACCTCAGATAAACTATGGACGAGGATCAGAGACTGTAGACATACAATAGGAATGGCTGGAGACTGAAGACACACTAGGGCAGATAGAGAGAAATCACTGTCATTCTAGCCTCTTTAGGCCAGGTTCACAGCAGGGGGTCAGGTGCTTTCCTGTTCACCGAATCAGGTGGGAATCAGGTATGAATCTTTGCCTGACTTTGCACCTGAACATGCACAGGACCCTTTTGGAATATGGACCATGGCCGCTCCGGACAAATGTGAACCGGCTCCATTGAGAGCCGGTCACATACACATGTCATGCCAATTGGATGCTGGGAAACCCACATCCAATTCACACATATGTGAACCTGGCCTGAAATTAATGTTTTCAACTACTGACTGTACAGATTTGCACAGCCAGTACCAAAGAGCCACATGTGACTCTTGGGCAATCAGGTTGGGCATTAGGGACTTACATAATGCCCCTATTCTGAAGGTAAATTAAAGAAAACTCCAACTTCGAAAGCCAGATTGTAACTAATATTAAAAATTTTCAAACAAATGTACAACATGCGGCGGCATCATACTTACTTAATACCTCACACTTGATACCATTGGCATTGTAGCAAATCAGATATCTTAGGACAAAGAAAATCAAAATATGCCATCGTCCTGACACAATGGCTGAGAGAGAAATTTAGTTAAAGTAGTTGTGTGCATTAATGAATATATGTTGGGTCCCACTGCTAGCAGCAAAACACTGCAAGTGGAAATGCCTTGTAGCGAAATAAGCAATAAAGGTCAAATGCAGAGCAATTACAGTTTTCCAGCATCAAGGCAGTCAAGCTTTTATTTCAGTCGACAAAAAGATGTGTATTCTAATAGGTGAGTGAAAAGAGTACTTAATTTGATGTTATTACAAATGTGAAATTAATTTGGTAATCTAACCAACAAAGATAAAAAAAAAGAGTACAAGTGCAATAAATAATACCACCGAGAATAACTACAATTGCTATTGTCTTGTTTTTCTCATTCATTTTCAAACATAACTGTCAAATAGTTTACACAGAAAGCTTACAATTCGGAACAAAAGATACTCAAACAATAAAAGCTCAGATGTATGCTGGAAGGGATTTTTGTAAAGAGAGGGAGTAAACCAGGATTTAAGAGGATTTCAAAGTAAAAATTGATAGACTGCCTATGTTAGTAGAACATATGTCTTCATTTGTAAATAGACATCTTTAGTGAATACATTCGTAGCTGCAGTTTGTAACCTGTTGTGTAGAAGACAGTTCTCCTTAGAATTAATGAAAAATGTTTGTGAAGTCATATAGCTTGTAATAAGTGATTATCTCTGCATACCAATTGCAGATTGTTCATCTACTGCCTCTATAATTAAAAGAAACCTCTATGATCCTCTAAGGAATCTCTTCAATCTTCAACAGTATAAACTGGAACAGGCTAATGTGTCTAAAGGCTTTAGTAGGTTGGAGTGAATGTTGGTCTGTCAAGCCTCTTTTGATCATATCTTTACCAAAATCATTGTATACAGACATTTTAACCATAGTCCTCAGTATATAGAAGTAACAATCAATTCAACCAGTGCATTAACATAACTTCATGAAGGATATATACTGTGTGTATACATACATATATAAAAAAAAAGATACAAAAGGTATTAAAGATATAACACAGCAAGACTCCATTTGCACAATAGAGCCATCTTTATCCACTTGTGCAACTAAATTTACTTTATTGAGCTACTGAGTTCTGTAAACCAACTCTTCTCAAGAAAAGGCCTAATGATAACCTAATGAAAAGCAGCCTGAACTTGTTGCCACAAAAGGAACACGTGCAAAATATTATTACACAATATTTATATTAAAGCGTAAATATAGTCATAACTGTTTTTGTAAGTTTTGGATGAAGTAGAGAAAGAATAAAAACCCTGACAGTTTTTTGTGCTATCTATTGTACTATTGGGGAAATTTCCCTTTCGCTTTTTGTCCTAGAGATACAACAAGGAGTTGGGGGAGATCTCCCAAAGTGGTGGAAATGTCTTTTTTAGACAGTTGTCCCCAGAAAAGATGTCCCTATCAGAAGATATCTTCTTACCTCTCGTTCTATGGACAAAATTCCAAATTTCCCCTCACCTTTTTTTCTCTGGGCGAATAGACAGCAACACAAACCAGACAACAAAAAATAAAAAAAAATAAAGAAAGTTTTGTCTAGAGATACACATTAACTTGACTTTAAAAAACAATATTTTTTTTTCAAACTGTATTTTATAGCGCTAAACATAAATAAATAACTGCATAGACTACAAGTGCTTGGAACGGCTTGATTTAAAAAAAAAAAAAAATTAACGGAGATATATCTACTAAATTACATCCAGTGCAAGACTTTGGTCAAAGAAAAGTTAATTAGAACCTGAACAAACGAATACACTATGTTGGATGCAGTGTTAACCCTAGGGCAATGAAAAGCATATTACGAAAGTAACCCTAGGCAATACAAGGCTTGGGGGAAAATCAATAATAATGAAGTTCCTATGAATTGGAAAGACAATTCCAATTCCTAACCACTGCACATTTTTTACAAAAGCAGATGTTATAATCATTCCACATCTCTTGTTATTTGTTTGCCAGTAGAAAGCTGTAAAGTATGCATATATTTATATAAAAGTGACATCAGCTATAAACCACATCGCTGTAGGATATTTATTGTTGGGCATTTTGAAAATATAAAATACTTCAACAAATAGACTGAGAAAAGAAAAAAAAAATGTGATTGTTTCTGTACAGACGAGTACATAGGTACTTAATTAGTCAAGGCTTTACTAATAGAAATGGTATGAATTAAATCTCAGGTTAAGTGTTCTACTGAACGACTGAAGATTGCCTTTGATGTTCTGTAATTGGTTGCCACTGTGCATTTACATTAAGTTAAAGTGATTGTAAACCATCACCTTGTAGAACAGCCCATTCAGTTTTAAAAAGGAATAAAGGCAAAATATTTGTATATAGCTATGAAAACATTAGAAATACCTTTTTTCCCTTTTTTTATTTTTATCAATGATCATATTCTCTCTGTTCTCAGCTGCATTCGAGCTACAGGAGGAGAAACAACAGTAAATTGAGCTTCCCAATGAAAGGTTGTGTGGGGGGATGTCAGGATAAGCCCTCGCTCACACTGAGGTCGGGTTTGAAATTCAGTTCAGCTGAACTCGCATGGTGTCATACCTGCATGTCAGTGTGATTTCGGGTTCCTGCACAGATGTCTATTGAAATTCCATCCGAAGTGCAGAAACTACTTTTTGAATCGGTGCGAGGCCGCAAAGTCGGCGTGGCACCGATTTGGACGGTGCCATTGCGGCACTCCGATTTTGCATGCGATTTGACATGTCAAATTGCATGTCAAAATGGCCCGATGTGAACAGGGGCTAAGTTTAATCATTGGACTAGAGCAAGCTGAGGTCCCAGCATAGCTAGAAAACTGACCACGGTGTGTTATCCTGCTTAGTGTGATCAGTTTTTAATAAGAAAGCAGAAGGACTGGCAGAAACACCAGGTATTTCACACAAAGGAAGCAATACAAATAGAACAGGATATATTTACACACATGTACATACAAGTACATGGTACAGCAGGCACATGTCAGGAGTAAGAAAAGTTGGGGTTACATACTCATTAATGTGATATTCTCCACTGGCTGCAGTTACCTCAATAACCACAAACTTCTGCAACATTTTACTGCTGCATAATATGCTATGGATCTTTGTCACCTGTTTAGTAGTTGTCATTCATGTCATTTAAAGCTGAACTCTGGGCATAAACGTTTCATTTAAATATATTTCTCCACCAAAGAGGGGGTATCAATTCACTTTGTGTGCACCATTGTTTTTTGCAAACCCAAATATCCTCACTTTGCTGTACATAGCCTGTACAAGGAGCTATGGGAGGGGCATTGCAGGCTCCACCCTCCACAGGCTGCCTGTAAAAAAACTACAAGTGGGGGTGGAAACAAGACCAGCCACTGTGCACAAGGAGAGAGACGAGCAGTGTCTGGTCTTTATTACAGGAAGTTCCTACACAGAGTCAAAGTTTCACCCTAGATTACTGCACAAATCCTGGAAGAAAAACACAAAGCATACCAGGATTCAAGCAGGAATACACATGCCTCTTGTATTTAAACAATATTTGAATGTCCTGCTTTAATAGCAAAGCCTTCTATCAGTAATAATATGTCTGTGGTAGTAGCACCTGGGAGAAATCCCTGCATGGCAGTGAATTAAAGTAGGAAATGAATTGTTTTCTTTGTGTCCGGTTCACACTGCAAAACAGCCTAGCGCTGCGCCGCAGCGTGCCACAATAAAATGCAGAAATGCAGGTACACTCCACAGGACCATGTCATTGTACAGCAACGCAGCGCATCACACTGCTGTACAGGAAGTGTATTTATGTACACTTAAAAATAAAGTTTGTACAAAAAAAAGGGGGCGCTGTGTGATGCGCTAAATCATGCACCACACCACCCCCTACTGCAGTCGGGACAGACAGCTGCCAGAGGGGTAAAGCTCTCTGACAGCTGCACATTCCAGTTTGAATTCAGCCTAAAAAACTATTACATGAAAATTACGTTAGAGGGCCATTAACCACTTTATGACCAGGCCCTATTTTGCGATTCAGCACTGCGTTATTTTAACGAACAATTGCGCGGTCGTGCAATGCTGTACCCATCTGTACCCCGATCTGCGATTTTTTGCGGGACTGTGACATTGCGGTGGACAAATCGGACCCCTAACCAGGCCCGGATTGGCTAATCGGGAGCACCGGGAGAATTCCCGGTGGGCTGGTCGGTATTTTTGGCCTCGAGGGCCGTTGTCATGGCAGTGGGTTGATGCTGTTCCTAGGCTGCCTGCACTCACAGCAGCCCCACTCTTTTTTATTTATTATATTACCGCAGCGGCACAGCCCCACATCTCACGGGGTGTCAGAGACCAGTGACCCGACCTGAACTCGGCTCAGGTTATCCCGGGTCAGCCGTCACCTTCCAGCGGGCGTCTCTCTTTACGGCGGTGTTTGCAGCAGCGGCGTGTGCAGTGTGAGGACAGGAGAGACCGGCTGGATCCCGGGCTGTGTGTGTGAGAGTGTGTGCAGCTCCTCTCTTCTCCCCGGCCGCCTCCCTACCTCCTCACCATGGACTATGACTTCAAGCTGAAGATGACCGGAGGGGGGGGAGCCGGTGGAGGACCTGTTTGAGTACGAGGGCTGCAAAGTTGAAAGAGGCACCTACAGGCATGTGTTCAAAGCCAAGAGGAAAGATGGGTGAGTGACCGAGGGCCCTGAGCAGGCCCGGGGGCCCCTGGTGAGCCATGGACGGGCCTGACCCGTGTGCAGGAGGCCACACTGAGCCCCAGGAAGGGGGAGGGGTAGAAGGACATCTCCATATATTTTTCTATATATACCCCATCATTATATATACACAATTCTCCATAATCGTCCATACCCCATTCTATATATAAGACCCCATCATTATAGCTACACCCCACTATACATACATCAAATTATGCCCCACCATACCCATTATACCACATAGTTATATATACACCCACTATAGAAAAGCACCCCATAATAATATATATACACACACCAATACACCTAACTCCCCATGATTATATGTATCCTACTATATACATTATACCCCACTATATAACTAATAACCCGTAAGTATATCTACTACCCACTATATACATAACCCACAGTGATATATACCTCACTATATACATAATGCCCCATAGTGTGCCTGGGCATCAGGCCTTTATTTTTGTTTCCCACTATATACGTAATACCCCATGGTGTTCCTGGACATTGGGAGATGTGTGTATATATATATATATATATATTTTTTTTTTTTTTTTTCACACCACACGCATACATACATTGCTATTCCACTATTTTTTTTTTTTTTTTTTTACATACTATCCTATAATGGGTTTGAACACAGAACTGGTATATATTCATGATGCCCCATTGTGTGCCAGGGCACAGAACTGGCATATATTATATATACACCATTCCCTATAGTGTTACTGGGCACAGAGCTAGCATACTGTATATCCTACAATATTAAGATCTAGTGCCTGGTGGTGTACTTGGGACACACATCTGGGGAATATGTTCCATTATAGAATGCCCTTTATTGTATCAATGTATTGCACAATGGTTGCATATATCCTACAATACTGTGTATACATAATGCCCCAAACTTGACACTGTGCTGGTGCATAAATACAGAATACTAATTCTTAAAGAAATAAGTATATAATGATACTGTCCTGTTATTACTGTTCTAATAAATCTTCACTGTGAAGCAAAACTTAGGCTACTGGTTTTGCACTGAATTGGAAATGACGATATTTTTTGAAAAATACAATGAATTACAAGGCTGTAGAGAACAGTGCGCCATTGCAAATTTATATTCTGAGGTTTTAATTACATTATTATATTATAGTCAGTCGTGAACTAAAGTGGGCCGGTCTATGGCATGAAACTCCAGGGCTGAAAAGGAGTTCCACTCCAGCCCTGCCCCTAACTGACATTTTTGACACTTGTGGGGGGACCAGTGACATTACTACAGTAATCAGTGATAAAAATATGCACTGTTACTGTAATAATGACACTGGCAGGGAAGGGGTTAACCCCATGGGTGATCAATGGGTTAAATTTGAGCCCAGGGGAGTGATTCTAACTGTGGGGAGTGTGGCTTGTGAAATGACCATAGAGACATGTGATCCTATATATAAGGATCACATGAGCTCTGTGATCATTTCAGGGAGAACGGTCAGCTGTGTTTAGCTTCCCGCGTGCGACTATCGTAGGTCTACGTCGGTTTGCGCAGGAGAGCCACCCTGCTGCAGTAAATAGGCGGCGGGTGGTCAGCACACTTGTATAAAGTACTCGAAACCCATACTTGAGTAAAAGTATAAGTGCTCGATCAAAAAGTGACTTGTGTAGAAGTGGAAGTGCTCTATCAAAAAGTGACTTGAGTAGAAGTACTAAAGTATTCAACATTGCAAGTAGTTTTCTTTTAAATTTTGCTGCTCAAGTACTGAAAGTAAAAGTACCAGTAGTTTTTGAAAAAAAAAAATGCTACTCAAGTTCTGAAAGAAAAAGTACAAGTACTGTGTTATGTAGTTATTAAAGAAAGAAGTCAAACGTTTGAACATCATATTGTTTTTTATTTTTTCAAATGATTAACCTAAAGGACAATCACAATTCCTTTGGCTGTAACTTTCCTTGGTTGGGGGAGGTTCTCTTTCCCCTTAACAGCAGATATGTAAACCATTTTATTTATACATACAGTAGCATTTATTTTCGTATGCGCTGATTTACACCTGACATTATACACATTTTTTTGAACTTCATGAAACCTGCCATCTACTGTTCTGGCAGTGGTAATTTTTATAATTGTAACTAGTAACTATGCAGCACAAAAAAAAAAATATCAGAGTAGAAGTACTGAAATCATCGAAAAAATGTAGTGAAGTAAAAGTGGAAGTAGGAGAAAAAAATTCTACTCCAGGAAAGTACAGATACCACCTTTCGGTACTTAAGTACAGTAGTGAAGTAGTTCTACTTAGTTACTATACATCTCTGGTGGTCAGGAAGTGGTTAAAGTGATATTAGACTCATGTTTTAAGCACTTTCAGAAGCTGATTTAATCACTTACTGAGCATGCAGCTTCATATTTTAACCACTTGCCGTCTGCTTACGTTGACACTACTGCGGCAAAGTGGTCCGTTATCGTCTGACGACGTAGACCTACGTCGCCAGACACTCCCCTTTCTCGGCGGCGTGCGCGCCGCCCGATGCTCGCACCCGCTGTATTCAGTCACAGCGGGAGTCGGGGATCTAGTGTGGGGATCCGCCTGCTTAAGTAAACACAAGCGGGAGGATCTCCTAAGTGACAGGCAGGGTCAGATTGCAGGGTTCAGCATAGCTGAACCCTGGATCTGTCCTTGTGTCACACAGTCACCTCCCCCCACACACGTCAGTAAGCACCAGGCATACATTAACCCCTCCCTCTCCAATAAAATTAACCCCTTCCCTGCCAGTGTCATTTTTACAGTAACAGTGCATATTTATAGCACTGATCACTGCAGTAATGTCACTGGTACCCCCGAAAGTGTCAAAAATGTCAGTCAAGGGTCCGATCTGTCCGCCGCAATGTCACAGTCCCGCAAAAAAATCGCAGATCGCCGCCATTACTCGTTAAAAACAAAACAAAAATGACATAAATCTTTACCTTAGTAAGTAAACGCAATAACTTTTGCGCAAACCAATCAAAATACGCTTATTGTGATTTTTTTTTACCAAACATAGGTAGCAGAAAACAAATTGGCCAAAAATTTTAAAAAATTTTGATTTTTACATTTTTTTGGGGGGGAATTTCATATAAAAAAAAATGTGAAAAATATTGTTATTTTTTCAAAATTGTCGCTCTTTTTTTGTTTATAGCGCAAAAAGTAAAAATCGCACAGGTGATCAAATACCACCAAAAGAAAGCTCTATTTGTGGGAAAAAAAGGACGTAAATTTTGTTTGGGTATGGCGTCGCACGACTGCGCAATTATCAGTTAAAGTCGCACAGCGCCGATTCGCAAAAAGTGGCCCAGACGTAAGACAGCAAAATCCTCTAGTGGTAAAGTGGTTAATCCATGATGTGTTAAACTAAAACATGCTACTAAAAAAACACTGAAGGTTTGGTATTACTTTAATACGTGGATGTATATGGCTTACTTTTGGAGAATAGGAATACTGTTTAGTTTTACTTTATCTGTCATGCAGTGATATTGTAATTCTACTTCTAATTCTAGTAATTCTACTTAGAATAACTACAGCAGTGAGTAAATAACACAAACCAGGTTTCCCTGTAGTCAGTTTTAGGTAATTCCGTGATTAAACAGTTTATGCAAGTTTTACAAATTAAACCCAGATGCAGAGTTTCAGCTTTATGTACCATTTTATCATAAGAAGATTGTTTAAAGTTTTTCATATAATGGGTTACTTTTTAAATACTTTAGTGACAAATACTTCAGTTCCCAGTTGATTCCATCAATAACGAAACAATCCACTGAGACCTAGAAATATATCTAGAATTTTTGCCTATAGCATTCCATTTTTCAAACAAGAGAGCTGAGTTATATGATAAGAGATGTAGGGAGCATGACAGAACCATTACCAAGGGAAAAGAAAAGGGCAGGCGAAAACAGGCATAACAGTACAGGCCACAGGCAAGTGCTAGGTTTTCACTGATGGGCAATTAAAAATGTCATATGAGTACATCATGGGTCTTGGTTCTGGAACAACAAGCAGCACAAGGTGAAGTAACCATGAATGTCAGAAACCGGTGGTGATCAATGTATTTAAAACGGTACAGACCCTGACATCATCCAAGACCTGCACTTGATATTCAGTGCTACATGCTGTCAGAAAATATGGGCATGCTACAAGAGATGATCAAAGACTATGGGCATGCTCTAAGAGAGGCGATCAGAGACTATGGGCATACTACAAGAGATGGTTGGAGACTATGGGCATGCTACAAGAGATGATCAGTGACTATGGGCATGCAAGAGATAGTTAGAGACAATGTACATGCTATAAGAGTTAGTCAGGGACTGTGGGCATGCTACAAGAGATGTTCACAGACTATGGGCATGTTACAACAGAGGGCCACAAAATAAGTACCAAAGGGCTGCAGGTTGGGCACCAGCACCCTAAAAGAATAAAAAAGCATACAAAGAAACCATTTTTTTCTAGGTCTAGGATATACAGCATCTCATGCCAGGCGCTTTGCCTAGCCTGCCTCTGCGTCAAAGTTGTACAAGATGACCTGTGAGTCTTACGTCATTGTGGAACCACACCTAGGGATGTGTAACTAATACTAGTTGCCAATGTTAATATTCATATTTTTTACAAAAAAGGTGGTAAACGGTACAGACCCTGACATCACACAATGACTGCATTTGAAATTCAGTGAATTTAATGCTACAGAAAGCTGACAGGACATATAGGCCTGCTACAAGAGATAATCGGAAATGTTATGCATGCTACAAGGGATGATCAGGGACTATGGGCATGCTACAAGAGATGATCATAGACTATGGGCATACTACAGGAGATGGTCAGAGACTATGGGCATGCTACACGAGATGGCTGAAGACTATGGGCATGCTACAAGTGATGGTCAGAGACTATGGGCATGCTACACAAGATGGTCACAGTCTATGGCCATGCTACAAGAGATGGTCAGAGACTATGGGCATGCTACACGAGATGAACAGAGACTATGGGCATGCTTCAAGAGATGGTCAGAGACCATGGTCATGTTACAACAGAGGTCCATAAAATAAGTACCAAATGGCTGCAGGTTGGGCACCAGCACCATAAAAGAAAAAAAGCATACAAATAATGTTATTTTCTAGATCTAGGATACATACCATCTCATGCCAGGGGCCTTGCCCAGCTTGCCTCTGCAAAGCTGTACAAGATGACCTGTGGGTCTTAAATTATTGAGGAACTTACACCTAGAGATGTATAAAAGATGCTAGTTGCCAATTTTATTATTCATATTTTCTTACCAAAGAAGATGGCAACCTTAGTACCTAGTACTCCTTGTTTGTCAGTAAAGGCATTTACCTATGAAAAGTGTGCTAACAAGAACAGTTCTGGTTGCCTATGACAAATAATCTTGGAGTGGTCGGAATATAAAACAAGGCTTTTAAGAGGTTGCTAGGGGCAAATTTTTATGCAAGTACACTTTTTATAAATAAGGCCTATAAGGGTATTGCAGTTTATGGGCAAATTATAACATTATGGTTGCATTTTCTGATGGCTAGCAGTGACAATAACAAACCCTAAGGCAATAGTGAGACCTGGAGAGAATGTGTGCACAGGAAGTTTGGTCCCCAAAAGCTGTTGTTTTTGTCACTTCTCCGCTCTCCAAAATTCCTATAGACCAGTGGTGGCTAACTTGAAAATTATAGAGGACCTCAAGTGTGGCCCATGACACTTTAAGAGGGCTGCACAATAGCAACACAGTGGTGTGGTGAGGTACATTGCATCAAGCTACGCAGTCTATTCAAAATAAATGGAGTGTAATGAACCTCAATGCCTGAAAATTGCATCCAGCTGCATTTTTTTTACCCAAGGCACACTGAATGGAATGTGAGAATAAAGTCAGTCCCATCAGTAATGGCAGTGTCGGGATTATAAGGATTGCTCAGGGAACATTAATTGTAATATAAAGGTACCCACATCCCAATATTTCATAGAAAAAATAGTTTTGGAAGGTTGAGCCAAAGGGATTTTAGTGGTACCGTCCTCAGACAATACACAGTTTAGATAAAATCAAAAAGATTTTTATTGAACATATACAAAAACAAACTTCCAATTTAAAATCACAGAAGCACATACAGAGTGTATAAAAAAGAGTCCCTCTATGTAGTCTCTTACACCCTTGCAGGAGGGTGCTGAACAAAAACTACCTCCACAAAGGTTGTAGGTGTAGACGTACAAACTCCCGACATGTTTCGCAATTGCTTGCTTCTTCAGGAGAGTAAGACAGCGAATTAGAGGGACCACATACTATAAATGACAATTGAAAACATGAATACATGATATATTTTTCATTAATAACAGTAGGTCATTGTTAATACAGTTATTGCAAACTATGTACATCAGGTCATTTACTTCAAAAGACTAGTCAACCCAAACAATAGACCATAAGAAGCACCAAGGTTACCGTCCCCAGGCGAGCATGGGAGCAAGTCCAGGGTGCCCCCTATGATTGCTAAATATAATGCAGTGTATTATGATATTTAATGATAATAAGATATTCCAGTACATTATTGGCAGATACAATTACATGTACAACATGGTATACATACCACCAAGGTAAAATAGAAAAAGATCATAAGCTTGGTGGGCGGTGGGGTAGATGACACTGGGATGGCTCTCGAAGTATGTAAATGAGGGTCAAATCAAAGGATGATGGTATCTCACTTCCCTTTACACAAATTCAGTGGTATACTGTATATATTGCAATAAGGATGTTCTAAAAAAAGGAGTGGTAAGTATAAAACAGGATAATGATCCCCCAAACCATTCATGTACAGGTAAGATATTAAGGAGTCACAAGGATCTAGGTAAGCTTACCCTTTAAAAAAACAGCTCAATATTTGTGAGGTTAAGAGGAGATAGACAAAGCCATAATCAGGTTCCTATAAATAAAAAAAAAAATCTGAATATAATAGCTAGGCTGGAAAGAAGGGGAAGATAATAAATATGAAAGCCAAATGAAAATATTAAAACCTGAAAAAAAGGGTTTGAACGTGTGCTTCTCATTGAGACCCGGAGGGTAAAGTGCGTATAAACGTTCTATCCAAAGCGTTCCAAAGCGTTTCGCGTTGGAGTATGCATCAATCCCAATCACCCCTCTGTAGGTCTGGGAGGATGACCTCTAGGACACAGAAGGACACTACAGTATTATCACACTTGTGTCTCGTTACAAGGGTTAAAATGTTCCCATTGCCAATGTAGTAGATGTGATCACTGACCTATTTGGCCGAATGTTGTCTTGTCTAGCCTATATAAAAGGCTTTGCAGTGACAGGTCATTAGATAGATAACCCCTTGAGTAGTGCAGTCTGCATGGGCACGTAATCTATGATGTTGGGCGTTTGGGAGTATAGGCACAGGACCTTCAGTCACCCAAGGACATTGGGGGCATTGCATGCACTAATAAGTGCCATGGGGGAGTGAGGTTCCTGTGCGATCAGGGCAATATTTGGAAAGAGTGTGTTTCTCCGTCAGTAAGTGCCAGTGTATAGATACAATAGACTGTACTTGATTTTCGTTGGCTGAAAATGTTTGTAATTAATTTGACCGCTGGATTGACATTTTGAACTTTGGACCTATATAGCAATGATGTTCTGGATTGATTCTTATCTCTATTGTAGGCCTTTTTAAGAAGTGACCGGGAATACCCTCGGGCCAGTAGGCGTTGTTGTAGTTTGTAGGCTTCTTTTTGGAAATCAATATCCAGTGTGCAATTTCTGCGGAGCCGCAGATATTGAGCAAAGGGGATGCTCCTAATAAGGGATGCCGGGTGTGAACTGGATGTGCGTAGAAGTGTATTCCCTGCACTGGGTTTGCTAAATAGATTTGTAATGATGTGGCCATCTGGTTCTAGCACGATCTCACTGATTGTGTGGGTAAATCTAAGATTGTAGTCGTTGGTATTGAATGCCTCCAGTACAGAGTATAACACATCCTGTGTTAATAGATCATCTATGTATCGAAACCAGCACATTACTTGTGTCAACCAGGTTGTGTAGTTTTCGTCTGAGAAAATAGATCTCTCAAAATTGTCCAAGTAGAGATTAGCATAGGAGGGTGCGCAGCACGTCCCCATTGGCACTCCCTGAACTTGTAAGTATGTCTTATTCATAAATGCAAAGAAGATTCTAGTTAAGATAAACCTCAATAATTGAAGAATACATTTATTGAGGGGCCAAGTAGATCTGTCCTGCTCCATGAGGAATAATTCAGCTGCCCGGATGCCCAGCTCGTGCGGTATGCTAAACCGCTATGAGCACGGCACCCGGGGGAGCCTGAATATCCTCAATATGTCTTAACAAGTCATATCCTAGATATTTGAAGGTAGACCAAGAATGTTGGGAAGTAGAAAGGAATCGACAAACCTACTTGTGTGTTCCAGGAGTGAGCCTATCCCAGAGATGATAGGTTTGCATGAGGGGTTCAGACTATTTTTGTGGATTTCTGGCACTGTATAGAATGTAGGTACTCTTGGAAATTTTACATTAAGAAAGTCCAAGTTGTCTTTATTGATGAAGCCCTCTAAAAAGGCCTTTATACAGAGGTTTCCAAATTCACTTTTGAAAGTGGCAACTAGTTCTGGATTAATAGGGAGATACCAGTGTAGATTGTTTAGAACAGCAAGATACATTTTTTGGTATTGAGTATGCGACATTAGTACAATGGTGCCACCCTTGTCAGAGGGCTTAATCACCAAATTAGGATTATTCTGTAACTGCTGCAAAGCAAATTGTTGTTCACGGGAAAGGTTCATAGTGCCAGTGGGTGAGGTCTTGAACGGTTTGATGCACAAAAGACCAGTTGTTTGGACATATCGATAAATCTGGAAAATTGCCTGACTTTGATTTAAATTTAGCTCTCTGAGGTTTAAATATTGAAGGCAGTGTCTGCGTAATTTTAACTGAAGAATCAGGATCAGAGTCGGTTGACCCCTTATCATAGAGAAGCATCAGATATCTGAGAGCTCTGGATTTGTTCATAGTGAAGTTTTTTATTTGTTCAGTTAGATCTTTTTCCAGCTTTTTCTGTTTCCGTTCTTCATCAAACATGTATTTAAAATTTAGATTAGGTGCAAACATATAAAGATCCTTTATAGTTTCCATAGTGTCTATAGAGTATGTCGGATAAAAACCCAATCCCAGTTGTAGTATCGAGATTTGTTCTGAAGTGAGTTGTTATGGCGATCAGATTAATGATATTGAATTCTGCATTAGGTGTGGACGTCAGGGATGGGGAGTCTGAAGTACATAGGCTTTTAACCGGTTGCCGACCGCCGCACGACTATATACTGCGGCGGTCAGCCCCGGCCAGGCAGAGTGACGTATCGGTACGTCACTCGCCTGTCACTGACTTGCGAGCCTATAGCGAGGGGGCGCGCGCCCGCCGAGGCGCGCGCCCGCCGCGGCTCGTTCACAGGCAAGTCAGTGCGTGTGACCGGCGGACTCGATGTCCGCCAGTCACACTGCGATCGCTCCTGTGAAGGGAGAAAGACAGAGCAGCTTGTGTAAACAAGCTGCCTGTCAGTTCTCCCTGTGTAAAAGTAAAGATCTGACCGTTCTACTATGTAGAACGGTTGATCTTTGCTTTTACACCAATAGCAATGTCCCTACACAGTAGAAAGCACGCCCCTAGGACACACTTAACCCCTCCCTGTCCAATAAAGTTAACCCCTTCCCTGCCAGTGTCATTTTTGCAGTAACAGTGCATATGTATAGCACTGATTACTGCAGTAATGTCACTGGTAACCCCAAAAGTGTCAAAAATGTCAGTCAAGGGTCCGATCTGTCCGCCGCAATGTCGCAGTACCGAAAAAAAAATCGCAGATCGCCGCCATTACGCGTTAAAAAAAAAAACACCAAATATGACAAAAATCTTTCTCTTTGTTAGTAAACGCGATAACTTTTGCGCAAACCAATCAAAATACGCTTTTTGCGATTTTTTTTACCAAACATAGGTAGCATAAAACAAATTGGCCGAAAAATGTTAAAAAATTTTGATTTTTACTTTTTTTTTTGGGGAATTTCATATAAAAAAATGTGAAAAATATTGTTATTTTTGCAAAATTTACGCTCTTTTTTTGTTTATAGCGCGTGATCAAAAAATCGCACAGGTGATCAAATACCACCAAAAGAAAGCTCTGTTTGTGGGAAAAAAAGGACGTCAAATTCGTTTAGGTACAGCGTCGCACGACCGCGCAATTGTCCGTTAAAGTCACGCAGTAAAAAATCGCAAAAAAACCCCTGGTCCTTTAGCAGCCAAATCCTCCGGGGCTTAAGTGGTTAAATTGCCCTGTTTGCTGATTCTGGGTGTGGTGACTGTTTGTGAGTCTAAAAAATCATCAGGTTGTGTATAGGCAGTAATGACAGTGTCAGTAATAGTTACCCCAATCTGTGGTGTCGATGGTCAGAATCGGAACCCCCAGCATTGGTGTCAGGGGACACAATAATAACCCCCAGCATTGGTGTCAGTGGATGCAATAAAAACACCCTGCATTGATATCAGAGTCAACAATAACAACCCCTGGCATTGGTGTTAGTGGATGCAAAAATAACCACCAGCATTGGTATCAGTGGGTGCAATTAAAAACCCCTAGCATGGTGTCAGTGGGCACAATAATAACTCACGGTATTGGTGCCAGAGACTGCAATAATAAAACCAACATCAGTTTCAGTGACAGACAATTATAATACCCAGCACTGATGTCAGTGGCCGCAGTAATAACAACCGGCTTTGGTGTCAGAGAAAACACAAATAAATTCCACAAAAACGTCAGTAACCGCAATAATAACTCTTAACATTAGTGCCAGTGCCAGTACTATTAACCCAACACTACATTTGTGGTCAGTGGCAGTGCTGCAGTTAGCCACTTTCTTCACTGGTGCCCAAATGCAGTGCCTCCTCTTCTCAGGTTTCCAGCTGGCACTCTGGGCTGCTCCTCCTGCCCCCTGTTGGGAGAGATCACTACCTGACATTACCATGCTGGGTGCTGAAACACAGAGAACGTTTCAGCCCTTGACACCCTCCTGCCATTTTGCTATCCTCTGGAGCCCAACAGGTGGTGGAGGACCAATAGGCTGCTTGCTGAGCACCAGGATCATAGACTGCCATAAGATAAATGCATGAATACAGGTATTGTGAAGACAAAAACAGGATAAATTACGAACAAATATGTAACATTTTTTTTTCCTATTTACTATCTGCAGACATTACCTGTTAACTAATGAACTGCCACTAATGAACAGATCAAAAGCAATAGGCTTGATTTACTATTGCTATTTATTTACTATTGCTGTTGTGAATCCAGCAGGGCTGCACTAAGTCACACATGGCTGTGTGTGTATTTATGAAGTGGATTATGGCTGTTGATAATATGACATAGCAGCTTGGTGTGGAATAGCCAGATTTATGTCAGCAGTTATGTCGGACTGAGACTGTGTCTGCAGCTTCTGAGAATTTGCCAGTTATGCAGTCGCGGTTTATTTCTTAAAGCTGAATTTGTGTGTAGACTACTAGCTTTTCAAACAGAAGATTGGTAGTCTTAGCAAGGTGGTATGCAGTACATCTTATAGGTGTAAATTACTGTACCTTTCAGTTGGAAAAAATGAAAAACAGACATTGCAATATCAATATCATATCACGGTAGTGAGCCTGCAATCTTACTGCTTCCTTTCTGCTTGCCCTTGCTGCATCTACCCCAATCTTTGTTTACTTTATTTATTTTTATTTATTTTAGGTACTTCTATAACGCCATCAATTTATGCAGCGCTTTACACATATATATTTTACATTCACATGAGTCCCTGGTCTTTGGAGTGTGCGAGAAAACCAGAGTACCTGGAGGAAACAGACGCTGTGTTACAATAAATGCGCATCTGTTTTTAACTGCGAGACATCAGAAAAAGACAAAGAGGGAGGACTAAATCTGACTTTACAGGCCAGAAAGGAGTAAACAAAACCAAATATATATATATATATATATATATATATATATACATATTTATATATATATATATATATATATATATACAGTCAGGTCCATAAATATTGGGACATCGACACAATTCTAATCTTTTTGGCTCTATACACAACCGCAATGGATTTGAAATGGAACAAATGCAGACTTTCAGCTTTAATTTCAGGGTATTTACACCCAAATCAGGTGAATGGTGTAGAAATTACAACAGTTTGTATATGTGCCTCCCACTTTTTAAGGAACCAAAAGTAATGGGACAGATTAACAATTATAAATCAAACTTTCACTTTTTAATACTTGGTTGCAAATCCTTTGCAGTCAATTACAGCCTGAAGTCTGGAAAGCATAGACATCACCAGACGCTGGGTTTCATCCCTGATAATGGTCTGCCAGGCCTCTACTGCAACTGTCTTCAGTTCCTGCTTGTTCTTGGGGCATTTTCTCTTCAGTTTTGTCTTCAGCAAGTGAAATGCATGCTCAATCGGATTCAGGTCAGGTGATTGACTTGGCCATTGCATAACATTCCACTTCTTTCCCGTAAAAAACTCTTTGTTTTTTTTTTGCAGCATGCTTCGGGTCATTGTCCATCTGCACTGTGAAGTGCTGTCCAATGAATTCTGAAGCATTTGGCTGAATATGAGCAGATAATATTGCCCGAAACACTTCAGAATTCATCCTGCTACTTTTGTCAGCAGTCACATCATCAATAAATACAAGAGAACCAGTTCCATTGGCAGCCATATATGCCCACACCATGACACTACCACCACCATGCTTTACTGATGAGGTGTTATGCTTTGGATTATGAGCAGTTCCTTTCCTTCTCCATACTCCTCTCTTCCCATCACTCTGGTACAAGTTGATCTTGGTCTCATCTGTCCATTGGATGTTGTTCCAGAACTGTGAAGGCTTTTTTAGATGTTGTTTGGCAAACTATAATCTGGCCTTCCTGTTTTTGAGGCTCACCAATGGTTTACATCTTGTGGTGAACCCTCTGTATTCACTCTGGTGAAGTCTTCTCTTGATTGTTGACTTTGACACACATACACCTACCTCCTGGACAGTGTTCTTGATCTGGTCAACTGTTGTGAAGGGTGTTTTCTTCGCCAGGGAAAGAATTCTTCAGTCATCCACCACAGTTGTTTTCCATGGTCTTCCGGGTCTTTTGGTGTTGCTGAGCTCACTGGTGCGTTCTTTCTTTTTAAGGATGTTCCAAACAGTTGATTTGGCCACACCTAATGTTTCTGCTATCTCTCTGATGGGTTTGTTTTGTTTTTTTTTCAGCCTAATGATTGCTTGTGCGACGAGCCAGAACCGCAGGGGTGACACGTGAGGTGCACGGTGGGCCGATGATAGACAGCAGTAATACAGTTCATCGGTTTACTCACGGTTAGCAGAAAGCCTCCCTGGGCTGGTCGCACAGTGAAGAGGAAGACAGCACAAAATCCTCTGGGGCACGCTCTGTGATAGGGAAACGCCAGCCAAGATGGTGGTTGAGGTGCCCGTGATGACAGGGGTTTAGAGTGCTTGTGGTGGCTGGGTCCCTTGATGGTATTTGTCGTGACGCCAGTACCGTTAATGGTGGTACAACCAGTTGTAATAGCAATAGTGAAGAATGAGGTAGACAGTGGTAGGATACAACTCACAACTTTTACTGTGACTGGTTTTGATTGCAGCATAAAAATCAGAAAGAAAACAGTCTCTGGGTAAATTGAGGAATTCTGCTGATCCACTTTTCATAGGTTTTGGTAGGTCTTGACTCAGGCTGTGATTCAGTATAATGCTTACTTGTTTCTCGTCCCTTTAGAATCCAGTGAAATTTGGTGAGGTTGCCAGTGGCTAAGGAATCCTTCACCTTTATTCTCAAAGGTCAGTTGCTGCCGTTTGGTGGCTTTTACCCTTTGATTTTAACAGTTCCAATTTGTCCCTTCTCTGGACTGACCTTCACTAACCTCTACATGGTGCTTCTCTCCACACTCTCTTCCTGAACTGAACACTTGACCACAGATAAACCTGAGCTGGGATAGATATCCCAAAGTGGTGCTATCCCCATCTTGTGGTGGGAAGTATGAAGCACACTTGACCAGCCTATGAACAGGGATTGACAAATGTCAAATGCAAAATGACATGCAATACAGCGATGACAAAGAAGTAATACATTTGCAGTTCCCACGTGTCATGAGTGGGACGCTGCATATGCTTCACTGATAGTGACAGCTCTTTGGATCTCATATTGAGAGTTGACATCAACAGATTCCAAATGCAAATAGCACACTTAAAATGAACTCTGGACCTTTTATCTGCTCCTTGTAAATGGGATAATGAGGGAATAACACACACCTGGCCATGGAACAGCTGAGCAGCCAATTGTCCCATTACTTTTGATCCCTTAAAAAGTGGGAGGCACATATACAAACTGTTGTAATTCCTACACCTTTCACCTGATTTGGATAAAAATACCCTCAAATTAAAGCTGAAAGTCTGCAGTTAAAGCACATCTTGTTTGTTTAATTTCAAATCCATTGTGTGGTGTATAGAGCGAAAAAAAATAGAATTGTGTCGATGTCCCAATATTTATGGACCTGACTGTATATATATAAAAATATCACAATTTATTTGTACATATTAAAATATAAGGATTCCAAATGCATCTCTTGAACAACATAACACACTAAAATAAAACCTATACCAAAATTGTGGTACTGTAGTACAGGGTTTCTCAACCAGTGTGCTGCGGCACACTGGTGGGCCGTGAAGGGTCCCCAGGTGTGCGGCGGCAAAATGACCTCCAACCTATGCATCAATAAGTAATCTTCTCTTTAATGATTGCTGGCTGGTCTGCTGGCTGTTCAGTCATTACAGCGGTGTCAGTCCGCTGTCTAATACTCGCTTCCCACTGCCACATGCACTCTAGAAGCCGTGCGTGCCTCCCGACCCCTGTCCTGCCAACCGATTACGTCAGCGGTTGCTATGGACGGGTCAGGCGCACAAGCAAGGGCTTGCTGGACGTTAGAGCAGGAAGACGCTAGCTGGCGCGAGAGGAGAGAAACCAAGAAGGAGGATCTTCTGTGCCTGCATGTCAGCTCTGTGAGGTACATAGGATTATGTAGCTTAACTTTTTTTTTTATATTTTAACCTACTTAATAAATGTACTGCTTGGGATTTTGACCTACCCTTGAACAATGTTCCTCTCAGCTGTTTTCATTCTCCTTTGTTAGTACACAGGATCACCTTGATGATTGCTCTGTAAATGTAATATATATGTAATTTAAATATGTGTGGGTATATAAAAAAAGATTAGGATGTTTGTTTTAATCACTGTATTACTATATTATATTGATAATGATAACAGTACTACTTTTTTTTTTTATATTGTATTCTGCTTACAGATTTTTTTTCCATTTTTTTTATTTTGTAATTCACTTTCACGTCTGCTGCAGTTTTGTCTGTCTGTGTGCATATATACATGTGTCTGTATGTGTGTGTTTGTGTGTGTTCATATAATTGTGTGTGTGTACATGTATGTGTGTATGTATGTTACTTTTAATCCTGACCCCCCCACGCCCATATTCCTGTACCATCAGAAATGCTTTTTTAGGGCTTGTTTGTGATAGCAGTAAGGACTGCTGCTCCTCTGAAGAAAATCCATGCTTAGGTCGCTTTCAGAGGCATTTGACAGGCAGTAAAGAGGCATTATTGTTCCTCCTCACCACCTGTTTTAAGCTTGTAAATGCAGCATCACTACACGCAACCGTGCACTGCATACAGTTGCAGGGTAGTTGCAGGGAAGCCCCATTTACCCTGGGTATACCTCCAGCTGCAGCCACAGCATTGTGTACACCCCCATCTGTTGCCTTTGCAGCTAAAGGGGGAGAAGTTAGGGGTGGTAAAAACAGCTTAACCGTGTGGTTTTACCATCCCTCCAACCTGACATGTGAACAAGCCCTTGGTTCACATCTGCATGGCTGCGTGCTGCGTGTAGGGCAGCTTATTCATTTCAATGGGCTTCCCTACCTGCAGAAATGCCGAGGAAGAAGTCCCTGACCCTTTTTTTTTTTTAGTTACGGCACACCAAAAGCACCCTTTGTTTGCCAATGTGTGGGGTACCCTTAGGAATTATTGGCATCCCTAAAGAGCAGAGCATTTGTGTGTATGTCAGGAATGAGCGCGATTTTGCGCACGCTCTGCGACATACAGTAACGAAAACTGAACCTTGTACAGAGTGCCTCAGGACTGAACACTGAATACTTTTCAAGGGCGCCCCAACTGGAAAAAGGTTGAGAAACACTGCTCTAGTATATACTGTGGTAGAGAATCCTCAGAGGCTTCTGAGGAATCTCTACCACAGTACATACTAGGGTACCACGATTTTGGTCTAGGTATTATTTTAGTGTGTTATGTTGTGCAAGAGATGCATTTGGCATCCTTATATTTGAATATGTACAAATAAATTGTGATATTTATATATATATATATATATATATATATATATATATATATATATATAGTTTTGTTTACTCCTTTCTAGCCTGTAAAGTCCGATTTAGTTCTAACTCTTTGTCTTTTTCTAAATTTGCATACATACTAATGATGGCCTAGTGATTGCCCCATGTTTTTATATTCTACTGTGAGACATCAGTGCTCTGGCACAGGGGTGTCAGTACCAAGATTCAAGGCTGAGACAGCTCTTGGTGGTTGGCCAGCTCCCTCCTGTCTCTGTTTAAAGCACCTGTTGCACACACCACCAGGGCTCTTGATAGCAGATGCTACCTAGTGTGCTCTTGTTTGACCCAGTGTAACGCTCATGCGTTTTTGTAGTAGGCTGGATATGCAGCTGCAAAATCTCCACTCAGTAGTCATGTAGAGATGTGTTGAATAACCAGATCCAACTCTCCAGACTCATCACTGTGGGCCTGTCAGCTTCAACATACAGATATATACACACTCAATACGATGTTCCTGGAGTGGTAGAATGTATATGACAGTATGAAGGTGATGTGCTGAAGGGACAGGTGTGAACAGTGATAGAGATGGTAAGCACTTGATAGGTTTGTTCAGGAGAGTACTAGATGGTATTAGGTAGAGTGCAGATAGGTTAGTAATCGAGTATGGTAACAGGTGGTAAGGACAGCAGATGACAATTACAGGATAGACTAACCCAGTGCAAGGATAGATGGTAGTAGACTCAAGAGCTAGCAATCTATGTAGCAGTGCAGATGATAGATGGTAGTAGACTTAAGAGCAAGCAATCTATGTAACAGTGCAGATGATAGATGGTAGTAGACTCAAGAGCTAGCAATCTATGTAACAGTGCAGATGGTAGATGGTAGTAGACTCAAGAGCTAGCAATCTATGCAACAGTGCGGATGATAGATAGTGTAAGTAAGGTTATGGAGGATTCCCCTGTGGGGTACTTATCACTAGTAAATGTTAGTAGTAGAGGGGTCCAGTAGAGAGGGAAAGATCCGGTAGCGAGATACAGGGATCAGTAGCGAGGTTCCGGTCTGCTCCAGGCAGAAGTAACCAGCTGGAGGTTCCGACAGCAAGACAGGCTTGAAAGCATGTGGATACACAAGGCAGGTTGAACGAACGATGTGAGTGAGAACGCCGGCGGTTGAAATAGCCGCTCTGCGGCGCTCAGCGATGACATCATCTGTCTTAAAGGTGTATGCGTACCACCTAGTAAGAAAGGTGGGACGCATATTTGGAAGGAAATAAGTTATTAAGGGTACCAGAGGTACCAGAATCTTACAGTACCCCCCCCCCCCTTAAGGCCGGCTCCGGAAGGCCTATAGCACTGGTTTCTCTGGGTATTTCGAGTGAAACCTTCGTATAAGCCTAGGTGCATGAACATCAGAGGTATCCAACCAGGTGTCGTCTTGGGGTCCATAGTTCTTCCATCTTATGAGATACTGGAGTCTTCCTCTATGGATGCGAGAATCCAAAATCTCTTTGATCTCATATTCTTCTCCGCCTTCAACTTGTATTGGAGGTGGAGGCAAGATGGTAGGCCTTATTCCTTGGTTAGGAACATGGGGCTTCAGTAGCGACACATGGAAGATGGGATGGATCTTAAGATCTGCTGGTAAGGTGAGCTGTACTGCAGCTTTTCCAATAAGTTTCTTAATTGGGAAGGGTCCCAAAAATAGAGGTCCAAGTTTTTTGCTAGGGATCTTTAATCTTAAGTTTCTTGTTGATAGCCAAACAAGGTCCCCAATAGCATACTGAGGAGAAGGTCTTCTACGAAGGTCGTAGTACCTTTTTTGTTGACTATGAGCGTGTGATATAGTGGTATTGAGTAAACCCAGAGAGTCTTTTATTTGGGTAAGATAATCCGAGGCTACTGGGTTACTTGATGGCAGGATGCGTGGTGGAAGAAGAGTGGGATGAAACCCATAATTCAAGTAGAACGGACTTTGCTTAGTAGTACTGTGGGTTGCATTGTTGTAAGCAAATTCCGCCAGAGGGAGGAGATCCACCCAATCATCCTGTAGGTATGATGTATAGCAACGTAGATATTGCTCAATGCACTGGTTGACTCTTTCAGTCTGTCCGTTGGTCTGGTAGGGAGAAGTGAGCTTTCGCTCAATCCGTAATATTTGACAAAGTGCTTGCCAAAATTTAGAGATGAACTGTGAACCACGGTCGGACAAAAGAGTCTTTGGAATTCCATGCAACTTAAACACATGTTTCATCAGTAGTTCCGCTGTTTGTTTAGACGAAGGTAGTCTACGGATAGCAATGAAATGTGCCATCTTTGTCAAGTGGTCCACTGACACTAGAATGGTATTAAATCCTTTAGAAGGTGGTAGTTCTACTATAAAGTCTAAGGACACAACTTCCCATGGAACCTGGCGTATTGGTAGACTGCAGAGTAGACCAGATGGTTTTGTAGTGTCAATCTTGGACCTTGCACAGATGTCACATGAAGAAACAAATTTTTGTACAGACGTCTTCATATCAGGCCACCAAAACTGCCTGGTAAGCAAATTAAGGGTTTTCGTCATACCCATATGTCCTGCCATGGGCGCATCATGTGACAACTCCAAGATCTTGGTGCGCATAGTAGGGGGTATGTAAAGTTTGTCGTTGTAATAGAGGAAGCCTTCTGCATCAGTACTCAGTTGTGGTGGAGGTGAATCCAATCCTATACTGTGCAAAATCTCTTCCTTCAAGGAACGGACAACACCAATAATACGTTCATAGGGTATTATGGGAATGGAAGGGATTTCGGCGCAGTTATCTTCGATTAATCGTGATAGCGCATCCGCTTTTTTATTTTTGTCTGCAGGCGTGTAGGTCACTAGGAAGTTGAATCTTAGGAAGAATAATGACCATCGTACCTGTCGGTGGGAGAGAGTTTTGTTAGTCTTGAGGTATTGAAGGTTTTTATGATCTGTATATATGAGTATTGGTAACTGGGTACCTTTGAGTAGATGTTGCCAATTCTCCAGTGCCAGTTTTATGGCAAGCAACTCCTTTTCACCCACTGGGTAGTTCACCTCTGGGCTGCTTAGTGATTTTGAAAAGAAAGCAACTGGGTGGAGTGGTGAAGTATTTGTTGGTCGTTGGGAGAGAACTGCTCCTACTGCCATATTTGACGCATCTACCTCCAGAATATATTGGAGGGATGGGTCTGGATGGCGCAGTATGGGAGCAGAAGTAAAGCTTGATTTTAACAAGCAGAAAGCTTGATTCGCTTCTTCTGACCATTTGAATGGTTTCTTTATACTTGTCAGTTGTGTGAGAGGTCTCACAATAGCGGAAAAGTTCTTGATGAACTTCCTATAGAAGTTTGAGAATCCAAGGAATCACTGTAATGCCTTACGAGTTGTTGGTATAGGCCAGTCCAGAATACAGGATATCTTGCTCATATCCATCTTAATTCCAGTTTTGGATATGATGTATCCTAGAAATAATATTTCTTCCTTATGAAATAAGCATTTTTTTAATTTCACGTATAGATTGTGTGAGAGTAATCTGGATAACACAAGTCTTACATGTTTTATATGTTCAGGCATAGATCGCGAATAGATAAGTATATCGTCCAGGTATGCTACGATACAGACATCAAGTAAGTTTCTAAAGATGTCGTTTATGAACCTTTGGAAGGCTGCGGGAGCATTACACAACCCGAATGGCATCACAAGATATTCGAATAATCCGTATCTGGTTCTGAATGCTGTTTTCCACTCATCTCCGTCACGGATTCGGATTAGGTTGTATGCCCCTTTCAGGTCTAATTTAGAGAAGTAAGTAGCCCCACGCACTTGTTCAATGAGTTCAGGGATGAGCGGCAAAGGATAGCGATCCTTTATCGTAATCGTGTTTAATTGCCTATAATCGATAATAGGCCTAAGACTGGAATCCTTATTGTGGACAAAGAAAAGTCCTGCAGCTGTGGAAGAAGTAGAGGGTCTGATGAACCCTTTTTTCAAATTCTCATCCAAGTATTCCTTGAGATGAGAAAGTTCATCCTGTGAAAGGGGATAAACATGACCGAAAGGCAATTTGCTGTTAGGGAGTAGATCGATGCAATCATCAGTGCAATCATAATCATAATCCCTATGGGGAGGCAACACTTGAGCATTTTTCTCAAGGAATACTTCGGACAGATCCTGATAGCATAGTGGTGCAATCTCATCTGACACCACAGACAGGATCTTTCCATAAGATGGGAGGTTACACGTAATCTCACAATAGTGAGAAGGGAAAGCCAAAGTCCGTCTTTTCCAATCTATGATTGGTTGGTGTGTGTGTAACCAGGGAAGTCCCAAAATAATGGAAAAATGGGGTGAGGATAGTATATCAAAGGTGATGGTCTCCACATGAGACTCGGCAGTGGCAAGGAGTGCCTGTGTCTGGTTGGTGATTGGACCAGAAGACAATGGAATACCGTTAATGAAACTAACAGAAACAGGTTTAAGTTTTGAAATAATAGGTATTTTATTTGAGGTAACAAAACGTGTATCAATATAGTTTCCACAAGATCCAGTGTCGATCATAGCCTTGGTGGTGATCCTAGTCTGATCCCACTGTAATGTTAAATGAACAAAAAGATAGGGGTTAGAAAAGGAAGTCGTTAATCCTCCTAGCAAGACATGTGAACACTCACCCTCTTTTTTGCGGACAAGGGGACAGACGCTTATCAAATGATCCGGGGATGCGCAGTACAAGCAGAGATTTCTGGATCTCCTTCTGGCTCGTTCAGTTTTTATTGCTGTTTGTGCCCCGGTTTGGAAGATCCACATGCTTTCTTTGTCATTTTTTTTTTTATTAAATCATTTTTAGGCCTCTTTCACACTTGTGTGACTTGTCCTACGATTTGGGACTGCAAAGTCACATGACAAGTAGTACTCCATGATTTCCAATGAGTTCATATCGGTACGACTTCAAGTCGCAATGACTTCAAAGTAGTCCCTGCACTACTTTGGGCCAATTTTAATGCATTTTGAGGTCCAAAGACATAGGCATTGCTTCAAACCCAGTCAAAATCACGCCAAAGGCGTGTAAAATCGCGGCAATAAAACCACGGCAAAATCGTGGTAAAATTGTGCAACCTTTTGGTCGCATAAGTGTAAAAGGGGCCTTAAATGATTGTAAAGCTTTGGTTTCTTTTTTTTTTTTTTTAAATAACAAACATGTTATACTTACCTCCTCTGTGTAGTGGGTTTTGCACAGAGCAGCTCTGATCCTCCTCCTCTTCCCCCCGGGTCCCTTGTTCCTGGCTCCTCCCTCCTATCTAGTGCCCCCACAACAAGCAGCTTGCTATGGCGGCACCCGAGCCGAGCTGCAGCTTCGTGTATTCATTCAGGCACGGAGCTGCCTTTCGGCCTCACCCCTCACTCTCCATAATGGCTCACTGACTTTGATTGACAGCCGTGGAGCAAATGGAGCTATATTTCAGCCAATCAGGAGGGAGAGTCCCAGGATGGCCGAGGGACTCGTGGACATTGCTGGACAGAGAGGGGGCACAGGTAAGTATTAGGGGTGCTGGGGGGGCTGCCACACACAGAAAGCTCTTTAACTTAATGCATTGAAAGCATTAAGATAAAAAAAATCTTCCTGACTTTACAACTCCTTTAATGAAACAAGGTTTTTGGTTTTACAGTGTAAGTATAGTACACGGAAAAAAGAAATCCTAACTAACCACCGTAGAACAAAGTATATAAAACACATTAGATTTCAAATATCAGCTTCACATAATGAAGTGCAGTTTTCATACATCAGCATATACAGTAAAAACATACCACCAATCAAATCAGTATAAAAATGAGAAGAAGAAAAAGAGAGAAAGAGCAGGTAAAGTGGGGTACACACTAGTAGAAATTCCCGTCCGAGGTAACATCGTCCGATTTTCACCTAGTGTGTACTTTCAGCAGCCGACGCCGACATTTTCAACGAAAAAAAATGGAGGGACAAACACCAAAATTTTTATCGGCAGTCCCCAGACGACCAATTTTCGTTTAATGTGTGCAGTACGTCCGTGAAAAATCAGATATGAAAGACCGCGCATGATCTGAAGTTGCTGACAACCCGGAAGTCTAGGAACAAATGTGCCAAAAAAAAAAAAAAAATCGGACGAGAAATTTCGTGAACATTTATGCACTGTCAACTAAAAACGGTAATGAACGCTGAGCATGAGAGAGAAAAATTGGAGGATATTTCGTCCGATTTCCGTCAACTGTGTACGGGCCTTAAGAAAGTAGTGATAGAGGAAGAACCTCTTAGACACAAATGACAATCAGTTAGATATCACTGTTTGTAAGTACTTGAAGTACAAACCTATTAATTGGGTAATTGTTAACTGTGAAGATAACCTCAAAGCATTAGATGAATTCAACACTGGACCAGATAAGATAGACAACACTGCTTGGGGATGTATGAAAAATTTAAAAATAACAGAAGTTGTAAGTTTCAAAATAACAGAAATCCATTATTAGGAAAGCATCCTGTCTCAAAATAGTTTAATCAGAGCTACACTAGGAGCCCCACCCAAGCTCCCCACATCTTTTCAAACTTCTTCTGGCAGTCCCATCTTTGGTAGGTTGATTTCTCTAATTGAAATGAGATGTTAACCTCCATGGTCCACTGAGTGACTGTGGGAGGTGTAGACAGGAGCCATTTTGTGCTTTCTGGCTAAGTATAATAACCTACTAATGGCTGTTATCGGTAAACGGTTCTCTTCTGGTATCACCAACCAGCCCAAGACATAAATTATGGGATTAAAAGCAATACAAATATCAATTGGCAAGTTAATTAAATCCACAACATCATGCCAATAACTCTACAGTTTGGGGAAACTCCAGAGCATGTGAATTATGTCTCTGGTGTATGAAAAGCATCTGGGGCATTGAGGAAAGTACCTGCGACCATATTTATGTAACCACTCTGTGTAAGATATATAATTGAGACAATCTTATGGAGTTGGAGAAGGGGAGACTAAAGGAATCATTTGTAAAATAGACTTTGGCTCTTTAGATATTGCCCACATCCTGGTACCATTTGGAATTGCAAGTAAGGGGGGCCTAATTGCAAGGTGCTATCGAGGATACTCAGATATACATATGAGACATTTCCCCTCTTAGCTTTAGGTATTGTGTTTAAAGTCAATGGTCTATAGTGTTTAAGTGTGGTTTGAATGTGTTGGGCATGAATTGCTTGCCTCAATTGAAGATTATGATAGAAACAGTTTGGCGGGAGATGGAATTCTGCTTGCAACTGCTGAAATGACTTTAACACATCATTTACGAACAGCTGGGAAACAAGTGTTACACCCTTTATTTTCCACTGTTCGAAAGTACCCAGCTTAGCAATTTATCCCCCAAAGGAGTGTATTCAGAATATCTCTTATCTTCCAACATAGTTTTAATTGTGTCTCAAACCTTTTGTAGCATCAGCATGGTATGCAGAGACTTAAAATTGTTTAGGGAAATAGCTTCTAGGTGTGCCACCAAAGGGATCTATTCTGTCAGAAGAAAGGTGGGGTCCATGACCGGGACACTAATAAGACCCATGCGGAGCTGGAGTTGTGCCGCCAAATAATTTATTTTACATTTATTTTTTAGGTACTTATATAGTGCTGTCAATTTATACGGCGCTTTACATATACGTAGTATATTAACATCAGTCCCTACCCTCAAGGAGCTTACAATCTAAGGTCCCTAACCCACATTCATTCATATAGTAGGGACAATTTAGACAGGATCTTATTAACCTACCAGCATATCTTTGAAGTGTGGGAGGAAACCCACGTAGGCACAGGGAGAACTTGGAACCCAAAACTATGCAAATTGATGTGGCCCACCAACAATAAGTGAAGGCGGTAACAGCTCTTACATTTTAAATGGAGTTTAGAAAGCAGAGGCAGTGAATTTAAAGTGATACCAAATACACACTGTTTAATTTACGTTGTCCCTTCTATTTCTGTGTATAGATGATGGCAGTACAAAAAACATCTAAGTACCTTTTTCCTGATTGATATACAGTTGTCATCTGACCCAGCTCTTTCTCAACCTGTCTGCAGGGAAACAGAAGCAAGATCAGCTTCTAGTCCTCTGCTGTTGGTCACATGTTCAAAATAAAAATAATAAAAAAAACAACCTTTAGAATGCAGAGTAAAAATAAATAATTAATATCAATAAACTGTTTTAAATCATTTACAAATATACACTGATCAGCCATAACATCATGACCACTGACAGGCTGACAGGTAAAGGGAATATCTCATTACAATGGCATCTGAAAATTGGTGGGATATATTAGGCAGCAAGTGAACATGTTGTCCATGAAGTTGATGTGGTAAAAGCAGAAAAAAATGGGCATCGCAGTTTGTCGTGTATAGAGCTGTGAAGCCCATGATGACCCATATCCACAGCCAAAAGCTTCTACAATGGTCACATGAACATCAGAACTGGACTATGGAGCAATGGAAGAAGGTGGCCTGGTCTGATCATGTTTTCTTTTACCTCATGTGGAAGGCTGGGTTAGAGATGGCACCAGGATGCAGTATAAGAAGGCAAATCGGCAGGGGCAGTGTTATGCTGGGCAGTGCCATCTTAAGAGCATTAAAGGGCCCCGGGCAATGCAGTGCACTTGGGCCCTGCCTACATAATCACCAACGAGAATAAAAATGCAAATTATTGATAAGGCGATATTTATTGGTACAGCAGTGCAAGGCTAATGACAGCTTCTAAGTTCAGCGGCTGGGTCCGGTAAACACACACGGACGGGAGTCAGACTCGACTGTCCTGTGTGTGCCTGTTCCCGTGGAGGTGGACAGGCATTCCTGCAGTTGTGGGCTCCCCCCCCATGGCCCAAGTGGCCTGACAGCAGCGCAGGACTGACAGGCGCTTGCCACCTGCTGAGTTCACCGGTGGGATGCACGCGGGAATCTGGACTAATGCTTGGCTGGGGCTGGGTCGCTGGGCAGGTGGGGCCCCCCGGGCAAGTGGGGCCTCCCAGGCAACTGCCCAGCGTGCCCATTCAGTAAGATGGCCCTGATGCTGGGAAGCCTTGGGTCCTGCCATTCATGTGGATGTTACTTTGGTGTCAAAGCCTCAATGTGTCAGGGCTGTTTTAGCTAAAGGGGGGCAATGCTCAATATTAGGTTGGTGGTCATAGCATTATGGCTGATCAGTGTATATTTTAAATAAAATCTTGATCATTTTTGTGCAAAAACATATTGAGTAAGGATTTCTGCCAATCATTGGCTGCTTCACGCCCCTCTAGCCTTTGTCTTAGAATAAGAGGGAGGTTAAGCATCCATCAAACTACATGTGTTTAGCTGGTTAGTGGGCATGGATGAGTAGGGAGGGAGTGGGCTGGCATTTACCAAACTGTATATGCCCACATGTGTGACTCTATAGTCACATGGGCTGCTTAGATGTGATTTGGAGGAAAGGCCCAGCATAGAAAGTGACTGAGAATGCGCAGAGCTGCCAACGCTGCTCTGCAAGATCCCTAACTGAATTAGGGGCAGAAAGGGGTAGATAGAGAAAAACAGGATTAACCAGGTTTTTGCAGAATACAGAAAAGGAATACCATAGTGAGTAGGAACAGCATGTAATACACCATTTTTTGACAGATTTTTATGATGTGGGTTTAGTGACACTTTATGTTAAGGTATAGCAGAGAAACAAGTATCCCTGTTGACTTGATCCAAGTTCAACATGTTCATTTGGATTTGGCAGCTCAGCTAATACAGAGCTTGAAGTATGTTTAAGAAGCAGGGTTGGACTCAGGATCCCTGGTCTATAGGCTGTCATAAAGAGGAGTTTTATCACATGCTCCAGGTTACACTTTATTACAGGTAGCTTAAATTTGGAGCAAATGTATAAAAAATAATTTTTGTCCATATATCAGCTTTGAATAATTTCTTGTACAAAAGTTTTTATTTTGAAAATAAAGGCACTAACATACATCAAATACACGATACATGTGTACAATGAGTAAAGAAAAAACTGGAACGCAGAGAAATAGATATTGGCAGAACATGTTACAAACATAGTACGTACGCCAACCGGGAAACAACACGGACCAAATAATGAACATCAACAAGCAGAAGAGCACAGGAGGGGACCTAAAGTCCCTTATTATGTCACAATGTAGGAAGGTCATCATAAGGAAAAGGTTCATTACGTTCCAATGAGCAAACAAAGGCTGGACCAGAGAGTACCAAGCCGGGAAGGAAAACAACAGTACGAGACAAAGACAAAAAAGGAAGGAAAAGTGAGAAAGTAGGACAAACAAGAAGAGAGACGACAATAGAGAAAGGCAAAAGAAGGGGCGGGGAGGAGGAAGGGGGAGAGGAAAAAAGGGGGGGGGGACAGGCCCTGCGGGGTGTGCGCCCAGGAGGCATTTAAAGAGAGAGAAGGGTGGCCTGGAATCTAGAAGGGGCAACGGTAGAGATCCAAGGGTCCCACACCTTAAGAAACTTAGCGTGAGAATCAGAAACTATCGCAGTCAACTTTTCATTAACGAGAATATGATTCATACGGTTTTTGGCCGCCTCAAAACTAAGCAACGGGGTCTTCCAAGATCGAGCAATGGTCAATTTCGTGGCTGTAAACAAGTGCTGAGCCAACTGCCGCTGTATAATTTCATATACAATGTGTGTGTGTGTGTGTCAAAGTGGGGGTTGGCCTGAGCTGTCTTTTGTTTTTACAGTGAGTAAAAAACAAAACAAAAATGCTGATCTTTGTAAAACTGTAGGTAGGTTGTTTTAAAAAGACTGTATGTTGTTTTTGGAGAACATATCAAACAATCTGTCTAAGAAAAAGGAGCACTGTGCATTTTAGAGTTTTGGTAAGCTGATGGGAGTCCATGGGGCTACACAAGCTCAACAAGCATGATCTTAATTGCAGGAATGGGATGAAAAATAGGAATGATCGAACTTTTGAAAAGTTCGGTTAGACCAGAACATCCGAACTTCCCGTTCGGGAAGTTCGGGTCCGGATTCCAGAACCCCATTGAAATCAATGGGACCCGAACTTCGGTAATCAAAAAACACCATTTTGAAGCCCTAAAACCAAATAAATGCCCCTAAAAAGTGCCTAGGGTTCTAAGTCATGCCCCAGGGAATATTAATCACACAAAAAGAGGGTTCTTAAAAATTGTCTTTTTTGATAGAGAGCCAATTATTGAAAAAACTATTGAAGGTAGGTGTGATAGGAGCGGAGCCCTATGCTTGCAAATAATGTCATTAGCGCAGGCATAGGGTTCTGCTACTTTCACACCTATATGTGTGTATGTGTATATATACATATATGTGTGTGTATATATACCCCTATACAGAAGTTCAGATGTTATGCCTGCCTCCAAAGACGCCCAAAGAGCGGAGCCCTATGCCTGCAAATAATTTCATTAGTGCAGGCATAGGGTTCTGCTACTTTCACACCTATATATGTGTATGTGTATATATACATATATGTGTGTGTGTATATATACCCCTACACAGAAGTTCAGATGTTATGCCTGCCTCCAAAGACGCCCAAAAAATGCCCAAAAAAACGCCTGCAACAAAAACGCCCAGGTGTGTTGTTGCAGGTGTTTTTTTGGGCATTTTTTGGGCGTCTTTGGAGGAAGGCATAACATCTGAACTTCTGTACAGGGGTATATATACACACACACTTATATGTGTATATACACTTGCACACATATAGGTTTGATAGGAGCGGAGCCCTATGCCTGAAAATAATTTCATTAGCGCAGGCATAGGGTTCTGCTACTTTCACACCTATATATGTGTATGTGTATATATACATATATGTGTGTGTGTATATATACCCCTACACAGAAGTTCAGATGTCATGCCTGCCTCCAAAGACGTCAACAAAAAAGCCCAATAAACGCCTGCAACAAAAACGGCCAGGTGTGAAAGTAGCGGAGCCACTACCCTGCTCTACTGCAATTCTAATACAAACAATCTTTTTTCTATGACGGTCACCCTGACATGGAAGAGTTTAGTCACCCTGTCATAGCAGTCAGAGTCAGTTCACCCTACACTACACTACGGTCACCCTGACACTTAACACTTTCCCTACAGAAACTAGATTATTGAATCTAACTATAGTGAAAAATAGTACCCTAACTACACTAGATATCCCTTTCCTCACACTAATAATTGCTAAATGACACTTTTGAAGCAGGAGTAACAGAACTGCTACCACTCTCTTCCACAGCCCCTGTATTACAATGCTAGAGATTTGGCGGGGCTATCATATACTGGGGGGGCGTATTCACTACTGATTGGCCTCTGGACCCCCTAGTCACTCCAATAACATTCCTAGCATCCTCCTGCCCCCTCAATTGGCTTTTACTAATGGTTCTGGTCCAATCATGGGCTTTTAAAGCCCAGTTCCTGTCCCATTGCATTTTGGTCGGTTCTGGTTGCCGAATTCCAAACTTTTTCAGCAAAAAGTTCGGAATTCGGCTGAATTTCGAACAGTCAATGTTCAGGTCGAACCGATAGTCGACCCGAACCGTTTGATCATCCCTAATGAAAAATATAGATTGTGCTTCACTGGTTTCAGTATTCAAAATCTGGTAGAGCAACAAAATAATGCCTGGGAATTAAAACACAAAAAATAAACAAATTGTTAGGAGGACAGCCCAGTCATATGACCTGTTAGACTTATTTCAGGAATTGTCCAGAGGTGATTGTAGCCATATTAGTGCACTTGCGACAGAGACAATTGAGTACTGTCCGTGATACTTTTTTTATTTGCACTAACATACAATTTTTCAGGACAAGCTTTCGGGGTATGTCCCTTTTATCAAGGTCCAAGCAGTACTAGTACCGCTTGGACCTTGATGAAGGGGACATACTCCAAAAGCCTGTCCTGAAAAATTGTATGTTAGTGCAAATAAAAAAAGAATTATGGACAGTACTTAATTGTCTCTTAGGAACTGTCCACACATTGTGTAGTGTACCATATACTGCCAATGAGAGAAAGGTGGTGGAAAGCGCGTATGTCAAAGCCAATGCTCCTCTAACAAAAAAAGTATAAGAGAAAGAACAATATTTCTGTTGTAAATAAAGCATTAAAAAAATGTTGAGCTCACTTAGAAGCAACCGGAGATATTCTTTTACAAAGGATTTTAATAGTATTCATTCCAACAGATAAGATCAACAATTAGATGGTTACATTGCATGTTGAACAAAGACAAATCAAAAAATATGCAAATTCACAACTAGAGAAGTTCTACACAAGCTATGTGGACTGGTAAAAAAAATTGGTGCATGCTATCACTGTACATGCAAAAATACAAAGCCTTCCACATTTATGATTTGCCCCACCTGTAGTGGTTTTGCGCACCTGCATGTTCTCGTGGTACAGGTGGATTTTTTTTTTCTTTTAAACAGTGCTTAGACACAATTCTTTTGGTAAATCACATCCAGTGTCTCATGTAAAAGTTACTATATTTTTTATGTTTTGCAATTATTATACAAAAAAAAAAAAAACCCCGCTTCCTGGCATTTAAAAGTCATAAATTATGTTCTGTTTCCCTGTATGTAGATCATAGTATATCAACTATCAAGTTGTCAGTGACATATTAGTTAATGTTAGAAAGAAAGTCGTGCTGCGGGGTCATCAACATCCAAGAGTGACTACAGAAATCAACAATACAAGAAAAACGGAACGGAAGACAGGAAGATCAAAAGGTATTAAATCTCATTTCAGACACCCATTGTAAAGAGCTTGTTGATGACATGTTGTGTTGATGTGATGGCATTAGCATTACAATTTAGCACACCATGAATACAATACGCGGAACATCCACTTGGCACATTCTCAGCTGCAGTAGAGACTAATGAAATGTAGCAGTTTCTCTCATTTAATATGACAAGGTAACAGAAGCTATTACGGAGGAGAAGCGCGACAAGCAATATCAGGAGTTGTATGTAACCTACACAGGACAAAAACATTTCTGCAGAACCGATAAACACAATATCTTTTTTTTTGCAGAAAAAAAAAAATATTATTTAGAGAAGTCAGAGGCAGAATTTCCTTTTATGACACAATTCACTAGGATACCCAAAATAGGTGTTTTTAGTTTAATTGAATTAAAAAAATGTGTAATTAAAACAATTCCAATATCGCCTTAGTTTTTTGAGATATAACAATAACATGCATGTACTAAAAAATGAAAAGAAGGGAGGCACTTAACGGCTTCCAGACCGCCCCATGTACATATACTGTGGCAAGGCGGCTCTTCAGCGCGAAATCACGTGCCTGTACGTCATTTTCTATTCCGGGTCTGGGGCGCACATGCGCAGCACCAGCTACCCGCTCTCGCTCAGATTGGACACAACGGGAGCCAATCAATGGGTCCGGCGGACCCGATGTTTGCCAGCACCCAGCGATCGTTTCCGAGAGAGGCAGAATGGTGGTCTGCCTATCGCCATTCTGTGGGAGGGGAAGATGGAGATTTTGTGTTTCTGCTAAGCAGCAACATGGATCCCTGTCTTCCCCCAGTCAAAGTACCTCCCCCACACAGTTAGCAAGCACCCCCTAGGAACACATTTAACCTTTTGATTGCCCCTGATGTTAACCCCTTCCCTGCCAGTGTCATTTGTACAGTGACAGTGCATTTTTTTTTGCGCTGATAGCTGTATTAGTGTCACTGGTCCCCAAAAAGTGTCACTTAGTGTCAGATTTGTCCGCCGCAATGTAGCAGTACCACTAAAAACCGCCGAACACCGCCATTGCTAGAATAAAAATGTAAAAAATAGAAATTACATAAATTAATCCCATAGTTTGTAGATGCTGTAACTTTTGCGCAAACCAATCAATATACTATGCTTATTGGGATTTTTTCTACCAAAAACATGTAGCAGAATACATATCGTGCTAAATTGATGAAGAAATTTGATTATTCAATTTTTTTATGTGTTTTTGTGTTTTATAGCGGAAAGTAAAACATATTGTTTTTTTTGTTTTTTTTTCAGATTTTTTGGCCTTTTTTTGTTTATAGCGCAAAAAAAAAAAAAAAACTGCTCTATTTGTGGGAAAAAAAGGATATCAATTTTATTTGGGCACAGCGTTGCACGACCATGCAATTGTTAGTTAAAGTAATGCAGTGTAGTATCGCAGAAAATGGCCCGGTCATGAAGGGGGGGTAAACCTTCCGGAGCTATTTAAAAAAAAAAAAAAAACATGTTATACTTACCTGCTCTGTGCAGTGGTTTTGCACAGAACTGCCCAGGCCCTCCTCTTCTCAGGTCCCCCACCAGCGCTTCTGGCCCCGTCCTCCTGCCAAGTGCCCCCAAAGCAAACAGCTTGCTGTGGGGGCACCTAAGCAGGCTTGCTCCGCATTTGACGCTCTACATGTCCATTCACACACAGAGCCACGGCTCATCCCCTCTCTTCTAATTGGGTCGCTGGCTGTGATTGAATCAGCCAAAGAGGAGGGAGAGTACCTGGAGCACAACGCTGGATAGCTATGGTGCTCCGGGAAGTATTAGGGGGGAGGGGCGGCTGGTGCACCCAGAAGGTTTTTTACCTTCATGCATTGAATGCATGAAGGTAAAAAACCTGGAGCCATTAGAACCACTTTAAAATTGGCAGCAATCCTTCATTTTACATTTATAATATCTTTAAAATTTACCGTGCCTCAGAGAAAATAGAAATCCCCTATATTCCTTTGACTCCTCTGCACTGTTGAAGACAAAACATCCTCACTATGAAAACAATAACTGATAAATATCCAAATTCTCTTTTCTTCATAGGTTTGCCTTCGTTTCCTATACTGTGCTAAAAGATGGCCACAAGCGATTACTCTAATTTGGAAATTCCTCAGCATCACAAAGATGTTCCTCGCAGCCTTGATAACATTGATAGCTACAACCAAACTGTAATAAACCACAGTATGGGATTTTGTGACATAAACCCATCGGAATGTAATCTGACATTGGAGGAACTGCTCTTCAAGTACCTGGGACAACGTAGATCCAACTATTTCACTCCAATTTGCATAATCTACCTGATTATCTTTACAGTTGGTGCCATTGGAAATACTTTAACTTGTATTGTGATTATCAAACACAAGATTATGAGAACTCCTACAAATTACTACCTTTTCAGTCTTGCCATCTCAGATTTGTTGGTTCTACTTTTGGGAATGCCTTTGGAACTTTATGAACTCTGGAGTAATTACCCATTTCTTTTTGGGAAAGGTGGATGCTCATTCAAAACTTTGCTATTTGAGACAGTTTGCTTTGCGTCCATCCTAAATGTAACGGCTCTCAGTGTGGAAAGGTATATAGCGGTGGTTCATCCTCTTCGTGCTAAGTATGTTGTGACAAGGAACCATGCCAAAAGAGTCATCATCTCTGTCTGGGTTTTGTCTATTCTGTGCTCTGTACCCAACACCAGCCTTATTGGCATTCACAACCTGTATATAGTTGGTTATGGAACAATACCTAATTCTGCCATATGCACTTTGGTTCGTCCTAGGTGGATTTACAATCTTGTTATTCAGATTACCACCATTTTTTTCTTTTTCCTACCAATGTGTACTATAAGTGTCCTGTATCTTCTCATCGGTCTCCAGCTTAAGAAGGAGAAGATGCTTCAAGTATTAGAAGCTAAATCCGGTGGAGATGGAGATAGTTACCAAAATGTTAGACTACAGCAAGAGAAAAGCCGAAGGAGACAGGTCACTAAGATGTTATGTAAGTTACATTACTTTCTAGTATAGTAAGCTCATCAGGAGAACCATTCATTTTCTAGAAAACTTTAATATATGCATAGAAAATTTGTCATGATGCTTGTCAGGATTTATTTTTCTGTCTTTTTCTTTCACATCCTGTCTCAAAAATAGAGATAATCTTCCAAAGTGCGGGGAATTTCCAGTTCCTTTGGGAACAATGGTCCCCATTATTAGTTGTGAATCTCCCCACAGGCTGCAATCCAAATTTGACAACAGGTATAACCCACCCAATATATCCAAAACAAAAAAAAAAAAAAATTTGCCTAGAGGCGCATTAAAAAATGTAGCATTCTCCTGCCTCACTAGCTTTTGTAAAAAATTGTAATCATCGCTAATATTTTTGTGCGACAAATGGCAGTCTATCTTTGTCATTAATAATAATACATATTATTACACATATGCATGTAGTTGTGCAGTAGAGTATATGATCACACACTTCAAACCATTTGTGCCATATATATGTATCTGGGACTCTTTCCTTTTAGCAGCAGACAACAAAAGGGATTATAGAGTCACTGGAGGCTTTTAAGGAGATATGAATTATGGGCGCATAATGGGTGACGGAAAGACCACATTTTTACATACAGCAGTACAATATACATATTTGATACTGTTCTAGTTTCCTGTGGTAATGTACTCTATCTGAGTCACAAAAACAACTCCAAGGGCACAAATATAAATGGACGGGGGGAGAGGGGAGGGGGGACAGGATATCTAAAAGCTTGCATTCTGTGGTAATTTGCTGAGACTTGGAGGAAGAACTGTTTTTGATGTTTCCAAAAGGGACAGTCTGAGTATGTTGTTGCCTAGACTCTTCACAACTTGTGGGTATTTAGAAAATAATATTATTCTTTGACTCCATTCACACTACCGCGACTTGTCAGACGACTGGTCAGCCTGACAAGTCGCGGTCCATTGTGTGCTACGGGAACCGTTCTAATAGGAGTGACTCAAGTCGCTCCGACTAAGAAAAAGGTTCCTGTACTACTTCGGGGCGACATCGGAGCGACTTGCATAGACATTCATTATATGAAGTCCGTGCAAGTCGCGCCGAAGTCACGGTGCACACGACTTCACAGGTCGCCCCCGAAGTCGTGCCGCGTTAGTGTGAACCGGCACTTATAGAGCTGGCATTAGCCAAGTGCCTTATTTATTTATAGATATATTTGCAATTATAGACATTTTCATGTACATTTCCCAGTGAAACTGGCTTTGCCACTATCTCACCTATGCAATTTACAATACACTGTATTTAGCAAATGCACTTAAAGCGGAGTTACGCCTTCCCCTCCATCCCCCTCCAAAAACTAAAAGTCAGCAGCTGACTTTTAATACAGCGATGTCGGCATGCTTAATTTGGCTGTCGGGTGCTGCCGCCATCATTGCCGGTAAGAGAACCCGGCAGTGAAGCCTTGCGGCTTCACGGGCGGGTCCCTGCTGCGCATGGGTGAAGCGCGCTGCGCATTCCAATTGGCTCGGTGGCGGGGGAAGGAGGAGGGGGCCAAATTTCTGAGGGACGGTGCCACAGCGCCGTATCCCGGAAGTGGGGAAGGGTACCTGTCAAAAACAGGGTACCCGTTCCCCCCTCCCCCCTGAAAGGTGACAAATAAGGAAGCAAATGAGCGGAAGTTCCACTTTTGGGTGGAACGCTGCTTTATCTGGTAATATTCCATGTTTAAACAGTATACACAATATGCAATAGACTTAAGCTGGATACACACTATACAACTTTTGTTGTTAGATTTCCTTTCAACTACTGTATGTAGTGCAAGGGTCTGCCTGATTGCATACCAATTGAAAGTGTTTAGGTCTGACTTCATATTATATGGTTTTGGTAAATCTAAAGGAAAAAATCTAATGAATATTATATAGTGTGTATCCAGCTTTAACCAGTTATTGACATTCCAACTAGGGTGTCCAAAACCTTAAAATTGCAGCCAAATACCAAAATGCACAGTTAAAATACACATAAGTGAGCAATTTTACATACCAAAGAATACGTAATTCTGTCCAGCCTCTTTTGTGATTCCTACACCTCTGCTAGACCATAAAGACAGAGTGATAACACTTGTGTTACAGTAAGGCTGCTTTCACACTGAGGAGCTTTTCAAGTGCTTTTGCGTTAAAAATAAAGCGCGTGAAAAGCTCAAGAAAAATGCTTCTCTTTAAAATCAATGAATGTGTTCACACTGGGGCAGTCTGCTTTTGTTGTGGTGAAAAAAAATCCTGCTTAGAGCATTTTCAGAGCATGTTTGGGGATCTAAAAAAAACACACCAAAAACGCACCTTCCCATGGAAAGTGATGGAAAACATAGTAAAAATGCGGCAAACTCTTCACCCACGATGCCTTTTTTGGTTCAGTGTTTGAGTTATGGCACCGCAAACGCTGTAAAATTGCAACAAAAATGCATATGCGTTTTTGCTGCCAATCAGTGTGAAGGTAGAATGCGGCTCACAGCAGAGGGGTCCGCTGCATTCCTGTTCTCCATTTCAGGGACGAATCAGACCCAAATTGTTCTCTGATTTCGGTCTTAAAACGGAGCCAAAGATGCACAGGACCCCTCTGCAGTCCACTCTGCAGCCGCAATGGAGATTAGTGAACCGGCTCCAATGAGAGCCGGGCAACACTCTCCTGTCATGCGAATTGGATGCGGAAAAACCATATCCAATTCACTCTAGTGTGATCCCAGCCTTAGGGAAGACAATAATGTTACCTCCCTATCTGCAGTCTCCTGAATGATCAAATCCAATCCAGGGGTGCCAAGTTTTACCAAATTTTGTCAGGTATGCCCAACTTTTCGTACAATAATTTGTATATGACTAGGATATTGGTAGTTAATACGAGAGTCTTTCCAAGGTATAAATAGATTTACGAGTACACAAAGGATAAGATGACATGAAATCTAAAAACTGATTAAGTAATTATTGTAAGTAGGCACTTCAAGTGAAGTAGGCACAGTTTCTAATTTGCATGATAGCCAGCTTGCTAGCAGGAAAGCTATGAAGTAGTACTCAATAATATGCAACTGCCTGACAGGTCTACATCAAAAAACGTAAAAACAAACTGAATCTGATGTTCTTCCTCCAAGTGCCCCCTTAGCAAGCTGGGTGCTATGGGGACACACATGCACTCTCACTCTCAATCCTGCTTGTGTGCGTCCATAGACACACACATTGCTGGTAAGCCATGCTCCCACTCCATCCTTAAAGGAGTTTGACTGACAGCAACAGGAGCCTATGGCTCCCACTGCCCTCAATGTCTCCTATGGAAGAGAGGAAATCAGTGCTGCAACAAAGAAAGTGCTGGATTTGTGAGAGTTAGGTACGTGTTTAGGGACAGGATAGAGGGTGGGTCTTAGGAAAGATAGTAGGGAGCAGTGCCAGGACAAGGTCATCCAGCGCCCAGGGCAAGGATGCCAATTTGCGCCCACCCTTCCCTTAGGTTCAGGGTCAAGGTGCCCCCCCCCCCATCCCTGCAATAAACCATTGCGCCCAGGGCAACCGTCCCTCCTGTAAACCCCTTGTCCCGGCCCTGGTAGAGAGTTTTTTTTACCTTAATGCAGAAAACACATTAAGGCAAAAAAAAAAAAAAAAAAAAGATTTTGATTTTCAAAATCACTTTAAACCTTTTCTATTATAATAAAAGGCCCCTTGGTGGTAAAACGTTATATAACTCTGTAGCAAAGAATTAGGAATGTGCAACTGTATGTGATTCTAATTTTCAGGCACAATGTCAAACTGAAAAATGAAACAAGACATAAAATAGAAGCACCACTCCACTTAGAAATGTCCAGAAGAAGATTTGGCAGCCGCACTTGAGTGAAAATAAGCCTCAAACAAGCTCAGTATTAACCTAAATAAGAAAGTTTTTGGCTTTTCATGGTGAAAATAAATAAATAACATTTTATTCTGGACTCTCTACTTCATCGTCATGTTCGTTGAGGATCATATCCAACAATCCTAGGAACAATAGGCCTGTTAACTTAAAGTAGTTCTCTGCATTAGGGCAAAAAACACCCCACTACCTGTCCTACCCCCCATTTCCTAAACACTTACCTACCTCCATGTCATCATTCCAGCACTGTCTATGGCTCCAGTGTCAGTCCCCTCACTTCCTTCTTTCACAGGAAAAACTGAGGGCAGTGAAGCCATGGGCTCCTGTTGCTGTTAGTCAAACTCCTGTAAGGAGGGAGCAAGGATCATGCCTCTTACTAAATACCTTGGGCCAGGCCTGCTGTTAGAAATCGCAGGGCCCCGTACAGACTACCTGGCAGGGCCCCCCCAAGAAAATATTAACGATATATTTAGCTAAAATTACAACAAAATCACTATTATCAGACACAAATATAACATAACTCGCATAATTCCTGCTAAATCAAAAAAAAAAAAACAATGTTAAATAAAAAAGATCAGGTGAGAAAAATCTACAGGCTGGGCAGTTGGAGCTCAGTGATCAGAGAGACAGAGAGAGAGAAACAAAGTTACAATTTACAAATAAACTCCTGAGCAGAGATAAGTGCTGGGAGGGGGGCCCACGCAAGGGAGGGAGATTAGTGAGGGACAACTGTCTCTTTCTCAGCAGATAAAAGCTGATAGCAGGGAGAGGGACAGATCAGATTCAGGTGCTGGAGGAAGATTTCTGTATTTGTTGTCCATCACTAATCCCCCTCTCTGTGTGGGCCCCCCGTGTGTGCTCCGGCCCCCTACAACAGGGCTGGTGGTCCCCCCCCTATCAGCGGCCCTGCCTTGGGCTGCCTACTTTTCAAAAAGTGGTAATTTAGGGGGTATTTGTACTGTCCTGACATTTCAGGGCCTCAAGAATTTAGAGTCAGTACATCGGGTGTGATCAATTTTCAATGATTGGTACTATAGCTTGTAGACTCTAAAACTTTCACACAGACTAAATAATATACATTAATATGGGTTATTTTTACCAAAGATATGTAGCAGTATAAAGTTTGGCCCATATTTATGAACAAAAAATACTTATTTGAAATTTTTTTAAATAGAAACTAAAAAATTTGTGTTTTTTTTCCCCCAAAATGTTCTTTGCTCTTTTTTTTACTTATATCGCAAACAAAAAATAAAAAGAAACCCGGTGGTGATTAAATACCACCAAAAGAAAGTTCTATTTGTGTGAAAAAAAAAAATTATACAAAATATTGTTTGGGTACAGTGTAGCATGACTGTGTAATTGTCATTCAAAGTGTGAGAGCACTGAAAGCTGAAAATTGGTCTGGGCAGGAAGGGGGTATAAGTGCCCTGTATTGAAGTGGATCACCAGAGTTTTCACTCCCCGGTTTTTGTAAATCAACCCTCATGAATAGAAAAAAAGCGGTGTATATGTAGCAGGCTGCTGTGAATTGTGACTGTGTTATTAAACCCAAAAGCAAGCATTTATTTTAATGCCGCTTACCAACTCTTAGATATGGTAGCTGCATTAAGTTTCTATTTTTAGTTTTTCTTTCTTTTTTTTTTTCACCTGGTGATCTGGCCAGTAAGTCTGTTCTTTTTTAACAGAACAAGCTGTCCTGCAGATGCAGCAGTTAGAGTTAAGACAAGCCATTTACCACTGATAGCTAAAAACTATTATTTGGAGTTTGGTTTCAATTTGTAAGTTTACATAAATCCACTCGAACATCTAATTCCATGCCCCCAGAAATACAATTCTGCTGTCTAAAAGTGTCTGTTGCTCCTTCGTCCAGAGTGTAGGCACTCTAATACAGGATGTGTGTTACTAGCCGGATCACCAGATAAAAACAGTATGAAAAAAGCCTAATGCAGCCTTCACATCTAAGAATTGGTAAACGGCAATTTTTTAACCACTTTAAGACTGGAAGGATTTTCCCCCTTAATGACCAGGCCACATTTTGCGATTCGGCACTGCGTTAGTTTAACGGACAATTGCGCGGTCGTCCGACGCTGTACCCAAATGAAATTGATGTCCTTTTTTCCCACAAATAGAGCTTTCTTTTGGTGGTATTTGATCACCTCTGCGATTTTTATTTTTTGTGCTACAAACAAAAAAAGAGCGACAATTCTGTAAAAAAACAACAAAAAAAAAAAAAACAATCTTTTTCACATTCTGCTATATGACATTCCCAAAAAAAAATTTAAATATCAAATTTTTTTAACATTTTAGGCCAATTTGTTTTCTGCTACATATTTTTGGTAAAAAAATCGCAATATGCATTTTTTGATTGGTTAGTGTAAAAGTTATTGCGTCTACTAACTACGGGAAAGATTTATATCATTTTTATTTATTTTTTTTTTGCTAGTAATGGCAGCGATCTGCGATTTTTAGCGGGACTGTGACATTGCGGCGGACAGATCGGACCCCTAACTGACATTTTTGACACTTTTGCGGGTACCAGTGACATTACCACAGTAATCAGTGCTATAAATATGCACTGTTACTGTAATAATGCCATTGGGAGGGAAGGGGTTAACCCTGTGGGTGATCAATGGGTTAAATGTGAGCCTAGGGGAGTGATTCTAACTGTGGGGGGCGTGGCTTCTGAAATGACCATAGAGACATGTGATCCTAAATAGAAGGATCACATGGGCTCTATGATCATTCCAGGGAGAAGAACGGTCAGCGGTGTTTACAATAGCTGACCGTTCTTCTCTCTCGGCGGGGAACGATCGCCGGTGTCAGGCGGCAATCGGAGCCGCCTGCCCGCTGCATCGGCTTCCCCACGGGGGTGGGAGCTTTCTCCCTAGCCTCCTGCTCGCGACTGACGTATAGCTACGTCGGTTTGCCCAGGAGCGGCTGCCTGCTGCAGTATAACTGCGGCAGGCGGTCGTAAAGCGGTTAAATGGTTTGTTTTGGGTTTATGACTGCTTTAAAGCTGATCCTAACCTTTCATAGGTTAAGGGTGTGTAATGCACAGAGTGCAGATGCCAGCAGTGTGCAGTGTATAAAGTGCAGTGGTCAGGAGTACGTAGCACACAGGCTGTAGTGGTCAAGAGCAATTAATGCACAGATTGCTGGGTCAGGAGTAAGTAACACACAGAGTACAGGGGTCAGGAGTGTGTAACGCATAGAAAGCAGATGTCAGGAATCAGTAACCAACAGAGAGCAGAATTCAGTTATTTGGAGTTAGTAATGGACAGATTGCAGCGGTCAGAAGTAAGTGACACACAGAGAGCAGAGGTTAGGAGTAAGTAATATACACCTCTGTATTATTCAAACAATCAGGTGAAATTTAAAGATGATGCTGTTTATGATCTTCTGACAAGATTCAAGGCACCATCTTTGAGTAAATCTTTCTTATTCCCAAATCCTCCTTTAGCATCTGCCGCACTGTACATGTTCAATCATTATGCCATCATTCCCACATTCAGTCTTTGATCTGAACCTACAAGGGTTCGCACTTCATCCACATTTGCATCCATCTTTTGCATTCTTGGCTGCCCACTTCTTGCGTCATTGTGGACTTCTTCCTTCCCCTCATTGAACCACCTATGCCATTCAAAAACATTTGATTTCTTCATGAAATGTTCACCATAGGCCCGTTTTAACAGAATTAAAGTTTCACTTGCACTTTTGCCAATTTTCACACAAAATTTGATGTTATTCCGCTGCTCCAGTTTTCTGTCACTCATTTTCCGCCAATAGCACAACGCACCCATGTTATTTCTTCCACTACTCTGAAAAGACTGAGTCAACTGGTCTGTGACCCAGACGAGTACAAGTTAGGACATGTCAGAACAGGCTTGAATGATAACGGTTGTGTGACTCCCACCACCTTAGTACTACAGCTCAGGCATCCTGGGAATTAGATTGTTATACCTCATATGGTAGAAATTGAAGGTGACATTCTGGTGGGGAAAAAGAAACTGACTACAGGTAAAAAGCAGTTGCAAGTAAATACTTGTAATTTTCCTTAACTGAAGGGGAAGATGAATTGAGATTGATGAGGGTAAATTTGCATTTCTGTTTAAGTCTTCCTGTGTAGCAGCAAGTGCTCAGCAATTATGAACCCTTAAACAAGGAGCGTATAGTTAAACAAATGTTATGTTGTTCATTACTGAATTTTTATGAACTTGTTTGTGTAAATGAGAAGACATTTACCAGTATAACAGCTTGCTAAGCAGTTCTGTTTTATTGCTCCAATTTGAGAGCTAAGAGTGCATGAAAACTATGTTTTTCAGTTGCTTAAAATGTCATTTTACCAAAGATATTTTGTCATTCTGGAGTCACATGAATGTTCCATAGCAGGGATCTTCTCGATGAAAAGTGTACCTATGGAATTGCCAAAAAGTATCCATATGCGGTATAGATACAATGTATTGGCAGCATTGGAAAATCCATTCTCTAGTCTACACCAAGCTCGGCAATTGGAATTTGCTTACAAATTAGAATGTGTTAACTTAAGACAGTAAACCCCTGGTTTACATGCAGCCCACAGTCTTCTTCTGTGTGGCCTGCCATGTGTTGAGCACATTGCAGAGTGGCGGAGGGATGTTGGATGCTAGGATGCTTGTGTATTCAGCACTAATATAATCCTGTACTATAAGGTCAAATGCTGTTTCCTCCATGACAATAGAAGTGTAGTCACTGCCCAATGCCATCAGGTAGAGTGGTGCAGGAGTGTGTGCCCTGGCAGGTAAACACCAAGGAGGGCTAAAGCCTGCCACACATGGATGGAAATTTGGGCGGTTCATCCATGTATGGGCTAGCTGATTGTACACAAGTTGATCTATCAATAAGTCTGGTTTTTCCTGAACGATCAGGAAAATGGCTATAGCTGGCAACACTTATCGTTGTATTCTGCCGGTGGTGATGGCTGCCTGCCATTAGAAGAGAATGGCTCAGTGGGAGTTATTCCCCATCCACATTGAATGTGTGGATGTGGAAATTGGTACATTTTTTCCACCTCTTCTGCCAGTCTCTGTCACGATTGCTAGGAGTCACTAATACTGGAATTGTTGGAATAAGCTGTCTATCTCAATGCAATGTACTTGAACCAATGGAAACAATCTGCTATTGTGGGGCCCTCTGGAAGTGTTAGAGGCTGCCATTAAGGCTCTCTGTAATTTTAAAGCTGGCCATCACTGCTGTAAACTGTAAAATATGTATGTCAGGAATCAGGATGATTGTTGAAGGAAAGACCTTTTTATCTGTTTCATTGGATTTATAATGAATTGAATTAGATTGACCATGAGGCTAGTAATAGAGATGTTACCAGGAATGTCAGGAATGTTATTTCAATGAAATTACAGTCATTTGGGGGAATTATCTGTGGAGCAACAACAGTATTCGTATTTAGTTTAGTTATAAAGACTAATGATCAGGTTAATGCAATAAATGTAGGGGGTTGACTTTTAGCTTAAAGTGAATGTAACGTCTCGCTTTTTTTTTTTTCAAATTAAAAATAACAAACATGTCATACTTACCTCCACTGTGCAGTTGAATTTGCACAGAGCAGCCTCTTCTCCTTCATTGGCTCTCCTTGTCCCTCCCTTCTTTTGGGTGCCTCCGCAGCAAGCAGCTTGCTATGGGGGCACCCGAGCCAAGTCACAGCTCTGTGTGTCCATTCAGACATGGAGCTGCGGCCCGGCCCAGCCCCCTTTCTATTCCCGTTGACTGACTGACTTTAATTGACAGCAGCAGGAGCCAATGGTGCCACGCTGCTGTCTCAGCCAATGAGGAGGGGAGTCCCGGATGGTCAAGACATTCCTACAACATCGTTGGAGCTAGAGGGGCCTCAGGTAAGTGTTAGAGGGGCTGAGGGGGGCTGCTGCACACCGAAGGCTTTTTACCTTAATGCATAGAATGCATTAAGTTAAAAAAACCTTCTGCCTTTACAACCCTTTTAACGAGTCAATTTGCATTCTATTTGCGTTATAATATTATTTCTTTTTAACAGATGTTCATTAGTAATTTTATTAAATAATAATTATTTATCTAAACTATTGATGTGTGTGTGTTGTTCATATTCCCTATTATGGGTTGTGTCCTAAACTACACTGTTATCAGCATTGGTCCTGGAAAGACACTTTTTTTCCACTACCTGTCAGAGCCGTCAGTGGTGTGGGCTGCTACAAACAGAAAGAACAGGCTTCCACTAACACCCAGTTGTTTTAAAGCAGGGCAGGCACAGTAGACAAATTATTTTGGTTATTTTGGCAAGCTGGCCATGTTTTGTATAGCCTGCTGGGCTGAACCAAAAAAAGTCAATTGATTCCCCAATCTATGCTAAACAGTGTGGATAGACAAATCTCCTGCTGATTGGCTGCAGTCACTGTTCAGATGATTTTTTAGTGGCCGGCTTCTTGAAGTTTGTCAAGCTGGGTGGTGTGAGTGGGGGCACCCATGACACAAATTTCGAACGATTCATAGGATTAGGGTGAAATTCAAACCATGTTCTGGTCAGCCCAAGATACTAAGACAAAATTGTGATAGACCATAAATAAAAACCTAAACTGTTCTGCCATTAGAAACTAAAAAAATACATACTTTAGATTAGAATTCATATTTTAAATTATCCCAAAAAAAGAAATATCTACCTATATCATCTTGACTATTGTCACTTTTGCAATGTTCAGCGCTACACCCAATTTTTGATGCTGCCAAGAAACTGAAAGCCATGAAGTAAAGGTATATCATATCATTAATATTTAGGGAAACTCTCACAGACAATAGAATCTCAGATATTGAAATGATTTCTTCAATGAAACCAATTGTCGTCTTTGCTTCTGTCATAAAATGCTTTGTTATTGTGTTCCTTCAAAGAACATTAACATGTTTTTAATTAGCTATGGGTTCTTAATAATACACCTGAGTCTCTGCAAAGATATTAGTCGTAATATATTTTTATCTGGAGATAAAAAAAAAGAAATAACGCAACAATAGTAATCAGAGCAGCAAACAAATCTAGATCTTTGGCTTCGGGAGATGATTATGCTCTTGAGACATCTGTTCCCTTCACTTCCCGTACTAGAGAGAGCATGGCTGATCTATTTATTGAATCACTCCAAGGATTATAAATTGTAACTGATGTTCTATGGAAGACTTGGAATAAAAGTTTTACAAATTAGTTTGTTAATTGCTTCACCCGTCACAAGCAGTCATGGGGCTTACTAATAGAGTGCCACTAATCTCTTGGCATAGTCACATACTTAATTGAATGAATAGTTATATTTAATGTACCATTCAAGGCCTTTCCCACAAATTATAATAGTTCAATATCTATTATCAGAGACCTACAAGATAAAAGGAATTACCCTATAGTGACTGATTTGTCACTAAAATCCTGTATATATTTTGCCTGGTACAAGTTGGCTGGCAACAGTAATGCAAAACAGCTCTTCTTCTTCTCAAGAGGCAGAGATTGCCTTATAGCACAGAGACTTTTCAACAAGTGTGTGATTAATGTTTCCTGTACCAGAAACAGTTGTTAATATTCCCAATGGTTGTCCTACATGTCCTTATCCTCCCACAATGGTCTTATTTATTCCCTAGCTTGATAGCCAAGTGAGACCGTTTATAGCCACATCACTGCACTTTTCACATTACATCTACACTTTACTGAAAGACCTGATTAATCATATATTTTTATCTCACATTTTTGATTGCTAAGTAAAGATTATTCGTTAAAATAAAGAAGCAAAGTGTTATTCTATTTTTTTCCATTGGGTCATTCTTGGGCCGATACCCAAGTCCTCTATTGTTTCCAGAATGAACTCCCAGTCCACCCTGTCAAATGCTTTCTTTGCATCTATTGACAACAGGAGGGCTGGAGTATCAAGGCCTCTAGCTTTGTGTAATAGAAATAATGTTCTAATCCCATTATCTTTACCCTCTCTACCTGGGATGATTATTGTCTGATCTGGATGGATACACTCTGCCATTAAATCTTTTAATCGGGTTTCTAGAACTTTTGTATATTGTTTTGTATTAATGTTTAACCACTTGCCGACCGCCGCACGACTATCTACGTGGGCGGTCAGCCCCTCACAGGCAAAGTGACGTAGGTCTACGTCGCTCGCCTGTGAGGGTTTAGGGAGCGAGCGCGCGCCGCCGGAGGCGCGCTCCCGCTCCCGCGTGGTCACGGACCCCCCCGCGCGCGTGACCGGCGGACCCGATCGCCGCCGGCCACTCTGCGATCGGCGGGGGAGAGGGAGATAGTCAGGCAGCTTGTGTAAACAAGCTGCCTGTCATTCTCCTCTCTGTATGAGAGCTGATCACATGGATCTACTATGTAGATCCATTGATCACTCCTCATACAGTTGAAGCCACAGCCAATCACAGTTAGAATCACGCCCCTAGGGACACACACAGCCCCTCCCTCTCAAATAAAGTTAACCCCTTCACTACCAGTGCATTTTTACAGTAACAGTGCATATGTATAGCACTGATTATTGTAGAAATGTCACTGGTAACCCCAAAAGTGTCAAAAATGTCAGTCAAGGGTCCGATCTGTCCGCCGCAATGTCGCAGTACCGCAAAAAAAATCGCAGATCGCCGCCATTACGCGTTAAAAAAAAAAACAACAAAAATGACAAAAATCTTTCCCTTTGTTAGTAAACGCAATAACTTTTGCGCAAACCAATCAAAATACGCTTTTTGCGATTTTTTTTACCAAACATAGGTAGCATAAAACAAATTGGCCGAAAATATTAAAAAATTTTGATTTTTACATTTTTTTTTGGGGGAATTTCATATAAAAAAAAGGGAAAAATATTGCTATTTTTGCAAAATTTACGCTCTTTTTTTGTTTATAGCGCGTGATCAAAAAATCGCACAGGTGATCAAATACCACCAAAAGAAAGCTCTGTTTGTGGGAAAAAAAGGACGCCAAATTCGTTTCGGTACAGCGTCGCACGACCGCGCAATTGTCCGTTAAAGTCACGCAGTGCCGAATCGCAAAATGCCCTCTGGTCGTTTAGCAGCCAAATCCTCCGGGGCTTAAGTGGTTAACAATGGTATTGGTCTATAATTAGAGCATAGAGTAGAGTTGTATCCTTTCCTTCTTTGGGTATTACCATTACATGAGCGAATAATGATTCTACTCTCATCCTCCCCCTTTCTCCTATCCTATTCATATAAGTGCAAAGTTTTGTTACTAATATTTCTTTGAACCTTCTGTAATACCGGGTAATATATCCGTCTGGGCCTGGACTTTTCCGGGTAGGTGAATTTTTTAATGCATCCAATATCTCCTTCTGAGAAATTGCTGTCTTTAGAGCTGATAGTTTGTCGGTTGGTAATTTAGGTAGTTTTGATTCCTTTATATATTTTTGTATCCTTTGTTTTCTAGTTTGTTCTACTTTGTATGATTCCTTTTGCCACACAGTGTATAAAGCGTCATAGTAACTTTGGAAAGCTCTAGCTATATCTGTTGTTGAGTACACCATTTTCCCCCTGTTATCCTGAATGCATGTGACACCAAATACTCATAAAGACCACATAAGTGTAGAACTTATCCTCACACTTCTTTATTTAGGATTAGGGGTTCTAAACCTTCTTCTGATCTACAACTAAATAAAAGATTTGACTGGAGATCTGTACAGGAGTAAAAATTTATTGCATTACAAGACATTTTTCTGCAGATTTGTTTTGTTTGCAGAACTTTTAAATATCCTTCTATGTTATTTCAAAGATCTGTACAGGAGTAAAAAGTTATTGCATTACAAGACTTTTTTTTGCAGATTTGTTTTGTTTGCAGAATTTTTAAATATCCTTCAATGTTATTTCAAAGAAAAGTATCTTATAACATCTTTCCTTATGATTTAAAGAAAATTATTTCTGAAAAGCAAAATTATGCCTATTCTTTCTGTCACACTCCAATGCTCTAACACATTGCTTATGAGTTTAAGCGTGTACGAAAAAAGGCTGAAAATTGGTCTTTGTGAATCATTTTTGTGACCATTGAGAGTTCCCTTATATTAGAAATTATTTCTGCTTACTCTGTCCTGGGCATTACATTTTCATGCAAAGCCAATGCTGCATTTAGTAGTTGACTGATTCTTAATCTCCAGGTATTGTCGCAGGTGTTTTTCTATAATATATTATTTTTACAGTTTTTTATTATTACTCAGAATTGAAATAGCACCAACAGTTTGCACAGTGCTTTACAGAGTAAATATTCTTTTTTTTCAGGAAAAAAAAATGGATATAGCCTGAAGCAAAATGAATGGGATTTTGTCATATGTGATCAGAGGTGTGCTTGCATTTTATGGCCAAAGGAGGGAAAGGGATTTACATATGTAGATTTTCCATTCCAGATTTTGGAGGGGTGGCTACTGTACAGAAAATACATTCTCCGCATTCCATAGTGTGAATGGACACATAACTTTTACATCTAGAATGGAGAAACTGATCAATCAGAATCCAAATTTAGCACAAATTAAGTAAACAGACACATAAAAAGGAAAAGCTTAGTAACCAGTGTAGGAAAATCCTTTTGTGCTGTATCCATTTAAGAAGTGTTTATGTTTTCAGTACAGGAAGCCATGTTCCTTTGATTAAATATAGAGAGAACTCTCAAAAGTGCAATATGATACTGTTGGGAACATAAAGGAGTCCAAAATGTGTTGTGCATTAGTAAGGATCTTGCCTTGTATGGAAATAATGCAAATTGGCTTAAATGTTTCACCGATACATGTTAATAGTAAGATCATCACATGAACAGTTGAAAGATCTTTGGATTAATACCAATGTCAGCTTTCTGTATTAGTGAGTGAAGAAGCGAGTTGCTGAAAGCAAAGAAGGAAGATTCAGTGTGGAACAAGTTTGAACAATAAAGCCTTTGGACTCTTAAGGATTTTTCCTTTGGCATTCTCTTCGACCTATTACACTTAGATTTCTCAACTTGGGTGAATGTCCTCTCCTGGGAGGTCTCCATATTTGTAGTGAGCTGCTGAATTGAGCCAGTTGGGTTCAGGTAATGACTTTGTCCGCATTTGAATACCTGTAAAAAATTGTGTCCAGTGCCCCTCTACGATTACCTTTTAGATTCAGCATGGTGGCAGAGCTGTGCTTCAATTCATGGAAAAGATTGCATAGAACTAATAATAGGGTGCTTGCATTGGTAGCTCACTTACTGGTTTCACTAACTGCCTGAATTTGCCTTTCCGTCCTATGGGATAGCAAGCATCATTTTCTTAACCTCTAATTAATAATTAACACCAGACAGACTTTTTTGGATAATAATTTGGCCACAACCTTTATTTATTGGTTTTAATTTATTAACTTGTTAAAACCATAAATCAAATAAATAATAAATATTTCAGTAAAATAAATAAATCACAACGCATAACACAAAACCTAGCTGTGAAGCTCGGGTTATCTTTAACCATATATAACCTTCCACTTAAAGTCCGCCTTTCGGCAAAGGTGACCCACCACATAAACAAGGCCGCGACTTTTTTTTCTTTTTGGGTGGGCGGGCGGGTTGCTCCGCTCCGGCTTACCCTCTGAGGCGACTGGCATCGCGCTCTTACCAGCTCCTCCTTTTATAGCCTGCCTCGGTTCTAGAAGTTTCGGTCACCTGACCCTCCGCAGGCAGCTCTTTTGACCAATCAGCTTTAAGATTCCCTTACGCTATTTCCCACCTAGCTGCTACACCAGCTTTGAAGCTCGGGTTATCTTTAACCATATATAACCTTCCATCAAGTCAGGAGGTGCTAAGCCTCCTGACTACCCCACCCAGCCGCGGCCAATTCTATCCCTGTCTGGAAACCTAAATTTGATATCTCTGAAAGATGAATCCCATCCTTCCAAAACAAGCCTGGAATTCCTCCTTCTAACTCCACGTGTCTATAGGATATACCATAACCTAAGCTCATGAATTTTTCCAACCTATGATTTATTATTTTTCTAATTTTGTCAAATACTTTTCCTGCTTTGTTGTGTAACCACATGAGACGAGGGATGATCTCAGAAAAAAACGACAACTGTGCTGGGTAATAGCGCCTTCACTTTTTGAATGACAAAACGTATTTTAAATAACAAATTTACCGTTTCTACTTTTCCAATGTCATTTTTTTGGGCAAAATACCTAAAGGGGACCTGCTATCCTTCCCGCTTCTCATTCTTTGTTAATCTTTTCTTCAACTTTATTTGATAACTTATCCACTGATTTTAGATTTTTTACTTTTACACAGCCATTCCCTTCAAATATTGGCAATTTAAAGCCTTCATAAAGCATGTTGGCCATCCGCTGATCTGGGTATTTGCACAGTCATGCTTGCATTTCTTGTAGATTCACTTGAATTTTGCCCTTTAAGAAATGGCTCTTTTTCTCCTGCTTGAGTACCGGATGCCATTCTTTTAAAGCATTTCGATACACTATGTGCCCCGGCGCAGAAAGCGCATTCATGCTTGTATCGACAATTATGTAGCCACTTGCATTGTGAATCGTTAAACGCAAAACATATGCCGTTTTTATATCCAGATCCTGGGGTAGACCTGCTGCTTGATGACCTAGGCATTTGAGGCCTTTGTGGTATTAGCAAGTTCAGCCTTAACCCCATGTCCTTACAACCCCACTGGAGCTCTTTATGGACTGCTAATTTTTGTCTGAAAGATTCGTCCAATGAAAACCAACCGAAGCCCCCAAAATTCTTATAAGCTTCCAGGATGATTTCAACATGATGGAATAGTCCAGTGCTCTTGCAGGGATGTTTTTCACATAGCACATTAGAAAATATGCAAAAGGCCTGCAGCCAGTTATTAAATGATTTGGCTACCGGTCTCCTCCTATCTTCCTCACTTTTTTCTAATTTTAAGAACTTTAAGGAGAGGCAGAATGTCCACAAATTCTTAATTCCAATTTTTTTCTTTTACACCTAAGTTTAGATGAAAACCCAACGGTGATGGAGAGCAAGGCATGCTTTCCTTTAATACACTTTCAGGAATGTCACTCGACCTCTCCTTCACTTTCCCTTTAAAACCTATGGTTTTATCTATAGCCAAAACCTCTCCATCTTCCTCCTGATCCAGCCATACTGAAGCTGCACCTCTATCTGTATTGTTTTATTGAATACTGTACATTTTCTTTATACTTTCTTTATACTTTTCATATGCAGTTTACCACTGGATAATATCTGTTGTGTATCCTCCAAAGAGAGGACATTAGAAATATTATATATGCATACAGTTTTTCTTGGTGCTCACAGAAAATTGCTCTATATATTATGGATCTATATTGTTACATTTATATTAGAGTGTCATTGGTTCTTGTAAAGGTAGTACTAACAAGCTCTTATGTATGATTGAATTGAAAGCATACCATAAAGCTTTGTTTTCACATTTTAGTCTTGGCTTCTGAATTATTTTACAAGGTCATTATGACCCGTGGTACAATTTGATTGTGTCAAGTAATGAGAAGCAATGCAGAGCAATGAGGTTATAGAGACATACACAGTACAGAGATCACAGCAGGGTAAATCAAATGTAGGATATTGTTATAGAATATAAAGTGGTTGATGTAAAATCGAGTTGTATGACATGCATATAATGAATGCTGTGGCATGCTGGGTAATGAGGCTATATTTGAAAAGCAATCTTGTATTCACATAAATATATGAATTAATATATTAGTCACCATTTAAACTATCTACATTGAATAAAAAAAGTCACAAGCTTTTGGAGCTTTAATCAATAGAATATAAAGACCAAATAACAAAACCTGCTTTTTTTAAATTATTTTTATTACAAAACCTTCTTTTTCATGTATTTTACACTACTGCCTATTTTTCCTGGCACAGTGTGGTTAACTGAGGCATTTTCTGGGTAGTGTTAGTATTTGGTGTTATAAATTAGGTGTGGTAATTTTGGTCACAGCAATTTTAAAACTGATAAAGACCTGAAAAAACAGGTTTTGGTGCCAAAAAAATAATTTATTGCACCAAAAAAAGTCTCAATCCAGAAAACAATGACCAACTAACCCTTAACTGCTAACTAAATGTACCAAATTAAAGCAGAACTCACCCCACCATGTTCTAAATGCTACCAAAATCTTGGAAAGAAGAGTATTCCCTTCTTAAAATATATTTGCATTTGCTAACTTCTTTCAAAAATGAAAACCTGATATTTGGGAGGAGGCCATTAAATTTGAGCATGCAGAATAAGCACATACAGACAGAGGGAAAACATACATACTTTAAGTCCCTGGTTTTTCAGATGTGGCCACTGGTTCCCTCTGTTCGACTTGCCACGCTTTACCCACTTTGTAGCATGTCAGAGGTATTCCAAGCAGGGGCGTAACTACAGGGGTTGCAGGGGTTGCAATTGCTACCGGGCCCCATGCTCCAGGGGGCCTGGTAGCAAACCAGTGGGTGAACTTCCAGGATCTCAAAGGTCACACTTGCGACCGGGCCCTGGCATTGCACCACTGTGGGGAGGCCCCAAGATTGCAGGAAGGGGGCCCACTGCAGAACTTGTGAAAGGATCCTGCTGCGGGACCATAATAAAAGGCCATGCAACGAGAGTAAAGAGCCCCAGGATTAGTGGGAAGAGCCCCGGGCTTGAAGGGAAGGGCCCTGGCCAGGGGTCTGGGGCGCCCTTCATGGTTTCTTGCATCGGGGCCCTGAAGGTTCTAGTTACGCCTCTGATTCCAAGTGCTTGGATGCTCTCTGTGTTACCACTCTCTCGCCCTGACAGTCGAATTGTAGTCCCAGCCTGATGTCATTGTGGGGCTTTTTTTTAATACAACCTTCTCTTCAGCGCGCAGGATTGAAATTTTCAGGCAATGAAGTGCATTACCACCTGTTCATTTCTAATTTGCTCTATAACTTGACACACTGAGGGGTTGATATACTAAAACTGGAGAGTGCAAAATCTGGTGCAGCTCTGCATAGAAACCAATCCGCTTCCAGTTTTTTTTTGTCAAAGCTTAACCACTTTAAGACTGGAGGATTTTCCTGCTTAATGACCAGGCCACTTTTTTCAACTTGGCACTGCGTGACTTTAACTGACAATTGCGCGGTCATGCAATGCTATACCCAAACGAAATTTACGTCCTTTTTCCCACAAACAGCTTTCTTTTGGTGGTATTTGATCACCTCTGCGCTTTTTATTTTTTGCGATATTAATAAAAAAAGAGCGAAAAATTGACATTTTCTACTTTGACAGTAAAAAAAATATCCAATATATTCAATTTTTGTCATATATTTAGGCCAAAATGTATTTAGCTACATGTCTTTGACAAAAAAATTCTCAATGAGCGTATTTTTAACCACTTTAAGACCAGAAGATTTTACCCCCTTTCTGACCAGGCCATATTTTGTGATTCGGCACTGCATTACTTTAACGGACAATTGCGCGGTCGTGCGACGCTGTACCCAAAATAAATTTACATCCTTTTTTTCCCCACAAATAGAGCATTCTTTTGGTTTAGTGCCGCAGAGACAGGGAGGAATCTAGCGACGTAGGTCTACTTCGCTGGACACAGGGCTTCCCCTTTGCTGCAGTAGCAGCAACATGAGCAGTCCGGAAGTGGTTAATTGAACAAGCTGAAGTTAGGAGCTGATTAGATACCATGTACAGCTGCACCAGATTTAGCATTCTCCAGTTTTAGTAAATCAACCCCAGTGTACTTCAACGCACAACAATGAGCTGCTGTTGTGCAGCCCTTGGAAAGTGTCAGGGCCCGCTTATTATTTATAGGTTAACTACCACTGTTCTTTGCAGATGGTGTCAAAATCTAAGTTCCAGAGCTGCAGTCCAAAATGGCTAACCATGTAGTCTCAACAGTTCCAACTGAATTTTACACTCAAATAACATATGAGACTTCCTCACTGCTCCAACACAGGGTGGTGAACTACATAATAGTATTCAGGAGACAATTCAGATCTGCTCTTCTTATCTAGAGAAAAGCCTGATATACAACTGAGGAATCTGACTGGCTTCATCTTAACATTGTTGAAATGTTGCATCTTTAACAAACCATCTCTCTGCCTTCCTACCAGGCTGCAGTGCACCATGTGCTATTTCACATTGACCAGTCACTGACCGAGCAATTATTTCTAAATAATACCCATGCTTGCTATTAGGGAGCATTTCAGTTAATACTATCATATATTATTACTTTTTGTTTTACATAATAATGCAGTTATGCATGACAATTAGTTCTGTCATGTCTTGGTCATTTACATGTTTAGACTGTTACATCTGTTATGGCAGTGTCATAGTTGATTAGATTTAGAGGATTGCAACACCATAGACATATGGAAACATTAACACTTGTTATACGATAGCATAACAGACATGGATAGCAATAAAATATACCAAAATAAATGTAACATTTGTTATTAGTTCTAGGTAACCGGGCTTCTTAACATCTAATACACCAGATAATAACCTGTTCTACCCCTATCATCAACAACCCAAAGTAGATAAGTAACAGAAAATGATGAATGAACCTCTGTGCAGAATACTATAAATTCTGAATCGCCCCCTCGGCTTTGTCTGGGTTGAATCTGAACCTGGTGAAATGATTCACTCATTTCTAAATGTACTGGGGTGACTGAAATAAAGATTACGCCTTAGCTGCGTGATTATGTTGGAGGAATTATAGTGATGTGTAATGACAGTGTAATAACTGTTAGAAAAACGTTTGCACTGTGGTGATAGAATGCCAATTAGACAGTATCTACTTATTTCAAAGTTGTAATTAAAAATCCATAGATTGACATAAAAATTTGTGAATGTTACACCCCTGGGAATTCCCAATTAGACATCACTGCTCTGCTAGTCAGCAGAAGGAAAAGTGTGAAATATGATAATGACACAATCTGTGGGCTTTTGGCTGCCGTTGATTGCTTTCAATGTATTTATTATTACAGTATCTGGCATGGAAGGTGCTACCTAAAATGTGAGCAAAATGTTAGACGCCTATTGAAGCATGTTATTGAAATCAATACTTGCTGCTGAAATCATATCATGGTTAAATGGCACAGTATATACTGACAACAGTGCTGAGGTCATAAAAGCCTATACTCTCACAAATGTCAAGTGACTGTATTATGTCTGGAAAGATAGCATTTTTTATAGAGTAGAGAAGGATTATAACTGATGTAAGCTTTTTACTGTTGTTTGTGACCCTAACGGGGAGATTTCCACCCATTTCCAGGCTTGGTGAATGCACAGAATATGAGAAGCATATCTCTAATGGGGCCACAAAATCTGTCAGATATTCTACTTAACTAAAAAAAAGTTTCCACGGAAGAGATTCTATTAACATCTGGTTCTAGGTACTACACTGGAAATGAGAGGACATCTCCCCAGTAGTGACACACACATCAATAAAAACGAGAGGTTCTATCCTTTCATCACTATACAAAATGGAAAAGGTTTTGTCTAGTGGGAAAAAAGTTCTGACTTAAGGCCACGAGTATAACTATGTGATTAATTGCAAATGTGTGCTATTGTATTATGTGCCTGGTGCACTGCAAACACCTCATACCACAACTGTCAAACAAAGGCTGGTCATTAGGGTTGAGCGAACACGGACTGTATTATTCGGGTCCGTAGCGGATAATTGTATTTTTGTTACCCGGACACGGACCCGAAAACTTTACTGTATATTCGGGTTTAAAATCCGTGTTCGGTAATTTTATTTCCTGTTTTGTATGTAATGGCACGGTTTTAATGGCGTGGTTTCAACAGCCAATCAACAAGCGTTTAACTGGTGTGCCATAGAAGCCATCACAGCCATGCCTACTAATGGCATGGCTGTGATTGGCCAGCTGAAGCATGTGACCCAGGTCTTTATAAGCTAGAGACACAGCGCAGTGCACGTCAGTCTGTTCTAGTGTAGGGAGAGAGCACACACAACGGTGCTGGCTGCTGCTGATTAGGGACAGAGACAGGAAAAAAAACATTGTGGCTGAAAAGAATGTAGGGACAGGTCAGAGGATAGGCAGGGAAAGATAGAAAAGCATTTTAGGGACAGGCTGGAGAGAGTAGGCAGGGAGAGATTAGGAGACACAGGACAGAACAATCGTCCTTTAGCGATCTACATCGATTTTGCTGTGTGGGGGGTGGTGCAGTGAATGTTCTTTTTGCCCTCACTTGAGCCCACTGAGGGCTTAAATTTACAAATTTAAAGGGGAATTTTTTTTTTCCCCCTTCATAGCCTGCTGCTGACCGTGACATAAAACATGAGACACTGCTGTGTTCACATTTGCTATTGAAAAATCATCAATTTTATATACTTTTTTCTATTCCGCTATTCAATATACACCCTTTTGGGGTGAAAAAAATTAAATTGGGGCATAGTCTGTATCGGTACGTGTGAGATACACCTTTTTATATACTTTTTTTCTATTCCGCTATTCAATATACACCCTTTTGGGGTGGAAAAAATTAAATTGCGGCATAGTCTGTATCGTTACGTGTGAGATACACCTTTTAAATTTGTTTGGTGCATCTCCTTCCACCGCCGAGGATTGCAGGGTGCTTCAGTATGCCTCCTGTTCCGAACTCCTCCTACTCCTCTTCCTCATCCTCCCTTTAGGGTACAAAAAATTGTAATCGGGGCCTAGTCTGTGTTTGTACGTGTGAGATACACTGTTTTATATACTTTTTTCTATTCCGCTATTCAATATACACCCTTTTGGGGTGGAAAAAATTAAATTGTGGCATAGTCTGTATCGGTACGTGTGAGATACACCTTTTAAATTTGTTTGGTGCATCTCCTTCCACTGCCGAGGATTGCAGGGCGCTTCAGTTTGCCTCCTGTTCCGAAGTCCTCCTACTGATCTTTCTCATCCTCATCCTCCCTTTAGGGTACAAAAAATTGTAATCGGGGCCTAGTCTGTGTTTGTACGTGTGAGATACACCGTTTTATATACATTTTTTCTATTCCGCTATTCAATATACACCCTTTTGGGGGTGAAAAAAATTAAATTGCGGCATAGTCTGTATCGGTACGTGTGAGATACACCTTTTAAATTTGTTTGGCGCATCTCCTTCCACCGCCGAGGATTGCAGGGCGCTTCAGTTTGCCTCCTGTTTCCTAACTCCTCCTACTCCTCTTCTCTTCCTCATCCTCATCCTCCCTTTAGGGTACAAAAAATTGTAATCGGGGCCTAGTCTGTGTTTGTACGTGTGAGATACACCGTTTTATAAACTTTTTTCTATTCCGCTATTCAATATACACCCTTTTGGGGGTAAAAAAAATTAAATTGCGGCATAGTCTGTATCGGTACGTGTGAGATACACCTTTTAAGTTTGTTTGGCGCATTTCCTTCCACCGCCGAGGATTGCAGGGCGCTTCAGTTTGCCTCCTGTTCCGAACTCCTCCTACTCCTCTTCCTCATTCTCCCTTTAGGGTACCAAAAACTGTAATCAGGGCCTAGTTTGTGTTTGTACGTGTGAGATACACCGTTTTATATACTTTTTTCTATTCCGCTATTCAATATACACCCTTTTGGGGTGAAAAAAATTAAATTGCGGCATAGTCTGTATCGGTACGTGTGAGATACACCTTTTAAATTTGTTTGGCGCATCTCCTTCCACCGCTGAGGATTGCAGGGCGCTTCAGTTTGCCTCCTGTTCCGAACTCCTCCTACTCCTCTTCCTCATCCTCCCTTTAGGGTACAAAAAATTGTAATCGGGGCCTAGTCTGTGTTTGTACGTGTGAGATACACCGTTTTATATACTTTTTTCTATTCCGCTATTCAAAATACACCCTTTTGGGGGTGAAAAAAATTAAATTGCGGCATAGTCTGTATCGGTACGTGTGAGATACACCTTTTAAAATTGTTTGGTGCACCTCCTTCCACCGCCGAGGATTGCAGGGCGCTTCAGTTTGCCTCCTCTTCCTCATCCTCATCCTCCCTTTAGGGTACAAAAAATTGTAATCGGGGGCCTAGTCTGTGTTTGTACGTGCGAGATACACCATTTTATATACTTTTTTCTATTCCGCAATTCAATATACACTCTTTTGGGGTGAATAAAATTGCGGCATACTTTGCATATTTGACTGTGAGATACACCCGTTGTATTTGTATACTGTTTTTCTATTCCGCTATTTAATAAACACCCTTTTGGGGTAAGCAAGTTAAATTGCGGCATAGTTTGCATATTTGACTGTGAGATACACCCGTGGGATACTGTTGTTGTTTTGTTCCGCTATTCAATAAACACCTTTCTAGGGCAAGATCATAAATTACAGAAATATGAGGAGAACGTTAAATAGGGGCCGTGGCCTGGGTCGTGGTGCTGCTGGTAGAGCTCCTGTTGCAAGGAGAGGACGTGGTCGATCTGTGCCAGCTACACGCACAAGTGAAACACCTTCCTCAAGTGTGAGTAGGCGTCAGAACCTGCAGCAGTATTTGGTAGGGCATCATGCGCCTCTACAAGTGTTGAGGCAAGAACAAGTACAGGCGATAGTAGATTGGGTTGCTGACAGTGCCTCCAGTTCCTTTACATTGTCTCCCACCCAGTCTACTGCAGAAAGGTCAGAGTTGGCACCTGCAGCCGATGTCCTTGCAAATCAGGCAAGCAGTCTGAGCCCCAAGTCATGCAGCAGTCTCTTCTTCTTTTTGATGACTCTGTCAGCAGGGTTTCCCAGGGCCATCCACCTAGCCCTGCCCCAGAAGTGGTAGAGAACCACATATTTCTCAAGATGAGTACATGGAAGGACAATCGCAGCACGTCCCCGATGATGACGAAACGCAGGTGCCAACTGCTACGGCACTCAGAATTGTGGAGACCGACAAGGAGGGCAGGGGTGAAGACTGGGTGGAAGATGATGTGGAGGACGATGAGGTCCTCGACCCCACATGGAATGAAGGTCATGCAGGTGACCTGAGTAGTTTGGAGGAAGAGGCGGTGGTCGCACAGAGCCACCAGCACAGCAGAAGAGGGAGCAGGGTGCAGAAGCGGAGCGGCCGTGCCCTAGACACTACGCCTGCTACTGCCCAACGCAGCAAGGGACCGAGCGCACCAAAGCCAGCTCAAAGGAGTTCTCTAGCGTGGAAGTTCTTCAGACAATGGGCTGATGACAGGACACGAGTGGTTTGCACGCTGTGCAATCAGAGCCTGAAGCGAGGCATAAACCTTCTCAACCTGAGCACAACCTGCATGATCAGGCATCTAAGTGCAAAGCACGAACTGCAGTGGAGTAGACACCTTCAAAACCAAGAAAGGTCTCTGGCTCCTCCTGCTTCCTCTTCTGCTGCAGTCTCGGCCTCTTCATCCACCTCTGTAGTGATACCGGCACCTGCCACCCCGCAAACAGATGATCTGTCAGCAACACCATCACCTGGGTCACCAACCATCTCCACAATGTCCCGTGGAAGCGTTCAGCTTTCCATCTCCCAAACACTTCAGAGGAAGAGGAAGTACCCCCCTACCCACCCGCGATCCCTGGCCCTGAATGCCAGCATTTCAAAATTCTTGGCCTTTGAAATGCTGTCTTTCTGTCTGGTGGAGACGCACAGTTTTAAAAGCCTTATAATAAGGCTTACCTATAGGTTTTGTAAATATCTAATAAACATGCACTGTTTAGGAGATATTTACTGTAGATGCAGCCCGTGACATCACCGGCACATGCACTCTGAAGGAACAGCATACCCGCGCTCATTAGCGACGTCATCATGGCTCCGGCCACTCACACAGCCTGAATCCACTTGAGGAAGACCAGTTGAAGATGGAAGCACCTTCAGCTGAAGAGGGCTTCATTCTAAGATAAGTTTCACATAATGTGCTAGTATGCAATCCCTACTAGCACATTATGACATTGTCTTGCAGGTTAAAAAAAAAAAAAAAGGCAGCGGTTTACTACCGTTTAATGTTTCCTTATGAGTGTAGGAAAAGTGATGATCAGTTTGCCAGCACTGTATCCTTACCTTTACTGCTGCTTCATTGCTCTGCTGTTGAGAGAACTGGGACCCCTGCTGACTGTCTGTGCCGCAGGTGACATGTCACTCCACCACACAGTGGGATTGATTTACTAAAATTGAAGAGTGCAAAATCGGTTGCAGCTCTGCACAGAAGCCAATCAGCTTCCAGGTTTTATGGTCAAAGCTTAGAAACTGATTGGCTGCTATGCACAGCTGCACCAGATTTTGCACTCTCCACTTTTGTTAAATCTCCCCCAGTGTTTTATTTTCATTGCTGATTAATTCACCACCCATTGTGGATCTAAGCAAGCAGTCCTAACATCATAAGTAAATCACTTCTATGACAATAAGCTTCCATTGTAGCTTTATTTACTGAACAGATATTTGGAAAGTTAAAGTATTAGAAGAACTTTTGTATTGTTTATAAAGAATCAGGGAAAAACAGTAATTCTTCTTTAAATTAGTTAAACGTTTCACACTGGCATTTTTTTTAAATGTTTAATAACTGTTATTCATTACTTGTATAAAATCATAAATTTAGCAATCAATAATGTATGAGGAAAAGGCTCAGCTAGTTCTGGCATCAGTAAACCATGCATGAAGCAGGGGACACCAAGTCCCAAGCAGGTTTGGTAGCAAACAAACACAGTTTCAGTGTAGGAGGGTTTTGTACAGCATGTCAAGAAAACAAACCATCTTCTTGTCCAAGCAACTAACTAAACCCATGTCAGTTACTGACTAGCATGGTGCCCCCTAATGGGTTCCCCAAAACAAAAAGGCAGCACAGGTATCTATATGGTGTTCTGTCAGCCTTTTCACTCAGCAGCCAGGTCTCTCAGCACTGAGTGAGAGTGAAAGCTCTGAGCATTAGTCAGCCTTTGGACAGCTGAGGTTTTTTTTTTTTTTATTGTTTTTATTGAAATTTCAAAGAACATACAAATAAAGAACAAGAAGTGACAACCAAAAATGTATACTTTCAATAGTAATAAAACATCAATAACAAATAGACAGGGTATCATTGCGGTAATATAGAACTGAAGGAAGGCCTCAAGTGCAGAAATACATAGAGGCGGAGGAGCCCCACACAGCTCCCCTACAACGTGCAAGAGGATGTGGTAGGCCGACAAAGATTAAAGCTAAAGCAGAACATATGAGTGAACAAAAACAACACAAAAGTAGTGTATATAGCAAAGTAGACCTGGGCAACAGTAAAAAGGTCCTACATAGTGTACCACAATTACCAATAAAGTGAAAGGGTTTACAATAACTTTTTGTCAAGTTGAAAATATGAGCTCCAGGGTGTCCAGTCTTGGGGGACAGCTGAGTTTTATAATGAGGTCTGGCTAACAGGTAAAATGTGGGTCTTGGAATGGAGGCGTATTCCCACCCAAAGCTCTGCAAAGTCTCCAGGCTCCTGGACCCAGAACAGAGCATAATAAAATTCTGAGAAAACAATATATATTTATTTATATCAGTCATTACTTTAAAGCCCTTCACAATGTGTAGTGAGAGACCTTGGTGATGAATAAACATAGGATCGCCACCTTTGTTCTGACAGAGAAGGGACAAGACGAGGGAGCAATAAAGGGCAACATTTTAAACACATACTGCCTTTAAATAACATGCTAGGGAGATGCCTTGAGCCAGGCAAATATTAGCATAATCCATTATCCAATCAAGGGGCAATCAGTAGCATATTTGTTATTTAGGCAAGGGTGAAGTGGACAGATAGATTCAGAAGCAGGGCACTTGGTACAGAGGCAATCAAAGACAAGGTACCTAGTACAGATGACAGAATGCTAATGCTATTACAAGCCCAGAGCACTGAGCTTGTGATGTTTACATAAACAGCCACAGCGGCGCTAGCCAATAAGAACAGAAAAGACTAGACAGATGGAGTCAAACCACCATTAGAAATCATTTACAGCCTTCCTCACAGGGATCCCCCATTCCTTCATCTCTCTCACCCAGCATCTGGATTGTTTGTACTCTGTACTCCCTCCATCCCATCCCCACTCCCCTCAGCCCTATGGCCTTTGGGGTACACACATGGTCCAGCTTCCAGGCCTAAATTGGATTTAAAAACGATAAAATGGTAGTGAAAAAATATTCCTAGATATCACCTCAAGGAAACTAGGAGTCATTCCGTAGTACCGAACGGCTAATATGGAGCCGGGAACCCTTAGCAACCTTAAAATCAGTGAACAAAGAAGGAGAGAATGTAGAGGTGGTGGAGACCACCTCAGAAGGGCTGCATAAACGGGGCTCACAAAGGTTACTGTGCAAAAATGGTTTATTATTGTTGGTGATAGAATCTACAAAAAATTAAAATCCCATGGAAAAGACACCATGATACATTGTATAGTGTTGACCTTGAGGACCCAGGTGGATTAAAGCCAACAATAATAAACCATTTTTGCACAGTAACCTTTGTGAGCCCCGTTTATGCAGCCCTTCTGAGGTGGTCTCCACCGCCTCTACATTCTCTCCTTTTTTGTTCACTAAATTGGATTTAGCTTATCCATGTACTGCTGCCTGCTCCCCCCAGGGCAAGAGTGGCTGGACATGCTGGATATTGGCTGAGTATTCTAATACCAATCATGTCACTAGAGTGATAATAACTAGGCCTGCTGTTATTTGTGCTGCTCTCATGGTGATATTGGTCTGGCATGCTGGTACTTTTAGAACGGAGCAGAGCAACAGAAGCTCATAATATTCTTTATATTACATAAGAAAAGAACTATAGAGAACCTTCAGTCAGCAAGGGAAGTTCTGTATCACCAACTGTGCATAGAAAAAGTGTTTTTAATACCTTAAAACTCATTAATAAGGTAATTTACTTTAATTTGCTCTCTTTGATGCATATATCTAGTAAATCAATTAAAAACTACAGTTCCACCCCAAGCACTATCATTATCATTTATGATATTATTATTATTATTATTATTATTATTATTATTATTATTGTTATTAATAATAATTTAATCAAATCTATCACATGTTAACACAAAATAAGTATATTATAGTGGCTAGAATTGTGACACTGCAGCTTTTGGGTTGAATTCACACCAGGGATATTCTCAGAATGGACATTTGTAATGCTATCCATGTGTTTTTTTTCCTGGAGGGGTTTAGTAGGCATGTAAGCTCCTTTGGGGTTAGAGACTGACATAGATGGTTTGCTGTTTTCTCAAAATCGCCTTGGAATATATTGGAGCAATACAAAAATAATGGTATTAAGGATGTGCTTGTCTAAACTTCAACTCAAAATTCATCCCTTTAGAAACAAGGCTACTCTGATAGCTTACTGTGTGTGGTTACAGTTCTTCAAGACATGCTTGGAAATGGTTTTATGAGACAGTTTAGAGCTCCTATATATCTTAAAGAATTATGTTTAGAAGGTGATAAAAGGGCTGAAAAATGAGAACTCCAAACATACAAATCCAGGCAGATAACCGAAATACAGTGCAAGGGATAACCAAATGTCTGTCTCTAAAGCCTTTAACAATCTAATATCCAAAGAAAAGGCCTGTAAAGCTTTGTTATAAGAGTACAAAGATCTAGCTAATAGTCACTTTGTTTATACATCACTGCTTTGTCAGTCACTTGTTCTGCTTGTGGTTATCTCTTTTGTATTATTTGAGAGCCTTAGAGGTTTTACAACTTTGGCTGGTCTTAATATACCAAATGCAAAAACTTATATGATCCAATCAGAAAATATTCTTGCACTGATTTGACTACAGTAAATTGAAGTATGATTAGTAGCTTTGGGTTAATACAGTTTTATACCAATGTTATCCTCTGTGTTACTTTTTAAGTAAGCACTTACAGGCTGATTAGACATGTTCTTACTCCAAACTTGGTGTCCTGAGCCATTACTCAGGTTAAAATTTTCTGAAAATCTGATTGGACTCTATGGCAAAAAAAAAAAAATCCAGTAGCGTGTAGGTCAGTACTTCAAACCCTACATTACTATTGTGATAATAATATTAAAGAAGAATGCACAAATTAAATAGCATTTTCTTTTCCTCTTAGTTTCAGTTTGAACTTCAGATTGAATGTTTATCATGCAAAAACAGGACAGACACTAGATTAGTTACATAGTTACATAGTTAGTCAGGTTGAAAAAAGACACAAGTCCATAGAAAGCACAACCATACAATCCCATATACACAATTCTATACCCACAGTTGATTAGATGGTTGGATGGTTAGATATACACATTTTTTGTGTAGTTTAAAGAAAAAAAATTGTACTTAGAAAGGGTGCATTCTAAAGACGAACTCCCTGCTGGCCTTCTCCATGATGATGTCAGGGTTCTGTCTATCAAAATGGTAGGTGGACATGAGCCTCACATAACGATGCTGATTTTGCATAGTGAGATGTCAACATTGGCCGTTTTTTCCCCACTTTGCCCTCACCACCCTTCCTCCCTTCCACCTACCCTTGCCCTCACCACTATTCACTCATCCACCCTGCCCTCACCATCCTTCCTCCCTTCCACCCACCCCTGCCCTCACTGCTCTTCACCCACCCACCTACTCTGCCCTTACCACCCTTCCTCCCTTCCACCCACCCTTGCCCTCACCACTTTTCACCCACCTACCCACTCTGCCCTCACCATCCTTCCTCCCATCCACCCACCCATGCCCTCACCACTCTTCACCCCCCTACCCACTTTGCCCTCACCATCCTTCCTTCCTTTCACCCACCCTTGCCCCACACTTCTTCACTCACCCACCCACTCTGCTTTCACTACCATTTTTGCTTTCCAATCAGCCTTCCCCTCACTGCTTTTCCAGTCTGCTTTGCTGGTTTTATTCTAAAGCAAATTACTTTGCGGTCATTATTGTTGTAGCTTCCCAGTCAGGTCTGCTCATGGACACTGCAGGTAATTATTCATCACAACTGTACCAGCAGCAAATTTCATGTTGTATTATAATTCTAACCTAGACACTGACAGACATGGCAGACACATATTATGTTATCTACTCAGAGAATTGTAACAGATTCTCATGCAACTGAACCAATGAACATAGAAATATGGAAGCTGACATTTCTGAATTATTCAAAGAAACAGACTTTGGTACTGTCATTCTCATTCTTGTCTCATTACCTGTTAAGCGTCTAGACTCTTGCAAGGATGCAGTCAGGGAAGTATAAAAAGTTAAGACTGCCGTATGCTTGTTCCAGGTCAATGACTTACCCATCTGTGAAGTCAGGATCAGCATGACAACCCTGAAATATGCATGTTCACATCCAAATCTGCAATGACAGCCATTTTGTATGTCTACAAGGTTCCCTTTAAAGTGACACTAAAGTCTTAATGTTTTTTACTTCAGTGCATCCTCTGCATTAGGGAAAAAAATGCTCCACTGCCTGTGCTACCCCCCCCCCCTTCCATCCCTTAACACTTACCTGACTTCATGTCACTGCTCCAGTGCTGTCTCTGCATCTCTGCTCCCTTCAGGCAGAAGAGCCATAGGCTCCTGCTGCTGTCAGTCAGAGTCCAGTAAGGAGGAAGCGGGGCGTGGCTTACCAGCAGGGTGTGTGTGTCTATGGGTTACACAGCCCAGCTTGGGAGCATGCATGCAGAAATGCCTCCTTAGCACCCATCTTGCTACAAGAGGCACCCAGAGGAGGGAAAGGCTGACAACTTTGGTGGAAACTGCCAGAAGAGGTGGAAAGCGACCTTTTGGCAGGTAAGTATTACCTCCTTCTAATTAAAAGAAAATTGTAGCCTTTGGTATCACTTTATAGTTTACCTACAGCCAGGCTGGGAACATTAAAATATACAGTATATTACCAAAAGCATTGGGACGCCTGCCTTTACACGCACATGTACTTTAATAACATCCCAGTCTTAGTCCGTAGGGTTCAATATTGAGTTGTCCCACGTTTGCAGCTATAACAGCTGCAACTCTTCTGGGAAGTCTGTCCACAAGGATTAGGAGTGTGTCTATGGGAATGTTTGATCATTTTCCCAGAAGCGCTTTTGTGAGGTCAGGCAAGGTCTATAAATACATGGATGAGCAAGTTTTGGGGTGGAGGAACTGATAGAACACCTTTGGGATGAATTAGAGCGCAGACTGCGAGCCAAGCCTTCTCTCCAACATCAGTGCCTAACCTCACAAATGCGCTTCTGGAAGATTGGTCAACCATTCACATAGACACACTCCTAAACCTTGTAGACAGCCTTTCCAGAAAAGTTAAAGCTGTTATAGCTGCAAAGGGTGGGTCAACTCAATATTGAACCCTATGGACTAAGACTGGGATACCATTAAAGTTCACGTGTGTGTAGGCAGGTCTCCCAATATTTTTGGTAATATAGTGTATGTGAACCCTTACCTTAAAAATATATATATATATTAAGTTTAAAATAGAAATGCAACATATGTGTAGGGATATAAAAAATATATATAAATACAATTTTTCCTTTATAAAATAAATTATCACATGACCTCTGTTCTAAGTTCAGGGGGCTTAGAGAGCTGGGGGTACAGACTGCAGGGGGAGGGGGAGGGTGTCAGGAGTGTGTCAGAAGAAGCAGAGAGCACTGATATACTGATCTTCCCAATCTTCCCAGTGTAAAGATATGTGTGGGGGGAGAGCAGGGAGGTGGTCAGCACAAGTCTTGGCCATTGGAGAATAGGCAGGCTGTGCTCCTAGCACAGTCAGAAAACTCACCATGCTCGGATGGATGTGCTTCTATGACTGGCATGGTAAGTTTGAAATATTAAATGGACTGGCAGGGTCACCAGGTATTCCACGAAAAGGAAGCAATTCAAAGAGAACAGGATGCTTTTTAACAAAAGTACAGTCTACAACATAAACATATCAGGAATATGAAATGTTGGGGTAACATACACTTTAAAGCAGCCTTTCTCAACCTTTTCAACACAGAGGAACCCTAGCTAAGAGGCAGAAATTCCTCACTGCTTAGGGAACCTATAGCAACATAAAAGATTTTTAATTCCTTTTCCTGGTGCCTCCATGGCAGCATACCAATGATAGAGCTCCACCTCTACTCCTCCTTCAAGAATGGATAGGCACCAGGAAAGGAAAATTACGGTAAGTATGATACAATTTTCCGTTTTATTGCCTGTTTAGAATATAGTAACATGTTCATGTGCATAGTCTGGACACAGGTTCACTTCATGCTGGTACAAAGTATAGCACTGATGGGCACAGTATACTGATCTACCAAATCTAACCAGTTTCATTTTTTTATGTTAATTCTATATATTAATGCACTTTGCATATCATCAATATGTATTTGCTAGTTGTTAGGCTTGAAGTACAATCTGTAAAAAATGGGCAAATCTTTTCTGAGTATGGCCAGGATTATAAAGAGCATAACAGATATACATATGCATGCCATCTGAGCTACAAGAGCTTGAGATGAGAGAATTACAGGTCCTAGGAGGACATCTATACATCATTATTGCTAAAGATAATTTTTCCTATGTATCACTCAAATGAGTGCACATTGCATAGCAAATAGTAAAAGAAGAATGACTGAGTAGTGTGCAGTACAAATGTTGGGAAATCTGAGAATAATAACATTAACAGATCTATTTTGTAGGTCTGTCCTACACACAATGAGATACATTATAACAGTATCCTATGTTGACTAATGCTTTCAGACCAAATTCTTTGACATATGGCACATGCACTTACATTTGTAATGTCTACATGGAAAATCCATTTCTTAATAAATGGCTCCTGGGTTACAACAAGTAATTTCAGGGCAAATTTGACTTGGCTAATGGAACCATCAATACATCAATGGATCTCTTTCCTGTTGCAGCCATTCTCCTAAAGGAAAACTGAATAAGGGTTGTTTCACTTTTTAGTTTGCTGTGCCTTTATTTCAGCTGATAAATCCATAGTGCAGAAAAAGAATTCAATGAACTCTGAAGATACCTCAGTGTTCTTGGGGATTGATGTTTTCTCCCTGCAAGATCTATGGCTGTCTCAGTGTTATATTGCCTAAGTATTTTAAAATTTCCATTTAGGTTCTACATCTTATTACAAGTGTGAAAGAAATGTACCTTTCACTCCTTCCATATTAATTCCTTCTAAGGATACATTCTGTTGCATATCATGAATATATCTGTAGCTTTTATCTTCGCCATAAACTCTAATGGGGATTTTGTGAGATAAAACAATAAGATAAATGTAATAGATTTCAGCCTCAAGTCAGGTTTCTTCTTTTCATCTGCAGTCATTTACTTTATTAAATGGGTCTTAAAAAAATATATAGTCATTGCTGTATTTTGTTGGAATCTAACAAAATAGTTGAAAATTAACTCTAGGATATATAAAGCTGCAAATTAACGTAGCTCTGTAATCATTAATACTTAATTAAATGTATGTTTTAAAGGCAAGCAGTGTAAATACCAGAATTTTTGTATAAGTGTCTTACAGTCCCTGTACCGTAAGGGTGAGAAAGAAGCAGCAAGACAGCAAGAAGCATGCTGATATGTAAAAAAAAAACAGAGTGGCAGAGGGATGATCTCACCCCTTTAGCTTTTTTTAACTGTCCAGTCACAGTATGGGGTGGGTCCAGGATGACCTGGGCTCAGGGCTCAGGGCTCAGGGCTCAGAGGAAGGGGGTTAAATGATATCTAGGACTAAGAACACCTAATGGCAGAAAAAAGTACTACTGGGGAAATTCTTGGTCTGAGGGAAGATTTGCTGGTTATATTATTTGCTATACATTTTTAGCTTATTATTTTTGGCTAGAGGTCTGCTTTAATGGATTGTTTTTGTACTGCACTGACTTTTTATAACTAGGCAAAATGTGCAAGCATGAATCCCAGTTATAAATGGTACAGTGTTACAAGCAGATCAACCTGATGGTTTTAGGGGCCCATTGTCACTTTTACATAACTGTAGTAACACACTCATAGGAGTGTATGGACCCTTTAAGTTTCCCTGAACTACCCTAAACTGCAATTAATAAACATTGACTAATTACATAGAAGAGAGTTCTTTAACTGCATTTCCATGCAATAAATATATGTGTGTTAGGCTGGCCATACATGTTCAGTTTTCTTGTACAATTTTCCATGTGATGTGAGGTCAAATCTAAACAACGTTCAATCATATCCAACTAGACCCTTGCACTACATAGTTTAAGGTAAATCTAAAGGAAAATTGTACAAGAAAATTGAACGTGTATGGCTAGCCTTATGTTGCAGTAAATTGGTGAAGTGTAAATAAGCCCTAACATTTAAAATGTACTATATCCTCAGGTGCTATACCCTATGGTGCCTTCCATTTACTACTCAATCCTTACCACTCTGATCCCCCCTACTATGAGGCAGGGGTGTGGAACTCAATTTTGTTGCAGGCCACATCAGCAGTATGGTTGCCTTAAAAAAGGGCTGGTTGTACCTGTAAGACTATATACATTTATTCAGGGCTTTTTTGGGGAGTTTGGGGTCTTTTAGACCCCCAGATACCTCCACCACAGTACCTGTAGACATTAAAAAATAAAATACATTTTTTTTTTAATGTCCGAAAATATCGGCCGATACCGATATCCGATGACCAAAATATCGATATCGGCTGTAAAAAAAACAATATCGGTCGATCAATACTGGAAATATAAAAACAATTAAGTTTAAAAGAGCAAATTTTCCAATGATAAGGGCTTCTCTCTAAGTCTTAGACTGGAAGAGAATATTTACATAGATGAACACAGAACCGAAATGGGAATTCTTCAAAAAGACTGTATGTGAATATACTGCAAAATATATTCCCATGGAAAATAAGTTTAAAGGCTAAAAATAAAACCTATATGGCTCACATACACAGTTGAAAAAGCTATAAATATTAGGAAAAGTGCTTCTAAAAATAATAAAAAGAAGGAACACTATCATCGTTTAAATGTTACAGGTTGAACTGGATGGACTGATGTCTTTTTTCAACCTCACTAACTATGTAACTATGTAACAAAGACTATAACTGAATATGTAAAAAGGAAATCAAGGAAGCAAAAATTCAAAAGGAATGACAGATTGCAAAATAGAGTAGGACAAGCCCCAAAAGTATATTCAAATATATTATTAGTAAAAAGGTCAGGTCTGAACATATAGGCCCTTTACAAAATAATCTGGAGTGGGTGACTGGGGACAAAAAGAAGGCAAATGTATTAAATACCTTCTTTAGCTGTGTATACAAAGGAGCATGGGGGAGCTCATGTCCATAATGGGGTTGGTATTGACACAGCCCCAAATGATCCAAAATGGCTCAAAATTTATATGGTACAAAATATTTAGACAGCATAAAGGTGAAAAAAAAACACCTGCGCTAGATGGCATACACCCACGGATCCTAAAATGACTAGAATAGTACAACTGGATTGGCGTAAGGCCAATGTGGTGCCTATATTTAAAAAGGGACCAAAGTCTTTACCAAGTAACAATATACCTGTTAGTTTAACTTAAGTAAACCTTTGACAAAGGAGTGGCTGTGGACTTAGTATTCTTGGATTTTGCAAAAGCGTTTGACATAGTTCCCCACACACAGCTAATGTGTAAGCTAAAGTCTACAGGCCTGGAAAAAATCAATTTGTAAATAGATAGAAAACTGACTAAAAACCATATTCAGAGGCTGGTGGTTAATGATTCATACTATGAATCGTCTAGGGTTGTTAGTGGTGTACCCCAAGGTTCAGTGCTGAGACCCTTACCTTTTAATACAGTTAGAAATTATATAGGGCCTGGGCAGTGCTTTAAGTGGCCCAAAAGAGGCGCCGGTACGCTGTTAATTTTTATAAAATAAATTTTTATTTTTTATTTTTCCCCTCATCCCCTGATGTAACAACCTTTATATTGAAGGGGTACTGGCCTGTGTGCAGAGGCTGCAGTAGATGCTGTATAGTGGGGGTACAGACCTGTGTGCAGAGGCTGCAGTTGGTGCTGTATGGTGGGGCTGCTGGCCTGTGTGCCTAGGCTGTGGTTGGTGCGGTATAGTGGGGTACTGACCTGTGTGCAGAGGCTGTGGATGGTGCTGTATAGTGTGGGGAGGTGACCTGTGTGCAGAGGCTGATAAAATACCACCAAAAGAAAGCTCTCTATGTAGGGAAAGAAACATTTGTTTTATTTGGGTACAGTTTCACATGCGCAATTGTCAGTTAAAGTAAAGCAGTGCTGTATTACAAAAAATGGCCTGGTCATGAACGAGATTAAATTTTCCAGAGCTAAAGTGGTTCATTTACCAACATCAGATATGTAATGATAAAATGCTACAAGAATGGCAGCACTTTACTCAATAATATAGCTTTCTTACTTACATCACATTACTTATATAGCATACAGTACACTTTTGATACTACACTTTTATATAGTTTGAAATCAGTGAGAACCAAAAAGAAGTGTTTTAGTAGCATTATTTTATGTATGCAAATTTAAAGTCTCTATGGGCAGATTAAAAGGAAAAATATCCTATTAATTATAGTTCCTGGCATAGCCCAATCAATTCTGCTATGTGAGCATGTAGCATGTGAGCATACTATACAATTATAATTGAAATATTATGTGCAAAGAGGCTATGGTTGGTGCTGTATAGTGGGACAGGGACTCACCTCCCACTGCCCAGGCTGCCGGTCTGCTCCTCGTGTCCTGGTATGGCCATATGCTCCTCTCTGAGGCTCCTCTGTTGCTGGGCTGGCCACTGGGCGCTGGCATATGCTTGCTGGCTGCCATGTCTCACAGACAGTGAGACTCACCGACACACCGTCAACCGACTCCCGAGACCGACACTCTATCCCAGTCAGTCCATCCACGGCCCAGTAAGTGCGTCCACGCAACGTCTGCCCAATCCCGCGCTCTCTAGACCTGGGCCGGGCCTGTGACGGGCTGATGCCTGGTGCGCAGATGCGCACTCCCTCTGCTGTGCACGGCCCCTCCGCCGGGCGCTGGCCTGTTTGTAGGTGGCGCCTGTACTGTTCTCTCAGTCTTTGTTCCTCCCCCCCCTCCTAGTGACGCCACTGCGTACCGGAATGCTGAAATCACGTTCTTGGCGCAGGGAAAAGTGGCGGTACTCTCCAGAGCTTTTGTCGGAAGTGGCGGTACTGAGTACCGGTGCGTACCGGCCCAATTAAAGCACTGGATCTGGGATGAAAACTTCCATTTCAGTCTTTGCAGATGACACCAAACTATGCAGTGGAATAATATTCTTAGGGGTCGACCTCAACGTTTTATTGGGCAACTATGTGGCAGATGAGGTTTAATGTTGATAAATGATAAGTTATGCACTTGGCGGCTACGAATATGCATGCATCATACATACTAGGGGGAGTACAGCTGTGGGAATTAATTATGAAAAAGGATCTGGGTGTTTTGGTTAATTCATAGGCCTAATAATAGCATGCAATGCCAAGCTACGATTTCCAAAGCGAGCAAAATCATTTCTTGTATTAAGAGAGGTATGAACTCCAGAGAGAGAGATATCATTTTGACCCTGTACAAATCATTAGTAAGACCTCATCTGGAATATGCAGTTCAGTTCAGTTTGGGTACCAGCTCACAAAAAGGATATCGGGAAATGCCCCCTTTCAATGCCAGAGTGACCACAGCGTGCCCCCTTTCCATGCAGAGTGACCACAGCATGCCCCCTTTCAATGCAAAGCGACCACAGCGTGCCCCCTTTCAATGCCAGAGTGACCACAGCGTGTCCCCTTTCAATGCAAAGCGACCAGCGTGCAGAGACTGCCAGAGAGACCAGTGCACTTACCTGCAGTGGCGGGCGGCTTCTCCTCAGTCCTACGCGTCTCCTCGAGTCCTCCTGGCTCCTCCTCGGCCAATGGCATGAGTTCGCCTTTTGGCCAATCTGATTGGCCAGGAGGAGGATCCATGTGACAATAGCGAATTTTCATTCGCTATTGTCACACAAATGGGTGGGCTAGGGCGCAGTGCTCTGCGCCCCGGGTCCATCCTTTTCTGAAGCATATTACAGCTTCAGTGAGTGACCGACAGTCAGCCCTATGCCGATCCCGGCCGGCAGGCCGGGTTCAGGACCCCTGGATTAGAGGAACTGAATTTATTCTCTCTTGAGAAGAGGAGATTAAGGGGGGGGGGGGTATGGTCAACATGTACAAATACATAAATGGTCCATATAGTGAACTTGGTGTTGAGTTATTCACTTTAAGGTCATCACAGAGGACAAGGGGGGCACTCTTTGCATCTAGAGGAAAAGAGATTTAATCTTCAAATACAGAGAGGTTTCTTCACAGTAAGAGATGTGAAAATGTGGAATAGACTCCCTGGTTCTGGCTAGCTTGGTAGATTGTTGGAGCAAATTGAACCATGCTTTTTTGGGGGGCTTTTGCCTTCCTCTGGAACAACTCTAGGTATGGGATTGTGTAAATAGGATTGCATAATTTTTTCCCAGCTTTTATTGGTTGAACTGAGTGGATTTGTAGCTTTTTTTAATCAGACTTACTATTTAAATATATTGTCCTAGGAACATCTGAAGCAGAACAATGTGGTCTGTTTTTACAGGTAGGCAGAGCTACTTTGTAAACGTACATTGGAACCAAGAAGGAGAAAGGATCGTATTGGTACGTCACTAGCCTGTGAGGCTCTAGGGAGCGAGCGAGCGCGCGCGGCTGGCGGCGCGCTCCCGCGTGGTCACGGACCCCCCCGCGCATGTGACCGGCGGACCCGATGTCCACCGGTCACTCAGCGATCGTCGGGGAGAGGGAGAAAGGCAGGCGGCTAGTGTAAACAAGCCCTCTGTCATTCTCCCCTGTGTAGAAACAATGATCATACGGTTCTACTATGTAGGACCGTTGATCATTGTTCCTACAGCTCAAGCCACAGCCAATCACAGTTAGAATCACGCCCCTAGGGACACACACAGCACCTCCCTCTCAAATAAAGTTAACCCCTTCACTGCCAGTGTAATTTTACAATAACAGTGCATATGTATAGCACTTATTACTGTAGAAATGTCACTGGTAACCCCAAAAGTGTCAGTCAAGGGTCCGATCTGTCCGCCCCAATGTCGCAGTACCGCAAAAAAAATCGCAGATCGCCGCCATTATGCGTTAAAAAAAAACAACAAAAATAACAAAAATCTTTCCCTTTGTTAGTAAACGAGATAACTTTTGCGCAAACCAATTAAAATACGCTTTTTGCAATTTTTTTTACCAAACATATGTAGCATAAAACAAATTGGCTGAAAATGTTAAAAAATTTTGATTTTTACATTTTTTTTGGGGAATTTCATATAAAAAAATGTGAAAAATATTGTTATTTTTGCAAAATTGACGCTCTTTTTTTGTTTATAGCGCATGATCAGAAAATCGCACAGGTAATCAAATACCACCAAAAGAAATCTCTGTTTGTGGGAAAAAAAGGATGTCAAATTCGTTTAGGTACAGCGTCGCACGACCGCGCAATTGTCCGTTAAAGTCACGCAGTGCCGAATTGCAAAATACCCCCTGGTCTTTCAGCAGCCAAATCCTCCGGGGCTTAAGTGGTTAAAGTCAAATTCCAGTTCCAGGTCATTACTAATGTAGCAATTAAAATCAAGGGGGGGAATCCTGCGCTTAATGGTAGATGAGTTCAATGTAGTGAAATGACATAAGCAAATGACATAAGCAAATAGCAGCTAGAACACTGGAATCATAGCAGTCCCATTCAGTATATAAATCAAGTAGTGCAGCGCTATGAACAACAAAATAAATTGTGCTTAAAAAGGATAAACAAATGCAATATGGTGACATAATATGCATCAAAAACGTAAGTCCATTCAACACATGGAGATATAAAGAGTCCACTTAAAGAATGAATATCCCAAGATGTGGAAAACAGAATGGAAAACAGGCACCCGTGCAGATAGACAAGGTGGCAGCTTACCACAATGCGTGGGCCTCCAAGTTAATGGAAAGGCCACTGAGAGCATAAGATGTTAGCTCTTATGGGCTGGACTCTCTCCTCTGCACGAACAGACCAGGTTTGCACTTCAATGATCCTCCGCCTATTCATAGGTCCAGGAATGACTCCGGAGTATATGGCAATATGTGGAGGAATGAAGATAACATAGTGTACTCCCGTATGGTAAAAAAACACAGCTTTATTATAGATTCTACTTACAAGAGGATGAATATGTACAAGTGACTGAGTATAAAAAGCGGCGTCCCGCTATAGTAAGCATGTAGCCGGCGTCCTGGGGGCGTGACAAACGCGATGTCCGGAACCTCCCGACCGGTTTCGTCAGAGTGACGTCGTCAGGGGCGTGGTTACCGGACATCGCGGGCACGCCTCACATATACCCCATACAGTAATTACATCCGGAACTTCGTCCAATCACGGACGAGAAAGGGCGGAAGTGACGCACCCGATGTCTGGCCATTGAGGGCGGAAGTGTCCGAAGACACAACAGCGATCAAGGAGGACACGAAACTCAGATCAAATGAGTAATCCGCCGTCCTCAATATACTAAAAATATAAAAACCAAGGCTACTACCACTTGCGCGGTAATAAGAATTATGAAGAGATAAACATATATAGATAAAAAACGGGACTCTATAAAAATACCACCGATATAAGGAAAACGCCATCTGGTGGCCAAACGAAGTATTGTCACGGGAGAGATGTTAAAAAAAGAGACCAGGCCAGAAAACGAATTGCAGCACTTTTCCCTTTAACATACAATCCATCTAAATGACGTAACAATGATCTCTAACAAATCAATAAAGTACCGTAAAAGATTAAATACCACTTACTGATAAATGGAAACAATAAACAATGAATAAAAAAATAGAATAAAATTCCAATAGTGTACATATAATAATGAAAGGGAAAAACGTGGCTTTACCTTTCCTGTCTTTGGCAACACTAACTGTTATTAATGAAACAGTTAATGTCCCATTCGACATTAAGGCCATGAGGTACATAGGTTTTCAAAATATAAATCCATCGCGTCTCGGCGCGAGATAATTCCCTTTTTGCGTTCGCCCCTCGCCAATTAGGAGTAAACTTATCAAAAGCCACAAACAACGTATTTCTGGGGTCTTTGTGTCGACAGTGGTCAAAATGTTTTGACACACTGTGGCCAGGGAACCCTTTACGAATATTTGCCACGTGTTCTCCCATGCGAATTTGCATATTCCTCAGGGTTCGTCCGATGTACTGCTTCCCACATTTACATTGAAGTAAATACACAACATTTTGTGTTGAACATGTGATGAAGGATTTTATCGGATATTCTCTCCCGGTGACATGGGACCTAATTTTCTCAATCTTTCTACCTTTAAATACATTTAAGGCGCAAATATTGCATCTCTTGCAGGGATAAAACCCTTTTAGTTCAGGTAGAAACATGGGCCTCTCTGGTTTTTCAATAACATTGTGGGCCACCTGATGTCGTAGTGATGGAGCACCTCTAAAGATAACATTAGGTCGGTCTGGGAGAGCCAGACCCAATACTCTGTCGTTCTTAATAACTGTCCAGTGTTTCTGCATAATTTTCTTGACCTCATAGTGCTGTAAGCTAAAAGAGGTGATAAAACAGTTTTTAAATGGTTGACAATCATTGTTTCTAATGCGTGGGGCTAATAGGTCAGGTCTGTTCATATCAGCTACTTCCCTGATGGTCTTATCCAGGGAGTCAGCATGATAGCCCTTGTCCAAAAATTTACTTTTGAGTTGCGAGGCCTGTGTGAGAAAAGTATCAAGATGGGTACAATTCCGCCGTAGCCTCATAAACTGTCCCTTAGGGACAGCTTGTAACCATGATTTATGGTGACAGCTGTCAACTGGGATGAAGCTATTACGGTCGGTTTGTTTGAAAAAGGTGGAAGTGACCAACCTGTCCTCTTCAACTACCAGGTTAAGATCCAGAAAGTTGACACTGGTTGTACTACTGGTACAGTCAAGTTTGATGCCTCTATTGTTCTCGTTTAGGGTAGACATGAATTGGTCAAGGGAACATTGATCTCCATCCCATAGGAGGAGGATGTCGTCTATGTACCTACGCCACAGCACCAGCTGGGGCGGCCGGTCCCTATAGACGACATCCTCCTCCCACCTGGCCATAAACAAATTGGCCAGGCTGGGGGCAAATTTTGCCCCCATAGCCACACCACGACATTGTAAGAAATACGAATTATTGAACCAGAAAAAATTGTGAGTCATTGCAAAGTTCAAGATCTCAAGAATGAACTCAATCTGTACTCTATCTAAACCACTGAGAGTGTTCAAATAGTATTGTACTGCCTCATATCCTAATTGGTGTGGTATGATCGTGTACAGGGACATGACGTCCGCTGTAGCCACGATCATGCCTTCCTTCCATGTGATATCTTTAATGATATTGAGGACATGTGTTGTATCCTTAAGGTAGGAGGGCATCTGCGATACCAATGGTTGGAGGAAAGAGTCCACGTATCTTCCGACACGGGAACAAAGGGAGTCTATCCCGCTGATAATAGGGCGGCCGGGAGGTTTCATAGGATTTTTATGTACTTTTGGAAGGAAGTACATAACCGGCAGGCGGGGAGCCAAAGGTACTAAGAATAAATTCTCCTTCCCATTCAAGATGCCTTTATCAAAGGCTTGGTTTACAAGAACCTGAAGCTCTTTTTTATATTTAATTGTTGGGTTCCTATTAAGGATTTGGTAAGTGTCCCTATCACTTAAAATATTATTCATCTCAAGGACATAGTCATCCTTGTCAAGCACGACAATACCACCGCCTTTGTCGGCCGGGCGGATGACTATGTCCTTGTGTTTACACAATGTTTGCAACCCAATTTGTAAAGAGTTGTTGGTTGGCGGCTTTTTTATTTTGATCCTTTCAAGGTCTCCCAGCACCAGTTCTTTGAAAACCTGTACAGAGGAGGAGACTTTACCACGTGGATTAAAAAGGGAGGCGTTGGCCGGGGTGGTATGAGTATATTTACTAACATTATTTGATGTTGTTCTGGGGTTAGACAATATATGTCTTTGTATATTCAACTTCCTGATGTATTTTTGGACATCAATAAAGGTGTCAAACTTATTGAGTGTCCTAGGAGGTGCAAACTTTAACCCGCGGTTTAGCACGGATTGTTCCTCTTTTGTAAAAGAGGCTTTAGAAAGGTTGAATATACCCCCATCATTTAGAGTCGCCTTCTTTTTTGCCCTCGCCTTCCGCCCCCCTCTGGTCCCTCTCTTGGTTCGGTGTCCCTCTGGGTATTTTGATTGCCCCTGGGAAAATCCCTCTGGATATTTTGGTTGCCCCTGGGAAAATCCCCCTGGTATGTATTAGTATTAAATGGTGGAAGTGGACGGGAATTTCGTGGTGACTCAAATTGTTCATATTCAGAACCGAAGCGGTCGCCAAAACGATCACCGTTATCATTCCACCCCCTAGGTTCCATCCTAGGATGTCGGGTGATGACCCTGTTGTTATTAGGGGAATCCCATCCGCCATCATCCAAAGGGGTGAACCGATTGAAGGTGGGCACAGTATATCCTGGTCTAGGTGTATAGGGGGCATTCTGATAATCATACTGCGGTGGGCCCCGTCTGTTATTAACAAACGGTTTTTGTCGGTTGATAGATTGGGGTCTATTAACATTTCTGGTGTTATTGTAATTTTTAAACCCTCTATTGGGTAAAGCACCTGGGGGAAATTTAAGGTTTTGACCTCTCCCACCATTACTAGGTCTATTGTTAGCCCCTCCAGCAATGTCCTGACTGTTAGTTATAGAGGTGGTTGCTGTAACCGTGTCCATGGGTTCACCCTGAAGGTTATTGCTAGTGTTGGTATTACCAGCAGCCCTAGCAATTTGCCATTTAAACACTGTATCGTTTTTGTAGTCACCCACATCACGATTAAATTTCCGTTTTTTCTTATTTTTTTGATCAGAGGTTTCTTTCTCTAGATGTCTCACAAGGAGCTCAGACTGTTTTTTATAGTCATCCTTCTCCTTAAATTCCTCCAGAGATTTTTTCAAATCACTGATTTCGCTATCGATCTTGGATAGCTTGCTTCTTTTCCTACTGATGAGGAATTGTAGAAAATGGATCCCAGCCTCATTAAAGTATTTAAACCAGCCATCCAGATCTAGTTCGTCATTCTGAGGATTGACCTCCCACCTGAGACTCCTGGGTACCATCTTATCTGCGATATATCGTTCTAAGAACGCTATATCCCAGTTGGTGTGTACTTCGGTAGTCATCAGGTTCTTGAGTCTCGTAAATCGACTCCCAATATCATCAGTAGAGACGGGGGTGCCGGTAAAGACATCCTCCATATCCAGAACCTGCTGGGTTCTAAACTCAAAAATGTCCATGTTGAAATGAGTGAAAAAAATGACAGAATGAAACAATCAGCAGCAGGATAAAATTATAACAAACAATTAAAATCAAGGGGGGGAATCCTGCGCTTAATGGTAGATGAGTTCAATGTAGTGAAATGACATAAGCAAATGACATAAGCAAATAGCAGCTAGAACACTGGAATCATAGCAGTCCCATTCAGTATATAAATCAAGTAGTGCAGCGCTATGAACAACAAAATAAATTGTGCTTAAAAAAGGATAAACAAATGCAATATGGTGACATAATATGCATCAAAAACGTAAGTCCATTCAACACATGGAGATATAAAGAGTCCACTTAAAGAATGAATATCCCAAGATGTGGAAAACAGAATGGAAAACAGGCACCCGTGCAGATAGACAAGGTGGCAGCTTACCACAATGCGTGGGCCTCCAAGTTAATGGAAAGGCCACTGAGAGCATAAGATGTTAGCTCTTATGGGCTGGACTCTCTCCTCTGCACGAACAGACCAGGTTTGCACTTCAATGATCCTCCGCCTATTCATAGGTCCAGGAATGACTCCGGAGTATATGGCAATATGTGGAGGAATGAAGATAACATAGTGTACTCCCGTATGGTAAAAAACACAGCTTTATTATAGATTCTACTTACAAGAGGATGAATATGTACAAGTGACTGAGTATAAAAAGCGGCGTCCCGCTATAGTAAGCATGCAGCCGGCGTCCTGGGGGCGTGACAAACGCGATGTCCGGAACCTCCCGACCGGTTTCGTCAGAGTGACGTCGTCAGGGGCGTGGTTACCGGACATCGCGGGCACGCCTCACATATACCCCATACAGTAATTACATCCGGAACTTCGTCCAATCACGGACGAGAAAGGGCGGAAGTGACGCACCCGATGTCTGGCCATTGAGGGCGGAAGTGTCCGAAGACACAACAGCGATCAAGGAGGACACGAAACTCAGATCAAATGAGTAATCCGCCGTCCTCAATATACTAAAAATATAAAAACCAAGGCTACTACCACTTGCGCGGTAATAAGAATTATGAAGAGATAAACATATATAGATAAAAAACGGGACTCTATAAAAATACCACCGATATAAGGAAAACGCCATCTGGTGGCCAAACAAAGTATTGTCACGGGAGAGATGTTAAAAAAAGAGACCAGGCCAGAAAACGAATACGCCGAGACGCGATGGATTTATATTTTGAAAACCTATGTACCTCATGGCCTTAATGTCGAATGGGACATTAACTGTTTCATTAATAACAGTTAGTGTTTCCAAAGACAGGAAAGGTAAAGCCACATTTTCCCTTTCATTATTATATGTACACTATTGGAATTTTATTCTATTTTTTTATTCATTGTTTATTGTTTCCATTTATCAGTAAGTGGTATTTAATCTTTTACGGTACTTTATTGATTTGTTAGAGATCATTGTTACGTCATTTAGATGGATTGTATGTTAAAGGGAAAAGTGCTGCAATTCGTTTTCTGGCCTGGTCCTTTTTTTAACATCTCTCCCGTGACAATACTTCGTTTGGCCACCAGATGGCGTTTTCCTTATATCGGTGGTATTTTTATAGAGTCCCGTTTTTTATCTATATATGTTTATCTCTTCATAATTCTTATTACCGCGCAAGTGGTAGTAGCCTTGGTTTTTATATTTTTAGTATATTGAGGACGGCGGATTACTCATTTGATCTGAGTTTCGTGTCCTCCTTGATCGCTGTTGTGTCTTCGGACACTTCCGCCCTCAATGGCCAGACATCGGGTGCGTCACTTCCGCCCTTTCTCGTCCGTGATTGGACGAAGTTCCGGATGTAATTACTGTATGGGGTATATGTGAGGCGTGCCCGCGATGTCCGGTAACCACGCCCCTGACGACGTCACTCTGACGAAACCGGTCGGGAGGTTCCGGACATCGCGTTTGTCACGCCCCCAGGACGCCGGCTGCATGCTTACTATAGCGGGACGCCGCTTTTTATACTCAGTCACTTGTACATATTCATCCTCTTGTAAGTAGAATCTATAATAAAGCTGTGTTTTTTACCATACGGGAGTACACTATGTTATCTTCATTCCTCCACATATTGCCATATACTCCGGAGTCATTCCTGGACCTATGAATAGGCGGAGGATCATTGAAGTGCAAACCTGGTCTGTTCGTGCAGAGGAGAGAGTCCAGCCCATAAGAGCTAACATCTTATGCTCTCAGTGGCCTTTCCATTAACTTGGAGGCCCACGCATTGTGGTAAGCTGCCACCTTGTCTATCTGCATGGGTGCCTGTTTTCCATTCTGTTTTCCACATCTTGGGATATTCATTCTTTAAGTGGACTCTTTATATCTCCATGTGTTGAATGGACTTACGTTTTTGATGCATATTATGTCACCATATTGCATTTGTTTATCCTTTTTTAAGCACAATTTATTTTGTTGTTCATAGCGCTGCACTACTTGATTTATATACTAATGTAGCACCCTCTAGTGTACAGTATAGTGAGGTAAATTTAGGCTTACTTATAGTAGCCTTTGTGAGTCTGGTAATTTTCTGTGGGTTCAGTTTAAGGTCAGGCTGGAAGGCTCTGCAGACCAGGTCTCTATCTCCTCCCCCTGGTGCTAGAGGTCAATTGGAAGATAAAGTGCTAAGGTTGATGTTTTGAGGCCTGGGTGGGACAGCCAACAATGAATGCCCCATAGTAAACCTATGGGTGACTTCATTGCCCTGGCATTTCAGCCATTGTTGCGGCTCTCTCCTTTTCCCTGAAACTGCTGCTGGGAGCTAATCACATAACTGGACTGGACTACACTAATATGGGTAGTTAGTATAGGAGTTAGAAGAGGGAGAGGGAGCAGATTTAGGCTTAGTTAGTAATAGCCTGGAATTCCACTTTAATTTAGCCACCAATGACCAGAGGTGTATACTAAGGTTAACCAAAACCAAAATGAAATAGCTATCACAGTTTGTACATTCTGAGGCTTGGTGCTTCTTTCCCCCCTTCTGCCCTGGGCACTGGACCACAATTATCATAATGGTAAATAAAGCCCTGGGTACACATCAGGCTTTCTTTTCAGCATCAACCAAATTGACTGATTAAAAGCAGGCTGAAGTTTTTTCCTTTTAATGCAAAAACAATTAATAAAAAATAATGATAATAATTATAATGTATGCATGTATGCTTAATCTTTGTGCCTCTTGGCTTTTCGGATGGTCTTCCAGCAGATGTGCGGAATTTAGCATGTTCCATGATCTCTTCGCTTCAGCTCTTCTGGCTGCACAGCACAGAGGTCATAGGATTTCCATATCTCCCTCTTAGTATATGCGCTTGTATTTGCATAAGCTGCAAAGACCATCACTGTGCAGGACACTGTGGCTCCTCCTCTTCCTTTCCTGCATTCTCCCTTCTCATATGATTGACAGTTGTATTCAGTAAAACAGGCAACAGTTGACTGTTCAGAGCAGAAGAGAATAAGGAAGAAAAAGAACTGCCTTATTACATGCCCAAGACTATAAATAATGTTGCCAAAACAATCAAATAGGGCACATATTATTGTTTTTTCAACAAGCCCATATGTTGAGTTATTATTGTGGCTTTTGCCATAAATTAATTATTTATGTGATTCTTACATTACAACACATTTGCTTTTCCATATTTTTGCTATTGTATTGCAATTAGCCTCTACATGAAGATCTGTATTTTCCTGCAAACACACAATTGGGTTGATTTACTAAAACTGGAGAGTGCAAAATCTGGTACAACTCTGCATAGAAACCAATAGAACATAATAGGTGAAGCACAATCAATAAAAAAAAAAATGAAGCCATAATCACTCTAAACATAAGCAGTCAATATGTAATATGTCTATAGTCCAACATAAAAAACAAACGTCACTGTGCATTTGACATAATGAACCTTCCTAATGAAGCCTTTAGTGAGTGACCACTATCAATAGGAGAAAGACCTGCTCACCTCAATTTGAGACCTCACTACAGAGTTTACAAGGCATCAATAAGTATCCTCCTGCTAGAGCACTGGGATGAAGGATCACTGCATAGAAACCAGTCAGCTTCCAGGCTGATATTTTTTATCAAAGCTTAAAGAATATGTAAATCCAACATTTCATATTCCTGCTATGTGGCTGCTGTACCATATACTTGTATGAAAAGTATCCTGTTCACTTTTTTTTACTTCCTTTGTATGAAATCCCAGGTGTTCCTGCCAGTCCCTCTGATTTCCACCACACTAGGCACGAGAACACAGCATGGTCAGTTCTCTAGCTGGGCTCCAATGATCAGATTTGTCCTAATTAGAGTTGAGCGGACACCTGGATGTCCGTGTTCGGCGGGTTCGGCCGAACTTGAAAAAAAAGTCCGGGTCCGTGTCCCGGACTTTTTCCGAACTTTACCCGGACACCGAACCCCATTGAAGTCAATGGGGACCCGAACTTTCAGGCACTAAAATGGCTCTAAAACACCAATGGAAAGGGCTATAGTGCTGCAAATGGCAGCAAAATGTAGTTAAGAGCAGGGCAAGTGCTCTTAAAAAATTCCCCTTTAAATAAATTTTTTAATAGCAGATTAGAACAGCAATCTGTAGTGAAATATAGCTGAACGCTGCACACAACAGACTGATAAAAATAGATTTTTTTCTCCCTCCTCCTCAGTGGGCTCAAGTGAGGGCAAAAAGATTGTTCACTGCACCACCCCCCACACAGCAAAATCGATGTAGACTGTCCCTGCCTAATCTCCAGCCTCGCCCTAAAATGCTCTAATAACTTTCCCTACCTGCATTCCGACCTGTCCCTGCATTCTTTTCGGACACAATTTTTCACAGAATCACTGTCTGTCCCTAATCAGCAGCCAGCACGTATGATGTGTGCTCTGTCCCTAAACTACAGCAGAATGACGCGGCGCGCTGGGGCTCTCGAACTTATAAAGACATGGTCACATGCTTCAGATGGCCAATCACAGCTACTAATACATTAGTAGGCATGGCTGTGATGGCGCACACCAGTTAAACGCTTGTTGATTGGCTGTTGAAAGCCAGCCATTAAAAGCGCGCCATTACATACAAAACAGGAAATAAAATGACCGAACACGGATTTTAAACCCGAACATACAGTAAAGTTTTCGGGTCCGTGTTCGGGTAACAAAAATCCAATTATTCGGTACGAACACGAACAATACAGTCAGTGTTTGCTCAACACTAGTCCTAATACATCCTTCTGCAAGCTATTCACTAGGAAGCTCAGTGTACTGCTGCTCTCCTCCACCAGTCTTATGTAGCTGAGAGCAGAGGGAATGTGATCATTTATAAAGAAAGAAAAAAAAAGGATTTATAATGTTTTTATTTATATCTATACACAAATGTTTTTGCCTTTGGTTTCTATTTAAACTGAATGGGTTGTTCTACAAGGTGATAATTTACAGTCACTTTCATTGAACAAGTGGAAGTTAGAAGTTGATTGACTACCATGCAGAGCAGCACCAGATTTTGCACTCTCCAGTTTTAGTAAATCAATCCCATTTTCTTTGCTTACCAGCTAAGATACACTATCAGTCACTGCCAGCAGATATCTGTTGAGCTAAGATATCTGCCATTGTCAGCAGACCCACAAACTAATGGTGTGAATACACGATTAGAATATCGCCCGATCATTCAACCACCGACTTTTGAAAAAGTATTGGTCGAAAACGTTGCCAACATACACGGTCCGAATATCGCCCGACCGTTGCCCGCCGACCATCGAAACAGCGTTCATCGGTCCTGATGCGTGATGAGGTTATACAGCTTTAACCTGAACGACCTCAACACCAACGTATAGAATATCGTTCATTCACAAACGAGACGACAGAATTTTTTGGGTTTTTCAAACGGTATTTTTCGTTCACAATATCGATATCGCACATTGATGGCCGGGCATTAACGAGTAGAATATCGGCCGATCGCTCGCTGAACGGAAATTTTCGGCCGATTTTCTTATTGTGTATTCCAGCCATTACATTGTGAAAAGGAGTATTAACCTACATTCTCTTTATAAATAGGTAGCACTGCGCTGTTTGATTTCTCTGTTCTTTACAAGTTTTGTGTATGTATGAGTGCCATTGTGTTCCCTTAACCGCCTTCCCTTTAAAGTTGTTGTAAACCCACTTTAAATACTTTTGCCTATAGGTAAGCCTATATTAAGGCTTACCTATAGGTGCTATAAATATCTACTAAACGTGCACATTTGACGTCGTCGGCGCATGCGCTCTGAAGGAACGGCCACCCTGCTGTTCCTTTAGAGCCCTATGACGTGAACGGCGGCTCCGGCATGCATGCGCGGGAGTGATGTAATCGAGCCTCCGGCCAATCAGATGGCGATCCAGGAAGCACATGGTCAGCCGTCCTGTCGGGACTGCGGGGGCTTCATTTTTAGGTAAGTACTTCATAATGAAGCATGCATACTAGCTCATTATGCCTTTACAGTTATTTTTTTTTTTTTTTTCACTTTTTTTCAGAGGGTTTACTTCCTCTTTAACTGGGCTATTATGCTCGGAGAGCCAGAGTTGTATAAAGTACTCAGAACCCATACTTGAGTAAAAGTACAAGTGCTCGATCAAAAAGTGACTTGAGTAGAAGTGGAAGTGCTCAATTAAAAAGTGACTTGAGTAGAAGTACTAAAGTATTCAACATTTTTTGTACTTAAGTATTGCAAGTAGCATTTTTAAAAATTTTGCTACTCAAGTACTGAAAGTAAAAGTACAAGTACTGTGTTATGTAGTTATTAAAGAAAGAAGTCAAAAGTTTGAACATCATATTGTTTTTTATTATTTCAAAAGCAGCTTTATTTATACATGCAGTAGCATTTATTTTCGTATGCGCTGATAATACACATGTTTTGAGCTTCATGAAACCTGCCATCTACTGTTCTGGCAGTGGTAATTTTTATAATTGTAACGAGTAACTATGCAGCACAAAAAAAAATATCGCAGTAGAATCATTGAAATCATTGAAAAAATGTAGTGAAGTAAAAGTGGAAGTAGGAGAAAAAAATTCTACTCTAGGAAAGTACAGATACTGCCTTTCAGTACTTAAGTACAGTAGTGAAGTAGTTCTACTTAGTTACTATACATCTCTGCGAAGAGCACAGTAGTCACATAAGAGAGAACCAGTCCTGAGCATTACTCAAGATTGAGGGTATCTTTGACTCTCAGGACAGAAACCTCTGCTGTCCATGGACCATTCTGCAGTCTCTCAGGTGTCTGAGACTATAGGGTTGATAAGGACAAGTAGACTGTTCACTTTGCAAAGGGAAGTTGCACTTTGCAGGGGATCTTTCTCCAGAGTTTACTGAATGAGGTGAAGCTCTGCTGACGTCCTTTATCTAATCATGTTGAAGCAAAAATGCTATTTTTATTTTATTTTATTTGCACATGATTGACTATTTGCAAAGTTAAATTCCACCATGTTCACTAAGCTCTGGGGGGAAATCCCTTGCAAAAAGCAACTTCCCTAGCAAATTCAACACATTTTTTTGCATTTTGTTCTCATCCATGAAAATAAACATTTTGTGGTTTAGGCAACAGAATTAAAGTGATTCTAAAGGAAAAAGATAACAAGCACGTTATACTTACCTGCTCTGTGCAATGGTTTTGCACAGAGCAATCCCAATCCTCTTCTTTTTGGGTCACCCGCTGGTGGTCCTGGCTCCTCCCCCTGCCAACTGCCCCAATAGCAAGCCGGAGCCATGCTCTCTGTGTCTATTTACACTCAGAGTGCAGCTCTGCCCCACCCTCTGCTCTCTCCTCATTGGCTCACTGGCTGTGATTGACAGCAGCAGGAGCCAATAGCCCCCACTGCTGTGTGAGCCAGCGAGGAGACAGAAACCAAGAAGAGCTCCTGCTCTCATGCACATCGCTGGATCGAGGTGGGGCTTAGGTAAGTATAAGGGTGTATGGGGGAGGGGGAGGGGGTGCAGGGAAGCTGCACCTAGAAGGTTTTTTATCCTAAAGTATAACTAAAGGCAAACCTTTTTTTTTATATATAGTGGAGAGGGATTAGAACCCCTTTCAGGTTTTTATTGCTGTCTGTGACCACGTTAAAGTAGTTGTAAACCCACTTTTATAACTTTTACCTATAGGTAAGCCTTAACAAGGCTTACCTATAGGTACTGTAAATATCTCCTAAACTTGCACCGTTTAGGAGATATTTACATTTCATGCAGCCGATGGCGTCCTTGGCGCATGCGCTCTGAAGGAACGGCCACGCGCGCCGTTGCTTCAAAGCCCTGTGCCATGAACAGCGACTCCTGTGTGCATGCGCGGGAGTGATGTCATCGCGCCTCTGGCCAATCATATGGCTGGAGGACGTGAATCAGGAAGCAGGATGGCCGAACATGTTGGCCGTGTCACCAGCAGCACTGCAGGGGCTTCGTTCTAAGGTAAGTATTTCATAATGAGCTAGTTCATTATGCCTTTGTCTTACAGGGTTTTTTTTTTTTTTTTTCATTTTATTTTTGGGGGTTTGCAACCTCTTTAAGGAGATTCACCCTCTCCCCTCTCTATTTGTCCTGTTTACCATTATCATTGAAACTGAAAGTAAAAGAAAACCTATCATTTTGGGTTGGCCCCAGAAAAGTAACAGGGGAAATCTTCCAATGGGCACTCTAGTTCTTGGGATCTGGGAGTCCCATAATTTTCAAGGATTTTGTCTCACTTCCTGTTTGGCTATGGGACAGGAAATGAAGGGAAATCTCTGCAATGGGACACAGATAGTGACAAAAAAGTCTGAGAGGGGTTATAACCCTCCCTTGCTTTATCCAAAATGAAAAAAAAAAAAGTTTTGCCCACTTTAATGTGGAGAATGTATTTAAATAAAAAAACCTTGAGCCTTTAGAACCACTTTAAGTATAATAAACATGATTACACTTCCTAGCCACAGATGCATGGACAGAGAGCAGAGTTCTTAATACCTTATGGAATGTCCTATTGAAGTACAGCAAGTAAAATAAATTCCAAAGCTGCTGTAAAAAAAAGTTTTACGCTCTTTCGCTAATGTGCACCATACATTATACATGTTTACTGACATTTGTGCCTGGAATAGGATCATCTTTTCCTGACAGGCTGTCATATGGAAAGCAGCGTGCTGCAATTGTCCTTGATTGATAGGAACTTCCAGGGATTATGTGACCCTGCAGCGTGTCCAGGTGATGTTTGTATGGAGCAGGATGGGGCTCTGGGCTCTCTCATACTGACAGCTCATGGCTCCTCTTCCCTTTGTAACTGTAGGTGTTTTTTGTCTCAGTTTGTCCTTATTAGGAATTTCACTTTGTGCCTCAAAATTAGATTGCACTTCCCTGCCGCATGTCCATTGTAAATTCTGCACTTACCTGGAGGAAGATTAACCCTTCCCTTCCCAGGGCAGTAAGCATGCTATAGTATATTCGCTGACTTAATCAGTAAACATTTCAACACAGCGAAACGCTATTTTTCAAATGCTAGCAGACTCAATGTTTATCTTTTCACATTGAAACTGGAGTCTTTATATGTACAGAATTGCTTATCCTAGAAACTACTAGGAAAAACAAAATCAGGCAAAAATAAAGTCATTCTCTGTCTTTCAGCAGTTCATGTTTTCTAAAACCTAGTTCTTTATAAAGAAATAATTGTGGCATGCTTTGTAGAAAAAACAATAATAAGCACATCATTACCCAGTCTTAGTAGGAATGGGGAGAATGAATCAGTGCTATTTTGTAAAATGCATTAAAATAGGATTTCACAGCAGTATTAGCAGCTTACTGGATATGTTATATTTTTGAATTCTTATATTTAGAGCTGTTGGACTGTGATCATTTACAGTGTTTTATATGGGATGTAATGCATTTGCTTCAAACTGAATGGCTGTGCACAGGCACAAGGGGATCATTCACAGAAATACAATTCAGAGGCTTAGAATAAACTGGAATCATGCAGAATGTAAAAAAACAGACAGTATAACAAGTATTTAATAAAAAACAAAATGTGCCACACTATACTATATATATATATTTATCTATGTGCAAAACAACTGTCCACAGTATTATAAAACCCAAACTGATAAACAACAATAAATTACAACAAATGAATATGTGAACACATAAAACAAGTATTAAAATAATTGTGTACTCTGTGCATTGAATTATATACATATGAAGTGTCAATGTATCAGTTCATGAATATATACTTGCAATGTATCAATTAGTCCAAATACATATTAACTGTATCAATTTTGCCTAAAAGTCCTTAAGCCCCCGTTCACACTAAGGCGACCTGTGAGGCGACCTGGTCGCCTCACAGGTCGCCGTAGGTCGCCTTCCATAGGGAAGCTGCGGACCCGTTCTAATAGGAGCGACACAAGTCGCTCCGACTTAGAAAAAGGGTCCGGAGCTTCTTTGGGGCGACCCGGAGGCGACCGCCATAGACTTCAATGTTATGAAGTCCGTGGCGGCCGCTCCGAGGTCGCGGTGCGAGCAGCCACCCGAAGTCGGATCGCCCCTATGTGAACGGGGCCTAAAGGATAAGTATAGCCAAAGCTCGTTGGCTGTACTTCTCCTGTGGATCACAGGAGTGCAGCTCGTTCTGCACTCCTGTGACCCGTTTTCAGCAGACGGCGGGCTACACGATTATAATTATTATTATTATTATGCAGGATTTATATAGCGCCAGCAGTTTACGTAGCGCTTTACAATATAAAAGGGAGACAATACAGTTACAATAAAATAAAATACAAGAGGATTAAGAGGGCCCTGCTCAGAAGAGCTTACAATCTAATGATCAGGCAAGATCGCGACAATGGAGTCGGGACCCGCCCAAATACCCGGACCGGCACCCGGCTCGGCCTCTCAGCGACCTGCTGAGAGCCTGAGCCAGCCACTCTCGACTCCTTCACAGCCCCATGCGCCAGTGATAATGGGGGGCATAGCAGAAAGCCAGTGACTGACAGTCAGCAGCTCTCTGCTCAAGGAGCTGTGAGAACCGAGTGATCGGCTGTGTTAGATCGATCGGTTCCCAGTGTTAGAGCTGCCGGGGACCTACATCTCTTTTAAAAATAATAAAGTGAATACAAGCCTCCACCCCTTTCTGTGATCTTCATGAATAAAGTGCTTGAAGCTGTTCAAAAGATTTGTGCAGCCAAGATCAACCCAAGTGGACAAACGATCACTAACTGTTGGACCATAATATTTTAAAAACTCTTAAATAGGCATTTTCTTAAAGTAGGGTCAGTCCAGTCAATACAAGTTTGTGGGTTTCTGGACACATCCAGGGAAGATAAGTTTCTATGCACCCCCTCAGGAGCTTAGCAAGGCCACACCTGATGAGACGGAAGCAGCTGGGCAAGTGGTCTGTGGCCAAATGAATGGCCCTTCACTGTCAGAAGCAATGTGCAGGCAGTCAGGAAGGATCCCAATAGCCCCTCCCCGACTGCCACTAAAGTACTTGAGTTCTAATGGGGTGGCTCCCCTTTGCCTTGGGCCTTCGATGCCTCCAGCTGTTCACCTGTGTTACCAGAGCTACCCTGTTATCCACTGAGAGTGATGCTGTTTATGAGGTTAATCACAAGTTGCTGTTTGTGTCCTCAAGTATTTTACTGATTTTCAGCTAGACTTCTTTTGCTATAATTTGTTATAGAGACCTATGCTATTCAGCCACATGCTGCCCTGATTGATCCACATGGATATTACTGTGAACAGTGCATGTTTAAGCGGCTTTCGTAAAATGTTTTTGTTCTTAGTTATTTTGCAGTGTATGCATGCTTTTTGCCACCCTGAACCTACTTTACATCATTGCCCCCCTGTCTGATCATTCAGCTGATTACCTATTCTGTAAAAGTTGGTATTCTTTATTTTATTTTTTGTGTGTAATAAAACCTAGTTTATCATTATTCCTTTTGACTACTGACCTTGTGCAACTGGTTACTACCCGCCTGTAGCCAAACAGATAAAAGGGTTTGACCAATAACTGATGTAGCGCACCCCCTTGGCACAACGCGGTCTTCAGGGAGAACTGGCTTGTAAATCCCAGTAGAGCTGTTGTACTCACACTTTCCTCACATTTGCTCTTGTGCCTCCAGGAAGGGCTTCCTCTATGTGTTATGGCAGGATCCTTCCAACATCCCAGCCCTGGCCCAAGGTTACCCCCCCCAGACTAGGGGGTGCCACAGAGGGCTACTGACAGTCTCCACTGCACTATATCTCCAGCTTCCACCTGACGACCCCTGCTGGCATGGCTCATGCCTTTTTATGAGGTAAGCCTCTCCCCCTGCCAGCCCTCTACTGGGGATTGGCTGAGGCCCTCATAAATATTCCAAACAGCTCCTTCTAACCTCCATCCACTAGCTTTAGACATTTCTACAACTTTCTAGACCAGGGGGAGGCAATAGAGGAGCTGTCAGGATGAGTCATTCAGCCCTGACTCACTGAACCCTGACCCAGATTCACAGCTCAGGCTTGGCCCTGAGCCAAAACTAAAATTTCCTATACTAACAAACCTACCTATAAACCTACTTTACTAACTAGCACACACTAGAGGGTGCTACACTGAGCTTAATAAAAGTAATTTAAAGGCCGATTCTACTCCAAAGTGACATTTAAGTTTTAAGTGGGCAGTTGGAAGTTACAGTATATCTGCTTTTTACAAATTCCAATGATGAGATTTGTTCATAGTTCATATTCATGTCTTATGGCACAAAGCCTCAAAGTTTATCCAAGGCCTTGCTTACATTTGCTTTAACCCATTTGAGCCACATTTTTAAAGAGTAACTCCACTTTCGTGGGGGAGAAATAAATAGCAAAAAAAAAAAAAATATAGCATATACAATTGCGACACAAGTCATATTGTAATTGAATGTTATTACAAATTACCTTTCCTTTTCAATCTGCAGCTGCTGTATTTTCTGTAAATGCAATGCAATATGGCCACCTGGAGTTGTTCTGTATACAAAATGTGTACAGAACACCCCCCAGAAACATAGTTTCCTGCTTGTGTGATTGGCTTACTGATTTTCCCAAAAGTCTACACAAAGATACAAGTCAGATTTTAGGCATCCCCTGCAACAAAAATATCATTTTTTGGTGAGATACTCCCAAGAGGAAATCACATCTAAAGGGATGCAGACCCTGCATGTTTCCTCATTAGAGGCCTGCAGGTGATTTATAATTATGAAACCACTCCCATTAGATTCAGTTTCCACGGGGACACTGACAAACACACAGGGATTACTTTAGAATAACAAAAGGTAGGAATATGCAACAAATTCTTGCAATGTACATAGATCACCCAGAGGGGAATGTTTTTTTTTTTCTCAACAAAAGTGGAGTTTCTCTTTAAAGCACTCTGAATGCCAACCAGAGGATTTATCACTAAATAAAATAGTTACATTTTAGTCCTGTATACATTGTTGAATTTGTGCTGCTTTTTTGCTTTCTTGGTGCTTCAAAGCATCAACAAATCTCCATAGAAGTCTATCAGTGCTTCCTAACAGCACCTGCAGCTGTTGAGGGGCGCTTATTCAGAGGTAACTTTGCTTGATGGTATCGGAGGTATGAGCTATCCCAGGATGTATTAGGAAATCAACCACTGAATCGAAATGACGTCATCAGCAGTCACTTCTGGTGTGTGTATATATAGAGAGAGTGTCTGCTGCAGACATCACATCTGGTGAGCAGGGTGGAGTAGCAGGAAGGTGAGTGCAGACTGATCCAGGATAGAGCAACTAGCAGATGGCACACGTGTATGTTCAACATGGTGATACTTTAGAGAAAGGTGAGTGGGGACTGGAGACAGAGGACTGAGTGGCCAAGGATCAGCTAAGCTGGGGGACTGGAGCAGGAGAAACTAGAGCAGGTGTCACATGTGGTGCACAGCATAGGAGCAATATAGCGAGAGGTGATCAGGGACCAGAGAGAGAGGAGGATCAGCAAACTGGAGTATTAACAGAGCTGGGGGTTACTAGTGAGTGGGGGGGGGGGATCAGCGAAGCTGGGGGTTACTACTGCGGGGGGATCTGCAGAGCTGGGAGTACTACTGAGCGGGGTGTGAGCAGGGATCAGTAGAGCTGGGGTTGCTACTGAGCTGGGGATCTGCTGAGTGGGGATACTAATGAGCTGGGGATCTGCTGAGTGGGGGTACTAATAATCTTGGAATCTGCATAATTGGGGTAGTAGTGAACTGGGGGATCTCTTGAGTGGGGGTATTACTAAGCTGGGGTACTACTGAGCTGGGGTTCCACTGAGCCCCTTTAAAACAACACTCACAGAGCATTTACTAAACTTCATTAATGCTTCAAAAATGCATCACAAAAGCATCAAAAACACCTATACATCAAAACTGCTTGTTAAAGTGGTAGGCACATTAATGTGTGTTAACTAGCCCTAAATCTCAAACATTTTTATTTTATTTGGGATAGAATAGGGATGGTTATTTTGATTATGTGATAAGATGAGTTGATGAGCTCCAGAGTAATGTATAATTCAGCTTTACTTGCATAGGAGAGCAGCATACATGTGTGAGAACAGCATTACAGGAGAGAGCAGAGGGATAAAAAATACCTTCTTCCTGTGCTGAATGTACAAGCATTTATAGACACACAGGCGGTAGTATATCACTACAGCACCAGCTATAGTTTGGAGTGTATAGTACATGTTATTAATTAAACGAAAATGTGCTGCGCTAGAAAATAGTGAATAATGAAATCACCAAAAAAATACAAAAAATATATAATACAGAAAATATATATATCACTCTGTATGTGTGTCAGGATAAGGTAACCTGAAATTAATCAGTATTCCTTAAAAATGTGAATTTCACCAATGTATATCAATAATCACATAAATCATAAATCATCCAGTGTAAAATATAATAAAGTGAAAAATTAGGATAATAATTAAATTAAATCCCAATAAAGTCCATGCAAAAATTAGGAGAAAATCCAAGAAGGTGTGCCACAAGATCCCAAAGAGTGCATCCACGCAATTCCTTGTAAGAATATAATAGACACCAACGTGTAAATCACCCAGGGAAAATCAGATGGCTGCTTACCAGAACGGGTAGGTCTCTCAAGCTAATGAGTAGACCACAGAAAGCTTAAGTGTAATGCCAAGGATGGCCACAGGATGTCTCCTTTAAACTCTCAATGGCGATGTCCACATAGTGGGAAACAAATTACGACAGGGACATAGTGTAACTCCGTATACAAGGCATTTATTTAAAAGTAAAAAGCAGATAAAACCACTCACATTTGCGATGTGAATTCAAGGCATCTAAAGGTTACAGGTACGCTGGAAACGAACGAACATCTCCCTCGCTGTTAGTATCTAGGTAGCCGGCTTGTTGGGGGCGTGGTCTCGTCACGTCTGGGTCACCCGACCGGTTTCGCTATAGGTTAGCGTCATCAGGGGTGTGACCATCAGACGTGACTCCACGCCTATATACCCCATATTCATAAGGCGGGCGGGGCCGCGCATGTCTCCAGGATATCTGTAAGAGAGGGCGGAAGTGAGCACCCTGGATGGCTTCTTGTGTGGGCGGAAATACATCACATGAAGGAGGGCGGAAGTAAAAACACTCAGCATTACATGAGTGAGAGCAGAAATGATGTCAGTGATAATGAAAAGAGGAAGAAACTTTTCAGCGTCTCCAGGACTATTTTATCCACTGCAGTTTATTTATTATAATGGATAGATATCGACCAAGTTACCAATTGATATTCATATGTTTATGGGGTAACATAAATAATAATGTGACTAAATTAATAGTATATAAAAAATAGTGAAAAAATGTGTAGGAAATAAATTGTGCACAACGCCATCTAGTGGATAAAAATAATTATGCAAACTAGTGAATCTTATAAGAAAAATTAATTCTGAGAGAAAACAAAACGAGGTGCTTAGTCCCGATCTCATACAGATACAAATGGTATCAAAGATATAATTTGGAATTATAGCCTGGAGATGTTCGTTCCTTACATCAATCATATTATCAGTAATGTATTCCGTCATATCACCATATATTATTATCACATAAAATCAATAAAAGATTAATAAAAAAATTTTTTTTTATTAAAAAAACAGATAAAAACAAAGAAAAATAAGAAAGTCATATTAGCTATTATTAATAAAACTGTTTACGTCCCATTCTACATTTAAGCCGAATGGCACGTAAGACTTGAGACAATAAATCCATCGTGTTTCGGCCCTTGAGATTTCTCTCTTGGCATTGGAGCCTCTCCAATGAGGAGTATACTTGTCAATTGCTGTGAAAAAGGTATGTTTAGGGTTCTTATGATGGCATAAGCTATAATGTTTGGACACATTGTGTCCAGGGAAACCCTTTCTTATATTACCAACGTGTTCGCCAAGGCGAACCTGCAGGGCCCTGGTAGTACGGCCAACATACTGTTTCCCACATTTACATTGTAGCATGTATACAACATTTTTTGTGCTGCAGGTGATAAAGGAATTGATTGAGTATTCCCTTCCTGTCTGTGTGGAAAGAAACTTTTCAATCTTTCTTCCTTTAAAGCTATTTATAGCGCAGATGTTACATCTGCGGCACGGATAGTATCCTTTTAATTCAGCAAAGAATGTGGGTTTTCTTGGGATTTCTATTACATTCTGGGCTATTTGATGTCTCAAGGATGGGACACCTCTGTAGACTACCGCAGGTTGATCTGGTAAGGTTGGACCCAGAATGCGATCGTTTTTTAGCACAGGCCAATGTCTTTTAAGGATTTTTTTGATGAGGTAATGTTGGGTTGAAAAAGTGGTTAGAAATATGTCTTTGAATTTATTCTGTTCCAAGACATCACGCCTCTTGGGAACCAATAGGGTGTTTCTATCCATATTAATTACCTCACTAAGGGTGTTATCAAGGGATTGTTCATCATAACCTCTATCAATGAATTTATTTCTTAAATCTGAGGCCTGTCTTATGAAATCCCTGTGGTGTGTACAGTTACGTTTTAAGCGTAAAAATTGACTTTTAGGTACACCCGTAAGCCAAGCCTGGTGGTGACAGCTATCTTTGGGAATAAAACTATTTCTGTCCGTTTTTTTGAAGTGAGTCCTTGTAACCAAGGAGTTGTTAGATACTTCTAAATTAAGGTCTAGAAAGGTGATACTTGTAGAACTACTATTATGTTCAAGCTTAATGCCTCTATCGTTAAGATTAAGGCCCAACATAAAACTGTCTAAGGAGGCGGAGTCGCCATCCCATAGGAGGAGGACGTCGTCGATGTACCTCCTCCACAAAACAAGTTGAGGGGGACGGTTACCAAAAACGACGTCCTCCTCCCATTTTGCCATAAACAGATTTGCAAGGCTGGGCGCAAATTTCGCGCCCATGGCGACTCCGCGATCCTGCAAATAATATGTGTGGTTGAACCAAAAAAAATTGTGTGTCATGGCAAACTTGAGTAATTGGAGCACAAAATTTCTTTGCTCTATTGGTATTGTACCATCCATCTCTAGAAAGTATTTGGCTGCCTCTAAACCATGGTGATGGGATATGATCGTATAGAGCGAATTCACATCCGCTGTTGCCATTATGTATCCATCCCTCCAAGTCAGATCTTGCACCAGGTTTAGGACATGGGTGGTATCCTTTAAATAAGATGGCATCTTGGTAACCAGTGGCTGAAGAAATTCATCGATATATTTCCCGATACGGGAACATAGAGAATCTATGCCACTTATAATAGGGCGTCCTGGAGGTCTTAAAGGGTTTTTGTGTACTTTTGGTAAAAAGTAAATAACCGCTAGTCTTGGAGCTAAAGGGATGAGGAAAGTTTTTTCTTTCTTGTTAAGAATGCCTGTGTTATAGGCTCTATCAATAATGCCTTGGAGTTCTCTCTTATATTTGAATGTGGGATTGTTTTTTAGAATTTTGTATGTGTCCCTGTCATCTAGGATCTTTTTCATTTCTGAAATATAGTCTTCTTTGTCCATAACAACCACCCCCCCGCCTTTATCAGCGGGACGGATGACAATGTTTTTGTCGTTACATAGTTGTTGTAACCCTACTTGTAATGCGTCATTGGTTGGGGGTTTCTTAATACGTATTTTCTCAACATCTTTAATTACTAGGTCTCTGAAGACCTGGACCGAAGAGGAGGATCCTCCGGGGGGGTTGAAAAGTGAAGCGTTAGCTAGTGAAGTATGGATGTATCCATTATTGTTGTTGTTTAAGGTCGAACGGGTGGGATTTGTGATGAGGTATCTTTTGATATTCATTTTTCTTACATATTTTTGAACATCTATAAAGGTATTAAACTTGTTTAGAGTCTTCGGAGGTGCGAATTTTAGGCCTTTGTTGAGAACCAGTTTCTCTTCCTCCGAAAATACCTTTTTAGATAGATTAAAGATGCCTATATCCGTTATACCCGTCTTCTTTTTCGACCTGGTGCGCCTCCCCCCTCTGGTCCCTCTCTTTGTTCTGGATCTCTTTGGTAGGAATAATTTTCCCTGTGAAAATCCATAGGGTGTTGTTCTCTATTTTGATTGGAATTATATGTTTGAAAGGGAGGTCCTGAAGGTTGTAAAGGTCTCCTCGGTGAATAAAACGCTTCTGGGCGTGGTTCCCTATTACGGTACCAACCCTGATTAGGTGTATGTGTCGGATGTTGGGTAATGACCCTATTGACACTTGGAGTGTCAAAATCTTGATCCTCCAACGGCGCATACCGGTTATAGGTGGAAATGGGTCCACCCCTTCTTGGTGTCATATTATGATAATTTTCATTACGTGGGGTGAAATTTGGGTTGGAGAAATTCCCATTCCTTCCTTGGGGGGGTCTTGGTGAATACCAGTTATTAGAAGGGTGTCTTGGACCTTGATTACCCCAATTAGGGGGTGGTGGTCTCTGATAATTATGTTGGTTATTCTGAATGGGTCTATAATTGTTCCCAAATTTATTTGGGCGTGGGGCCCCTCCTCCTCCTCTATTTCCCTGTTGGTTTTGTCCTCTTAGGGGGGTGTTATTCCCTCTAATATTAGGGGGTTGATGTAATGGGGCAGTATTAGCAGGTAATTCCATGGGTTCTTCTTGATTAGAATCCCCCGCCACAGTGTTTTGTGGCCTGTTACTCTGCCACTTAAACACTGTGTTGTTCTTGTAATCAATGATGTCTCTATTAAACTTACGTTTTTTCTTATTTTTTTGATCGTTACCCTCTTTCTCTAGGTGTTTTGAGAGGAGTTCTGATTTTTTCTTATATTCCTCACTGTCTTTTAGTTCTGTTAAGGAACTTTTTAGACTAACAATTTCAGTATCAATTTTAGTTAGTTTCAACTTTTTCCTAGATATCAAGAATTGAAGGAAATTAATCCCTGCTTCATTAAAATAAGTGAACCATTCATCAATATTCTCATCATTAGGCGGATTTACCTCCCACCTTAGGCTTCGTGGGACCATTTTGTCAGTGACATAGCGTTCTAAAAAAGCTATGTCCCAACTGACATGTATCTCTGTTGTCATGAGATTCTTGAGTCTCATGAACTGGCCTCCGAGGTCGTCCATAGTGTGTGGACTCCCATCAAAGACGCCATCTAAATCCAGAATTTGTTTACTACGGAATTCAAAAATATCCATGTTTAGTGAATAAAAGATTCCCTTTTTTCAAAAAACGTGAATTAACGAAGAGCTGCAGAAAAGATTCTATGCAAAAAAACAATGTAAAAGTGGATATTTCTGCGCTAATATAATTATAAAAAATTAGTATTGTAGGGTGAGCTGCTGCACAAAGGAATCACAGAAAAAACCCATAGTGGAAATTAAACGAAAATGTGCTGCGCTAGAAAATAGTGAATAATGAAATCACCAAAAAAATACAAAAAATATATAATACAGAAAATATATATATCACTCTGTATGTGTGTCAGGATAAGGTAACCTGAAATTAATCAGTATTCCTTAAAAATGTGAATTTCACCAATGTATATCAATAATCACATAAATCATAAATCATCCAGTGTAAAATATAATAAAGTGAAAAATTAGGATAATAATTAAATTAAATCCCAATAAAGTCCATGCAAAAATTAGGAGAAAATCCAAGAAGGTGTGCCACAAGATCCCAAAGAGTGCATCCACGCAATTCCTTGTAAGAATATAATAGACACCAACGTGTAAATCACCCAGGGAAAATCAGATGGCTGCTTACCAGAACGGGTAGGTCTCTCAAGCTAATGAGTAGACCACAGAAAGCTTAAGTGTAATGCCAAGGATGGCCACAGGATGTCTCCTTTAAACTCTCAATGGCGATGTCCACATAGTGGGAAACAAATTACGACAGGGACATAGTGTAACTCCGTATACAAGGCATTTATTTAAAAGTAAAAAGCAGATAAAACCACTCACATTTGCGATGTGAATTCAAGGCATCTAAAGGTTACAGGTACGCTGGAAACGAACGAACATCTCCCTCGCTGTTAGTATCTAGGTAGCCGGCTTGTTGGGGGCGTGGTCTCGTCACGTCTGGGTCACCCGACCGGTTTCGCTATAGGTTAGCGTCATCAGGGGTGTGACCATCAGACGTGACTCCACGCCTATATACCCCATATTCATAAGGCGGGCGGGGCCGCGCATGTCTCCAGGATATCTGTAAGAGAGGGCGGAAGTGAGCACCCTGGATGGCTTCTTGTGTGGGCGGAAATACATCACATGAAGGAGGGCGGAAGTAAAAACACTCAGCATTACATGAGTGAGAGCAGAAATGATGTCAGTGATAATGAAACGAGGAAGAAACTTTTCAGCGTCTCCAGGACTATTTTATCCACTGCAGTTTATTTATTATAATGGATAGATATCGACCAAGTTACCAATTGATATTCATATGTTTATGGGGTAACATAAATAAAAATGTGACTAAATTAATAGTATATAAAAAATAGTGAAAAAATGTGTAGGAAATAAATTGTGCACAACGCCATCTAGTGGATAAAAATAATTATGCAAACTAGTGAATCTTATAAGAAAAATTAATTCTGAGAGAAAACAAAACGAGGTGCTTAGTCCCGATCTCATACAGATACAAATGGTATCAAAGATATAATTTGGAATTATAATTAAGATATAATTCGGCTTAAATGTAGAATGGGACGTAAACAGTTTTATTAATAATAGCTAATATGACTTTCTTATTTTTCTTTGTTTTTATCTGTTTTTTTAATAAAAAAAAAATTTTTTTATTAATCTTTTATTGATTTTATGTGATAATAATATATGGTGATATGACGGAATACATTACTGATAATATGATTGATGTAAGGAACGAACATCTCCAGGCTATAATTCCAAATTATATCTTTGATACCATTTGTATCTGTATGAGATCGGGACTAAGCACCTCGTTTTGTTTTCTCTCAGAATTAATTTTTCTTATAAGATTCACTAGTTTGCATAATTATTTTTATCCACTAGATGGCGTTGTGCACAATTTATTTCCTACACATTTTTTCACTATTTTTTATATACTATTAATTTAGTCACATTTTTATTTATGTTACCCCATAAACATATGAATATCAATTGGTAACTTGGTCGATATCTATCCATTATAATAAATAAACTGCAGTGGATAAAATAGTCCTGGAGACGCTGAAAAGTTTCTTCCTCTTTTCATTATCACTGACATCATTTCTGCTCTCACTCATGTAATGCTGAGTGTTTTTACTTCCGCCCTCCTTCATGTGATGTATTTCCGCCCACACAAGAAGCCATCCAGGGTGCTCACTTCCGCCCTCTCTTACAGATATCCTGGAGACATGCGCGGCCCCGCCCGCCTTATGAATATGGGGTATATAGGCGTGGAGTCACGTCTGATGGTCACACCCCTGATGACGCTAACCTATAGCGAAACCGGTCGGGTGACCCAGACGTGACGAGACCACGCCCCCAACAAGCCGGCTACCTAGATACTAACAGCGAGGGAGATGTTCGTTCGTTTCCAGCGTACCTGTAACCTTTAGATGCCTTGAATTCACATCGCAAATGTGAGTGGTTTTATCTGCTTTTTACTTTTAAATAAATGCCTTGTATACGGAGTTACACTATGTCCCTGTCGTAATTTGTTTCCCACTATGTGGACATCGCCATTGAGAGTTTAAAGGAGACATCCTGTGGCCATCCTTGGCATTACACTTAAGCTTTCTGTGGTCTACTCATTAGCTTGAGAGACCTACCCGTTCTGGTAAGCAGCCATCTGATTTTCCCTGGGTGATTTACACGTTGGTGTCTATTATATTCTTACAAGGAATTGCGTGGATGCACTCTTTGGGATCTTGTGGCACACCTTCTTGGATTTTCTCCTAATTTTTGCATTGACTTTATTGGGATTTAATTTAATTATTATCCTAATTTTTCACTTTATTATATTTTACACTGGATGATTTATGATTTATGTGATTATTGATATACATTGGTGAAATTCACATTTTTAAGGAATACTGATTAATTTCAGGTTACCTTATCCTGACACACATACAGAGTGATATATATATTTTCTGTATTATATATTTTTTGTATTTTTTTGGTGATTTCATTATTCACTATTTTCTAGCGCAGCACATTTTCGTTTAATTTCCACTATGGGTTTTTTCTGTGATTCCTTTGTGCAGCAGCTCACCCTACAATACTAATTTTTTATAATTATATTAGCGCAGAAATATCCACTTTTACATTGTTTTTTTGCATAGAATCTTTTCTGCAGCTCTTCGTTAATTCACGTTTTTTGAAAAAAGGGAATCTTTTATTCACTAAACATGGATATTTTTGAATTCCGTAGTAAACAAATTCTGGATTTAGATGGCGTCTTTGATGGGAGTCCACACACTATGGACGACCTCGGAGGCCAGTTCATGAGACTCAAGAATCTCATGACAACAGAGATACATGTCAGTTGGGACATAGCTTTTTTAGAACGCTATGTCACTGACAAAATGGTCCCACGAAGCCTAAGGTGGGAGGTAAATCCGCCTAATGATGAGAATATTGATGAATGGTTCACTTATTTTAATGAAGCAGGGATTAATTTCCTTCAATTCTTGATATCTAGGAAAAAGTTGAAACTAACTAAAATTGATACTGAAATTGTTAGTCTAAAAAGTTCCTTAACAGAACTAAAAGACAGTGAGGAATATAAGAAAAAATCAGAACTCCTCTCAAAACACCTAGAGAAAGAGGGTAACGATCAAAAAAATAAGAAAAAACGTAAGTTTAATAGAGACATCATTGATTACAAGAACAACACAGTGTTTAAGTGGCAGAGTAACAGGCCACAAAACACTGTGGCGGGGGATTCTAATCAAGAAGAACCCATGGAATTACCTGCTAATACTGCCCCATTACATCAACCCCCTAATATTAGAGGGAATAACACCCCCCTAAGAGGACAAAACCAACAGGGAAATAGAGGAGGAGGAGGGGCCCCACGCCCAAATAAATTTGGGAACAATTATAGACCCATTCAGAATAACCAACATAATTATCAGAGACCACCACCCCCTAATTGGGGTAATCAAGGTCCAAGACACCCTTCTAATAACTGGTATTCACCAAGACCCCCCCAAGGAAGGAATGGGAATTTCTCCAACCCAAATTTCACCCCACGTAATGAAAATTATCATAATATGACACCAAGAAGGGGTGGACCCATTTCCACCTATAACCGGTATGCGCCGTTGGAGGATCAAGATTTTGACACTCCAAGTGTCAATAGGGTCATTACCCAACATCCGACACATACACCTAATCAGGGTTGGTACCGTAATAGGGAACCACTCCCAGAAGCGTTTTATTCACCGAGGAGACCTTTACAACCTTCAGGACCTCCCTTTCAAACATATAATTCCAATCAAAATAGAGAACAACACCCTATGGATTTTCACAGGGAAAATTATTCCTACCAAAGAGATCCAGAACAAAGAGAGGGACCAGAGGGGGGAGGCGCACCAGGTCGAAAAAGAAGACGGGTATAACGGATATAGGCATCTTTAATCTATCTAAAAAGGTATTTTCGGAGGAAGAGAAACTGGTTCTCAACAAAGGCCTAAAATTCGCACCTCCGAAGACTCTAAACAAGTTTAATACCTTTATAGATGTTCAAAAATATGTAAGAAAAATGAATATCAAAAGATACCTCATCACAAATCCCACCCGTTCGACCTTAAACAACAACAATAATGGATACATCCATACTTCACTAGCTAACGCTTCACTTTTCAACCCCCCCGGAGGATCCTCCTCTTCGGTCCAGGTCTTCAGAGACCTAGTAATTAAAGATGTTGAGAAAATACGTATTAAGAAACCCCCAACCAATGACGCATTACAAGTAGGGTTACAACAACTATGTAACGACAAAAACATTGTCATCCGTCCCGCTGATAAAGGCGGGGGGGTGGTTGTTATGGACAAAGAAGACTATATTTCAGAAATGAAAAAGATCCTAGATGACAGGGACACATACAAAATTCTAAAAAACAATCCCACATTCAAATATAAGAGAGAACTCCAAGGCATTATTGATAGAGCCTATAACACAGGCATTCTTAACAAGAAAGAAAAAACTTTCCTCATCCCTTTAGCTCCAAGACTAGCGGTTATTTACTTTTTACCAAAAGTACACAAAAACCCTTTAAGACCTCCAGGACGCCCTATTATAAGTGGCATAGATTCTCTATGTTCCCGTATCGGGAAATATATCGATGAATTTCTTCAGCCACTGGTTACCAAGATGCCATCTTATTTAAAGGATACCACCCATGTCCTAAACCTGGTGCAAGATCTGACTTGGAGGGATGGATACATAATGGCAACAGCGGATGTGAATTCGCTCTATACGATCATATCCCATCACCATGGTTTAGAGGCAGCCAAATACTTTCTAGAGATGGATGGTACAATACCAATAGAGCAAAGAAATTTTGTGCTCCAATTACTCAAGTTTGCCATGACACACAATTTTTTTTGGTTCAACCACACATATTATTTGCAGGATCGCGGAGTCGCCATGGGCGCGAAATTTGCGCCCAGCCTTGCAAATCTGTTTATGGCAAAATGGGAGGAGGACGTCGTTTTTGGTAACCGTCCCCCTCAACTTGTTTTGTGGAGGAGGTACATCGACGACGTCCTCCTCCTATGGGATGGCGACTCCGCCTCCTTAGACAGTTTTATGTTGGGCCTTAATCTTAACGATAGAGGCATTAAGCTTGAACATAATAGTAGTTCTACAAGTATCACCTTTCTAGACCTTAATTTAGAAGTATCTAACAACTCCTTGGTTACAAGGACTCACTTCAAAAAAACGGACAGAAATAGTTTTATTCCCAAAGATAGCTGTCACCACCAGGCTTGGCTTACGGGTGTACCTAAAAGTCAATTTTTACGCTTAAAACGTAACTGTACACACCACAGGGATTTCATAAGACAGGCCTCAGATTTAAGAAATAAATTCATTGATAGAGGTTATGATGAACAATCCCTTGATAACACCCTTAGTGAGGTAATTAATATGGATAGAAACACCCTATTGGTTCCCAAGAGGCGTGATGTCTTGGAACAGAATAAATTCAAAGACATATTTCTAACCACTTTTTCAACCCAACATTACCTCATCAAAAAAATCCTTAAAAGACATTGGCCTGTGCTAAAAAACGATCGCATTCTGGGTCCAACCTTACCAGATCAACCTGCGGTAGTCTACAGAGGTGTCCCATCCTTGAGACATCAAATAGCCCAGAATGTAATAGAAATCCCAAGAAAACCCACATTCTTTGCTGAATTAAAAGGATACTATCCGTGCCGCAGATGTAACATCTGCGCTATAAATAGCTTTAAAGGAAGAAAGATTGAAAAGTTTCTTTCCACACAGACAGGAAGGGAATACTCAATCAATTCCTTTATCACCTGCAGCACAAAAAATGTTGTATACATGCTACAATGTAAATGTGGGAAACAGTATGTTGGCCGTACTACCAGGGCCCTGCAGGTTCGCCTTGGCGAACACGTTGGTAATATAAGAAAGGGTTTCCCTGGACACAATGTGTCCAAACATTATAGCTTATGCCATCATAAGAACCCTAAACATACCTTTTTCACAGCAATTGACAAGTATACTCCTCATTGGAGAGGCTCCAATGCCAAGAGAGAAATCTCAAGGGCCGAAACACGATGGATTTATTGTCTCAAGTCTTACGTGCCATTCGGCTTAAATGTAGAATGGGACGTAAACAGTTTTATTAATAATAGCTAATATGACTTTCTTATTTTTCTTTGTTTTTATCTGTTTTTTTAATAAAAAAAAATTTTTTTATTAATCTTTTATTGATTTTATGTGATAATAATATATGGTGATATGACGGAATACATTACTGATAATATGATTGATGTAAGGAACGAACATCTCCAGGCTATAATTCCAAATTATATCTTTGATACCATTTGTATCTGTATGAGATCGGGACTAAGCACCTCGTTTTGTTTTCTCTCAGAATTAATTTTTCTTATAAGATTCACTAGTTTGCATAATTATTTTTATCCACTAGATGGCGTTGTGCACAATTTATTTCCTACACATTTTTTCACTATTTTTTATATACTATTAATTTAGTCACATTATTATTTATGTTACCCCATAAACATATGAATATCAATTGGTAACTTGGTCGATATCTATCCATTATAATAAATAAACTGCAGTGGATAAAATAGTCCTGGAGACGCTGAAAAGTTTCTTCCTCTTTTCATTATCACTGACATCATTTCTGCTCTCACTCATGTAATGCTGAGTGTTTTTACTTCCGCCCTCCTTCATGTGATGTATTTCCGCCCACACAAGAAGCCATCCAGGGTGCTCACTTCCGCCCTCTCTTACAGATATCCTGGAGACATGCGCGGCCCCGCCCGCCTTATGAATATGGGGTATATAGGCGTGGAGTCACGTCTGATGGTCACACCCCTGATGACGCTAACCTATAGCGAAACCGGTCGGGTGACCCAGACGTGACGAGACCACGCCCCCAACAAGCCGGCTACCTAGATACTAACAGCGAGGGAGATGTTCGTTCGTTTCCAGCGTACCTGTAACCTTTAGATGCCTTGAATTCACATCGCAAATGTGAGTGGTTTTATCTGCTTTTTACTTTTAAATAAATGCCTTGTATACGGAGTTACACTATGTCCCTGTCGTAATTTGTTTCCCACTATGTGGACATCGCCATTGAGAGTTTAAAGGAGACATCCTGTGGCCATCCTTGGCATTACACTTAAGCTTTCTGTGGTCTACTCATTAGCTTGAGAGACCTACCCGTTCTGGTAAGCAGCCATCTGATTTTCCCTGGGTGATTTACACGTTGGTGTCTATTATATTCTTACAAGGAATTGCGTGGATGCACTCTTTGGGATCTTGTGGCACACCTTCTTGGATTTTCTCCTAATTTTTGCATGGACTTTATTGGGATTTAATTTAATTATTATCCTAATTTTTCACTTTATTATATTTTACACTGGATGATTTATGATTTATGTGATTATTGATATACATTGGTGAAATTCACATTTTTAAGGAATACTGATTAATTTCAGGTTACCTTATCCTGACACACATACAGAGTGATATATATATTTTCTGTATTATATATTTTTTGTATTTTTTTGGTGATTTCATTATTCACTATTTTCTAGCGCAGCACATTTTCGTTTAATTTCCACTATGGGTTTTTTCTGTGATTCCTTTGTGCAGCAGCTCACCCTACAATACTAATTTTTTATAATTATATTAGCGCAGAAATATCCACTTTTACATTGTTTTTAGTACATGTTATTGCACTTCCAGCACCCCTTCTCAAAAGCATGTGCTTTGCTATATGATGTTGAGATTCTTCTGAGGAAGACTATGATGTTCCTTTAACAGTGGTTTGGTGAATGCACCCACAGTCCTCTCTTTTGATGGACAATATTGAATGTCAATAAAACCTTGCTCTTGGGTGTCCCCAAGCAGACGATACATCACATCGATGTGCTTAGTCCTAAGATTGACCCTTTCTGAATGTGTCAGCTTTACGCATCCCTGGTTGTCTTCAAAAATGGGAAAAGGTTTTGACATCACTACAGTGCCATCCATAGTTCAGATTGCATAATAAATGTTGTTGCACTTCTAACAGGTTAAATCCATACAAGTCACATTGCAGAGATTCGCTCCACTTCATGTCTCTGAGACACAGCTAGAGCTGTAAAAGTAAAGCCATAGACCATAGGTGGGTAATTTTTAGTTTGTTTAGCCACCTGCACCCTGCCAGGACATTGTGGGGAAGATTTACTGAAACTGGTACACACAGACTCTGGTGCAGCTGAGCATAGTGACCAAAACCTAGAAGCTGACTGGTTACTATAGACAGCTACACCAGATTCTGTGTGCACCAATTTTAGAAAACTCTCCCCCTTATTCTGACATCGGCACATACTGCTGTCAAAATACATTGATTAGCAGCTGCATCCAATTAGTTCCCATCCGCTCGCTGATCGACAAATGTTTTCCAGCATGTCCCTTCAACTGATGTCGAGCGTGGATAACCACACATCAAAATTCAGCCAGTTCAGCAGGGACAACCCAAATTTGAATCAGCCTGTAGCAAACTTTGATTACATATAGGAAAAAATGATTGCACTGCTGTAGCCTAACCAAAGATGCAACGGGGTAGATGTGAGGGATGAAGAGGGAATGGACAGTCTAAAAAATTGACACTCAGAGGAAACAGCTTTATAGGTCCTAAGTCATCCAAGCAGATAAAAAAAACAGAAAAAAAAAAAGAGCGAAGGGCGCCTCCATCTGAGTGTAGAGTGTTAGAACCAACAGTAAAGTATAAATAAAAAATTATTGCACTCACATGTGATAGAGGGGATGTCAGCATGTCATCTGTGGAGGACTTGACATCACTGATCGGGAGCCAGTCTGCAGACCTTTTTCGGTCACGAGCCTTCGACAGACCTGGCCAGCCGACATTTGGCCCATGTGTACTAGCCTTAGGAGTTACACAGCCTGCCTAGTATTGGGCTATGAGAAACTGTAGTCAATTGGTAATATACACTCTAACTTTATACCTAAACATGTGCCAGAAAAAATATAACCATGATATCACTGTGAGCAGTTCAGCCTTATTCAACTGGAACTATACTCTCTCAAAATTAACCATTTTTAATCCTTATGCTACTAGCATTAATAAATAGATAGGAAGTTATATTATATTCACATTTTACATTTTTTTTTTACATTTCTTCAGTTGCTTCATAATTTCTGGCCTACAGCCAAGGCAATTGGGATGAGCTGACAATCTTCATGAGGAAATGTTGTTGCTGAATTCACCGTGAAATTTAAATAGCCAGAATTTTATTCAAATTGATAGCATGGTGGAATACTTTTAATGATACTTTTCAGTAGAGCTGGCCCTTAATATTGTAATTCTTCAAAGGTGTGAGGCAATTGTTGCATCACTGTGTATAATATCTTAATAATAATGTGCCAGTTGAGGGATTACATGAGCTTTTTCAATTATATTAAACCCTGACTTTTTTTTAGATAGGATAGATTTTTAGGTTAATGTAAAGAAAATGTAATCACATTCTTTGAAACATAGCCCGAAAAAAATAAGTCACACAGAAGGATAAAAGGTCATTGCGTGTGGGTACCTTTAGATAGTGTGCTACAAATAAGTTGAGTTTTCCTAATATCTCTTGTTTTTTCCCTCTACAGTTATCCTGGTGGTGGTGTTTGGGATCTGCTGGGCACCTTTCCACACTGAACGACTGATGTGGAGCTTTATTAATAATTGGACAGCTGAAATGCATGAAATGTTCAGCTTTGTCCATGTTATCTCCGGTGTATTATTTTATCTAAGTTCTGCAGTCAACCCAATCCTGTACAACTTACTCTCTACTCGTTTCCGTGAGATGTTTAAAGAGGTCATGTGCCACGGAAGGAAGAAGAGGCTTGGTTCTCGGAGATCTTCCCCCAGCGTTACACGTGTCACCACACGAAGCACTGTTTGTGAGCATGTTCCAGGAAATGGACTTCCCTTTGCTGAGGTGGATGAATTCGATGTATATGAAGAATGTGGACAAAAATGACATCTTATTTTTGATTTCTTCTATCCAGAGCTGTCAATTTTATTTTGCACTGGATTGTGTAATGTATCTGCTATCCTTGCAGACTTCTGTTGTACTTACACAGAATTTTCCAACTCAGTGGAATCACGAAACACCTAAAAAAAAAGTTTCTCTAAAGACGCAATGTCTGGTAGTATAGTGGTCAAGACCGCTTCCTTTGACTACAGCACAGAATAAAAATAGTTTTTTTATGACAAGAGAACTGTGTAGGTTACTCCACAATGTCTTTTAAAAATTACAAGAAACTTATAGCTTATCAGGGATGTTATAAATAGAAATAGAGGGATCAGAGACCTTAGATTTATAACTTATTCACTACAGTGCTGTCCCTAGAACCTGCTCTTTCTCAAAGTAAAATGTTAGAAGAAGTAGAATAGGCTGGGGCATGCATTCCAGAAGCAGAAACAAGACAGGTTAATAATGTATATGCACTGCAGCCTCTCACGTAGCCAATAGTTCTAGAGAGCCCATTGACGTTTTACTCATTTATAGCCTCATATAAGACAAGATGACAAGATGGTATAGTATGAACTAGAAATATTTCTTATTAAAGAGCCACTAACCTAAAATAATGAAGTTGTATAATAATAATGAAAATGAGACATTTCTACATATAAAAGACAAAATCATTTGTAATAAACTTCTTGAATGTATATATCTACATTTGTAACAAAATTACTTTATAAACTCTCTGTAAGCACTAATGGAGGAATCAGAATCTCATTTTATTAAACGTGTTTCAGACATGGTTTGATAGGGGTAATTCATACAAGTGGGGTGGTTTTCAAAGTAGTAAAACCTTAATAAAATGCCGTTCCTGTTATTTTCCATACTGAGAAGGTGTTAAAAATGACAGCATGAAAAAATTGTTAATAACATTCCCATTAAAAGCTGTGAAAGGCATTATGAGAAGGATGCCCTTCAATGCAGTGGGAGACCACCAAAAATCCAAGCTCAGATTTCCCAGCATGTTAGCCTAGAAGTCCGACACTGACAGATATGTATGTTTATTCATTGGTGTCTCCGTAAGATTGTCCATACACCTAGGGATGCAGCCGACACAAAACCAACCACCCTTAGCGAAGAAAATCATCTAAACATTGCAGCGTGGGTTAGCTCTTCCAGCCTAGTTCATGTCAATTCATAAGGAAGTGGGGAAGGGGTGAGTGGAGCAGATGCTCATGCCACTGTGTATCTCGGCAAAGAACAATAGCAATTGAAACACATTTTTTTGCCAGCTACCATCTGCCACCATAGAGAAGACATGTCCTCATTCAGGGATTGGATGATTGTCATTTCATATCTATGGACTGCTAACTGTAGATCTGTACATTTTCTCCTATTGGTTTGGTAAAAGAAATCCAAGACCTTCTGTTGAAATTCCCATATGCAATGGCCATGGTCCCAGACACCTTGAAAAACCTGGTGGGAATTTAACTTTTCCAGAGTCAATTAACAGCAGAAAAAAATGATTTTATATACAGAAAACTACTATAAGGCCATACTTAGTTACATGGTGGGTGAAAGGAAGAATACAGAGTAACTCGTATACGCGTTTTTCTCTTACAGTGTTAAAACATGAAAGTAATCATGTTATGGTAGGAAGCTCTGTAGGAATAAGCTAGTAGCTTTGCACTAATTGCAACATAAAAGCAAAATCCACTGAGTCCAACCCTAGTTTTTATTTGCTATTACTTTTGTTATATACACAAGAAGTTGTGTATATAGTACTTTACTATAGTAGTCCAGATTAATAACCTTTACTGTAATCTCCTGGTTGTATTGTAGTTGTAAAATATGTACTGTGTTTTCTGCAAATTGCCTACCACAAAGCAGACAGCCCTCAAAATCAAACCCCAGAAAGTTAGATAAGAGTTGCCAATTCCCTTTATTCCTGAAAATGGACAATATAAGCTCGAAAGTCATTAAATTCTGATGTAAACGACTCTCTAATCTGAAATGACAATTATGTTTTCTGTCTCGAAGGAGAAGAACTCAGACACTTAAAGACTATGTCTGTACCTAAATATTCCCATGTGTGACTACATTCTGATTTATGTACATTAAGTAGAAATTGTTTTAAATATGCACTTCCACTTATAAGAAGCTTTTTAAAACCACTAATTAGCAAGTACAGTTGTAAACTAAACTCTTCCTTTTATCACTGTAGCACGGCATGCAGACATTAAAATAAAGGACTGAAGGGTCTTTTAAATATATAAAGTAACAAGGATTCCATGCATGATCATGCATACAGGTAGTGGTCAAAAAGCTGAGAATAATGAGGAAGCCCCATATTACGCTCCAATATCAGTCAGCAGAAATCACATTATACCTGCTGTGACAAGGCAAGTCTGCAATTTCTGTCTGGTACAGCAATCTGGTCCATTGCTTTCATAGCATAAAATATTGTCTGACATGTCATCTATCATTTTCAAAAAAGGAAAGATGGAAAAAAAGAGCTGGAGAAAGAAAAACTTTCTTTAAAGTGCCATTGTTTTGCTATTTTGCCATTTGTTTCACAATTTTTCACCAATCTGTGGACTTCACTTTAAATAGGACCTGAATTGTAAGAGCTGTGCTGAAAAAAAAGGCAAGCAAGGAGCATCAGTATTGCCTGTAGTGTCCTTGCAGGTGATCTCCTCATTAATGACTTTCCATGTCTTCTTCTTCACTGTGGCCCATGTTAGAGCCTCCAGCAAGAATAGTTAGTAGCACAGTAATAATCTCATTCCAAATCTCCTGAGACTTACAGTCAGAGCCAGCAGGGCCTTAATCTCATAGTGCAGATATACAGCTATGGAACTGTAAGTACAAGAGTGCCTAGGCACCCTTACAAACCAGGAAGTGCACTGCTACTTTTCTGGAAGAATTCAAACAAAATGTACATTTACTGATTAGGTAAAATTAAAAAAATGTAGGTGCTCCCTTTAACATAGCAAAACTTCACTTTATGAGTTTAAGCCCACGTTTAAAACACATCCTGCAGTTTTAAGCTTTTATAAACTTGGCAACAAAAGGGTGACAGAGAAAAGTGCAGGAAATAGCCTCAATTATTTATTAGTAGTTTCTAATCTGAAAGCTTTATATGTTTATTAAAAATACTATTGTAAATATTAAAACACAAATATTAATAATATGCCATTGTTAATATAGCGATAATATTTTAGGTTTATTTGCACTTTAACAAAGTCCACAGGATTTACGTGTAAATTAATTGAGTTTTTAATTATTAGTCCTGAGCAGCAGTGTCGCACATGATTTATTGCAGGATATATTTTAAAACTAGTGTATCTTCTCTTTACAGGAGAAACTTTTAGAAAAGCACAGTAACAAAAAACTGGGTGATTTATAACCAGTTGCATTTATTCTTTGCTCATTATACAGTAATTTATCAAGGTGTATGAATAACAGTGTAAAGTCCTGTCAGACCACAGCCCATAGTATAAATATCATTATTATGTATGTATTTCTGTGTAATGTATGTATATAATGTGACACCTATTTAAAACCATGTAATCGTATACACACATTCTGTATATAGAAAAGTGATTCTTTAATTTATATTGGCGCTCAAAAACAGGTTGTTATGTGCATGAAGACATCTTTGAAAACTTTCTTTTTTAATATAAAAAAATATTGTTTTGTGGCAGAAAATGTTTGTAGCAGGGAAAACAAACTATTGCTGTTCTACAGATAGACCCTCTGGTATTACCACTTCATATGGCCACAATTGCATTGGGAAGTGCATTAAGTGCACTGGGCTGGCCTATTTGCAGTAGCAATGATATCAACACTCATTGCTTCAATTATTGGCTTTGTAGAATGAGTACAACCACTGGAAGCATCCAACAAAGATAACATTTTATCCTGTTACATAACAGCATAGCAGCAATGTTGAAGTGCAATATTATTTCTTTATTAATGTATTATTGCTAGCACATACATAGGTGACAATCATGGATTCGGTCCTACAAGTTTGCAGGTTTCCATTATCAATAATGAAATGTAATCTTTCCTTTATTGACTTCACTTTCGACAGCTGTCTGGGTTGTTCTGTCCTAAATAATGGTCTATATATATATATCTATTAAAAAAATACCCAGAAACAACAGGTCTGTATGGTTCTGTCAGTTTAAGGTTCAAGAGGGAACACCAAAGTTCTGTTTCCTGATAAGAGCAATGGATTTCTATCCAGAGTCATTTGCCAGCACATTCCCTTTCCCTTTGAATCTCCTTATACAAAAATACTTGTAGCTGCTTACCATGTGTTTAGACACATTATAAGAGGTCCCCTTATTTAACGAGACCTTGAAGTGTTTTTAAATGTTTATTAGAGTTAAAACTAAAAAAGAAAAAGAAAATAAAATATATAGTTGATATCAGACAAATGTGAAATACTGAATATTATTTTTTGTATTCTCTTTTTTGGGTCAGCAAATGGAACTGTAGTCTCTTTTTTTACCAGATACTGCATCACCCTTCTGTAGTAAAAACCTGTTTTAGTTAACGGTTAAAAGCTCAATCTGAAATGTACACACCCAAGTAAATGAGATAGAGAAGTGATTCATTCCTTAACTGTCCAGGATTTCAATCAGACAAAGCCACACTTGAGGAAGGGAGCCACTGCTACATTCTCTTTTAAGATACACCATAGTGATCTGGGATTCCTTTGTCATGTGGTAAATGTTTATTTCTAAAATACAGATTGAATGCATATGGTGGAAAAAAAATATTAGACATCAATTTAACAGTTATAAACTTTTATAAATGAAAAAACAGCAGGTAAAACATAAATACCAGGGATAAGGAGATTAAACATAAATCTGTGGTGTATCACCTGTAAATTAGATCCTTTGTTTTAATATGTATTAAAATGGCAGGGAAATAAGTCAAATGTTTTTGTAATAGCAAACAATAAGCAAGAGACATTTCAACACCATAAAAACGACTGATGAAACGATGCTGAACATCCAATATTCACTTGCAGCTGGGAGTCAAATGGCTTATCCATAAATCTGTCTATTTGGAATATCACTATGTCCTAGTTTGCTTAAAAAAGGACCTAAACGGTAAAAGTCCTGACCAAAAAGACTTTTTTGGGTAGGACTAATTACCAATATTGTCTGTGGGCTCCCTGCAGCTCAGCTTTTCCCAAATACTGAATTACCAGTCTTGTTGCACAATGTGTTTCTTTGTGGTGCTGGCTATCTTGGTAGAGGCAAGGTGTTGCTTCATCATGTCTGAGTTGCCCTTCTGATGACTGGTGATCTAATGACTGGTGGAGAAATATTTAAAAAGCAGCAAGAGAAGTGCAAAACGTGCAGTTATACAGAATAAATAAAGCAGATGCAGGAAGGTCCTTGCATTGCAGGTCCCCATGTACAACTTCATCCTAAGCAAGAAGTACACTGAACAGCAAAATATTTGCCTAAAGATAGAAAATCTTAACTTTTAAGTTCAGCTCCACTAAAAAAAAGAAAAAAAATTGATAATACTGTAGCGCTACCTTGAAAGAGCTGCCAGTTGGGATGGGTCCTCTGTTTTTTGCCTTTACCTTTTCCAAAATCCTCATCCCTTGTAGCACACCAGGTTGAGTGTGCAAACACACAATTTCACTGGAAATCACCGAAAGTAATACTTAATACCCAGTAGTAACTTTATATCAAAGAAAACAGGCACCAAACCAGGTAGTAAAGGTAAAATTAATACTGTGTCACCCAATATGGTTGGCAATTAGGCAAGCATAAAATAGATTAACATATAATATATAATAATGCAATTTAGCATGCAAAGCGATTAAAAGTAAGAACTAGGCATATGACATAAAAAGTAGCAAGCCCACCTCAAGTGCAGCAGTGTGCAGTAGTAATGTTTAATCTACAAAAGTGCTAGAACTATACTGTCAGAGCGCATTGAGGGTTGTGATGCTAGTCCTAGACTGGCTGGTTATGCACTGTCCAAAATAAAAGGGGTATGGTGGTGGTGGTGGGTGACAGGTGAACAAAGGGGACATGCAGTGACCTCTCGCTGTAGAAGAGGGGCCTCCTTGGTCTCTACATGAAAGCTTCTGGTTATCAGTGGTGGGAAGCAGAGGGTGAGTGGACACTCCAGTCTTCTTGCAGAAGTGGTGCAGGTGCTGTGATATGGGCAGTGCTGTGCTGCTCCCAGTTGTTCTCGCTCCCAGTCTTAGGTTTAGAACTCTGTAGGGATAACAGCTATGGAAGGGGAACACACATGGTGCCTTTAGATCTGGACATCTGCTGCAGCATTCCTGTTGGGTGTCCTGGAAAAGGACCCATGACAATCATTAAAAGAGAAGTATGGGATTAAAAAAAGAAAAATAAAAAAAAAACATATGTAGCACTTCCCCCGTAGGAGCTGCTTAAAGAGGATTCCCCTTGGTTACCCATAGCAACAGTCTGTAAAATATTCCTCACTTTACACTTGGCTCGGTCAATGAACAGTCCAGAGGATTTTTTTTTTGTGTTTTTATTTTATATTGGGATGGGAGAAGGGATGGGTGGGATACTCCTTCTAGTAACTATGCACAACTTGAGGACAACTATCTGCAGAGGATGCGGCAAGGCCACTGCTTCACTTTGCCATGGAGGTGAAGATTTAACTGATGAACTGTACTTTAGCTTCTCTTCAGGGTCTAACTTGGCACCCCCTATCTGACCCACTGTGTGTGCTGATCCTTATCCTTTTCCCGGAGTGGTACCCTTCCTGGGCAGACCCCTGGCAAGCCCACGGACACTGTTTTTCACAGGGACCTCTGCCACTGCTCCACCGTCAGTTTCTCCTGGACCTCACAGCTCAGCTCCACACTCTGGTCCACTAGGCCAACGGCCTGTGAACACTTTCCAACCTGACAGGAGGAGAGACAGCTGTCACCCTCCTCCTGGGTCCTGGCTTCCCACCCAAAGATGCCCTGTCACATGTATTCCTGGCTTTTATGGTCAATCCCAGGACGCACCACTGTTGTGCCCTCCCACTGGGACTGCCACAAAAGCCTGTGTGTCACTGGCTGTGTTTCCTCCACTGTCCAACAGGCTCCCCTATTGGATACAGTGGGAAAACTCCCTCAGACCAAGTATAGCACACACATACATACTCATCTAGATGGCAGCAACATGGATCTGAGCTGCAGCTGTAGCACAGACTTACATATCTGGCACTGTACATGGGAAATAATAACAAGGACATGGCAGAAATACTCTGTCTGTCACAAAGATTTAGATATACTCTCAGCAGATACAGCTAAACTATTAGATTATTGGAATACTTGCATTTTAGTCCCTTCTGGCTTGGAGTTTAGCAGCAAAGACAGGAAATGTGGCTGAGACCTTCTCTTTTATGTTACTTCCTCTTTCCAGAGTTTCTGATTCAACAATCCAGGAACAGGAAATGCGTACATAATACATTTATCTACAATTCATCTATCTATCTATCTATCTATCTATCTATCTATCTATCTATCTATCTATCTATCTATCTATCTATCTATCTATCTATCTATCTATCTATCTATCTATCTATCTATCTATCTATCTATCTATCTATCTATTAATTTTGAAAAATAAGATTCCAGAAGATGTACAGATGCTTTAAAATCATAGCAGATTTGCTGTGACAGCACAACTGCCAATGAGCATTTGAGGATCAGGTAACAGAATCAGCCCCTATGGACAATATAGAAATGTCTAGGGGGAATACTGTAGAAATCTAGATGGATGATAGATTGGAAAATAAACTAATTTTGTTTTTTTATGCTTAGAATGTGCTAGAAGGATGATACCTATGGGAATGGAGATGAACTAGCTATTTATGAATGAAATACAGAGATTCTGTAGAATTAAATCACTTTATTTTGCATTAAAAGCAAATGCGTTATTAAATTGAAAACACCTTAAGAGGCAAAACTAAGATGCCACTACAATGTTCTAGTTCACTAAGAAATTCCAATTCACTTATTAAATGAATTCTCCAGCAGTGGAAGATTTAATTAACTGCTAAAGCAGTGGCTAAACTCAAGAACTGATATATCCCTACTTAGCATAATAAAGTGGAATTTAAAAATAGATGTGCCACCTATCTAGAGCAACAGCTATGGAACGCTGGTGACAAAACCGCCAACTACTTTGCTATAGGCTAAAACATAAAAAAGGAATAGCTAGTAACAGGAGCAGGTCTAAGGGTTACCAATAAGCTACACAGAGGGGTTTACCCATAAACGGATGCAGGTTAACTCTAGGAGACCTGTGGTTATTCACTTTGTGATGAAACATTGGGATTGCTATGCTGCATAGCTTCTTCAGACTATCATTATATATCTATAGGTAGAAGTGTATTAAAGGAAGATATTACTTTTATTTTTCACATTTATTGCATGTGATATTTGGGGGGGTTTTACTCAAGTGTAGTGTTTTCTATTGAGCTCAAATCAGCTAGGAAATACATTTCAGGGCTTGAAGGCCCACCTTTATTTCAGAAAAAAGGAAAAGTTCCAATGAAAACAAAAGGTTACCCTTGCAGGGCCTTCCACCACCGATTCAAACACAAAAGTAAAATTACATAAAAGCGTAACTCCACTTTTGTTGAGAAAAAAACATTCCCCCATGGATGATCTCTGTACATTACAAGGATTTTATCAAACTTTGTTGCAGATTCCTACCTTTTGTTATTCTGAAGAAATAATTGTTTGTTCCTTTGTTCCCCTGTGCTGAGTGGATCTAATGGGAGTGGTTTTATAATTATTATTCAGCTGTGGCAGCTGCAGAGCACTACTCATAAAAGCTCCTGGGTTTGCATCCCTTTATACGTGTTCCTATTGGGAGTATCTCACCAAAAATGACATTTTTGTTTTGGGGATGCCAGAAATCGAACTCGTATCTTAGGCAGACTTCTGGGGAAATTAGTGAGCCAATCACATAAGCAGGAAATGATGTTTCTGGGGTGTGGTCAGTACACATTCTGTATACAGAACAGCTCCAGGTTGCCATATAGTATTTCATTTTCACAAAATTACAATGGCTGCAGATTGAAAAGGTAAGGTAGTTTTAATAACTTTCAATTACAATATGATTTCTGTCGCAATTGTATATGCTGTATATGTTTTTTTTGCTATTTTTTTCAAAACGAAAGTGGAGTTACCCTTTAGGCCTCCTGGCTTCCTCTAGCAGCACTGCTGCTCAAGCCTCAAGCTTACATCTTTGGTTTGGTAGCCTAGACTGATTCACAGCACCACTGTACTCACGTACAAACTCTGTACCACTCTTTCACTCTCTTGCAGCTCCCTGCTGCACTGTACAAACGAAGAAAGTTGGACCGCACTCGGAAAAATGTGAAATCAAAGACGTCTTTTATTCCTAATAAACAAATCCATCCAGACAGTGCATTGAGAGACATGCCAGGTTGACGCGTTTCACGATATAGTTAATCACTCATAACCACATGATTATTTATATCGTGAAACGCGTCAACCTGGCATGTCTCTCAATGCACTGTCTGTATGGATTCATTTATGAGGAATAAAAGACGTCTTTGATTTCACATTTTTCCGACTGCGGTCCAACTTTCTTCGTTTGTACTAGTTCTGGATGGCGGATCTGACCAGCACCGGTCTACTTAGCTTCACCTGAGCGGCTTTCCTCTCCTATTCCTACATTTCTTCCTGCTGCACTGGCCATGTCTCCCAGGTGGAGTCCAAACGACAAAACTCAAAAATAAATTTTCTCTGGTCACAAAAGGCATGTTGGCGCCCCTCAATCTGCATCCTTGAGAATTCTGTGTGCCATTTCTCTCTTTCTACAAAGTGTCACGGCCTAGCACTTGCACAACATATTTGTATAGTGTATTTAGATACATCAGTTAAAATCAGTATGGCTCACCAGTTCATATGCATTTAAATGTGGCCTTCCTGAAGGGAAACTCTATATCATTATATACAGGTTAATGATACACAGGGCCGCTGTTAGAAATCACGGGGCCCACTACAACCTACCTGACAGGGCCCCCCCGGGAATATCAATTCGCTAAAATGCCATGGTCGCAATGGTATGCTGCCATGGCAGAAATTAGAGCCTCGCTACTGGCATGTTTTTTTTTTTTTTTTAAATTGCTGAATGGCAATTTTACATTGTGAGATCGCATTGCAACTGTGAGCCAATTATTTGACTTTAAGGTGCAGAGCGACCCTATTGAACTCAATGGGGAGTTTGACAGGTGGTACTGCCTGTCAAACTCTGTAGCCTGCGTTAAAAATGCCACAGCTATGAAGTAAAGCATCGCAGCCATGGCATGTACACAGTCCTGTCTAACGATATGATAGCTGGCTTCTGTTGAAGGGGCATGACCAAAAAAAGTCTGCCGACCATCTCCCGATCAGTCCTCTCAGCCAATGGCCTGAGAGTGCTGACCAGAGTTTTCTGGTGGGTGGTCCCCTTGTCAAAACACAATTGAACAGCAGGGGAGATTGCTGTACTGACATTGGGTTGTTAGTACAGCGGCTCTGACATGAGGTGTAAGGTTTTTTTTGTTTAGCCTGCAGGGTTGAACAAAACAAAAAACTAGCAGTATATACTAGGCATCAGGCTGCATTTACACTTGTGTGATGTTTCCTGAATGTGTGAAAAAGTGCACAGGTAACGGGCGTTTTGCAGTGCATTTTGGAAATGCACTGCAAATGCGCAAATCACTTGTGGTGTCATTAATTGTTAATGGCACCCCAAATGCAATTATCAGATCTGCGTTTTGTCATGTGGCAAAGCTGCATGTCTTAATAGGTACTAGAGCCTCTATGATGTGTTTGTCACACATATGACAGCCCATTCAAGTGATTAGGTTACCTATTTACGAAAAGGAAGAAAAAAAATGCAAGCAGGAGCGTGTGTTACTGCTATGTGAAGTATAAAGTGGGCCTTAAGGGTGGTATATAGAAAAGGCTGGGCAGAGATGTGTCCACTGGCTCCCAGCTCCAGCAGTGCAGTAGCAGCTGCCTGCCGTTCTAGGCTGGGTCCATATTCCCCCCTCTCAAAAATCCTGACGTTTCTGTCCCCTTCACTCAAGCAGGAACCCCCCAACACCCCCTACACTCATCCCCTCCAGCAGAAGCATTGATGCTTCCAAACCCTGGAGGTCACAGTGAAGCAGAGCAGTCAGTGCACGATCTGGAGGGAGGTGGAGCTTCCTGCTCATTCATCACACTGACAGGAGAGAACACTGCCGACTACTGTCCAGGGGGAGACGGAGGGGAGTTTCAGGACCCGGAAGACACAGACAGAGACTCTGCAGCTGTCTCCTTCTACTTCAGATCTGGACTAGTGATGGGAAGTTCGACTCTTTGAAGTGAATCGGTTCATTTCGAGTCACTCACTGAAATGAACCGATTCATTGAATCGAATCTCCGGTTCACTTGCTGAGTCTACTGACAAGCAGTGAACTCAAGCTCCGACTCAACTCTATTCAAATGAGCTGAATCAGAGGAGTAACTCGTAGGTTCGGCAGCTCTCTGGGGATGTTTTTTTTTTTATTTAACTCCTTCTTGGCTCCTCAGAGCTCTCTCTCAAGCCTATGGTATGTCAGACACAATACACTTTATCAGATGAGATTAGCCAGCATTATCACGTTCAGGACTTTAGGTGACAGCTGTATATATTTAAAGCAGGTTTCTGTTCATGTGAACTGCATTCTGATGGGCAAACTTCACAGTTAACATTGCCAGCTATCAGATTTGTCCGGTTTTTACAGATTATGCACAGGAATAACGATCAGATTTTATTACTGTGTGTGGGTACTTCGGCCACAGTAATAAAATTAGATTTTTATTCCTGTGCATGCGCTGTAAAAACCGGACAAATCTGATAGCTGGCAATGTTAACTGTGAAGTTGGCCCATCAGAATGCAGTTCACATGCACAGAATCTGCTTTTGATTTAAACAGCTGTATGTGCTGCTGGTGATGAACGGTTCTTTTAATGTACTGTGCTAACAGAGACCGACTCATAGGTTTCGAATTCTTTTGACTCAGTAACCGCTGCACTGAACTAATCAGGGAAATGATTCGACTCTTCCCTGAACGGTTCATTACAGGCTTGTTTCTGGCCAGCTATTCAGTGTGCTGGCCTGGGAGACGCTGATTGGTTAGAGGGAGGAGCTGAGCTCCTCACTCTAGGATCATATTACCATCAGCCCAGGCCAGCTCTCCTTCACTGAATACTGAACTGTTTCCTACCGACTCGTTCAGTAAGAAGAACCGAGTCATCCGGTTCAGTGAAAAGAATCGATTCAAAAGAACGATTCGTTCATGAACCGGACATCACTAATCTGGACACTTTGCCAGCATGTAGAACCGATCCCTCTGTCAAGCTGCTGGAGGAAGAAAGCTGGCACTGAGTGTTGCAAGTAGATCCACAGGAGTCACATGACAGTACAGTCGGCTCTCCTCTCCTGCAGGTGCCCGGGCCCCTCTTCTGAAGTGACAGAGCTCGGGCCCCCTACAGGAGGGCTGGCTGTACTGGCTTATCAGCGGCCCTGATGATACATCCATCTAAAGGATGTACTCCCTTTATATTACTTCTACACCAGCTAAAAGGTTATCCCAGATCTGTAACGAGGTAACCGTAACCTATCTGTAAGGGCTAAGTTGCGCTAATGGGTACTAAATCCACAGGTAAATGTAAGATGAAGCACACTAATGATAGTCCAACATTGGTGACAAGTCCGTATCCAAATGAAAGGCACAGTCCGAAATAAACGATTCCAGTGGCAGATGATTAAACCAACATTCAATTCTCCTTACCAGAATGCAGAATAGAGTTCGCCCAAAACTCAAGTCAGATCTAAACGCTCAGCCTTCGGTCGATGTGATCAATTAGTCCTCACATCCACAAATGGTGATCATATGCAAAGAAAAAATAGACAGTCCATAGCGTAATACTGTTGAATACTAATTCATCACCCAGAGGAGTGCACACCGTCACCAGATGGCTGATAGTGGAAAGCACCAGTAACCTTAGGTCCCAAGTCCTCACCAGATATTAAATATTTAGGGTGATAGTTAGAAGTGGAAGTGACACACAGAGACCTCTCCCGATACCACTGCCTCTTACCAGACTATGGATAAGTGAGAGCCACACAGTCTGAAATGGAAGTGACACACAGAGACCTCTCCCAATACCACTGCCTCTTACCAGATTATGGATAAGTGAGAGCCACACAGTCTGTCGTCCCGTCTCCGGAGCCAATAGCTCTAATGGTCCCTCCAAATAATGTCAGATTCTCCCAGAATGTGATGGGTTGAACCACTCTCCCCAGAAGCCAATCCTTAGAACAGGTGTCACCAGGAGAAATTCTAGGGCTGACTCGATCGTGTGTCATATGGCTGAACTGGACAGAAAATTATCAGCGGTTATGTTCAATCAGCTCCACCTTTTACAACAGCTGAAATATAGGAGGAGATCACTTCCCAGCGTGCAGGCTCCAATAATCCGCACAGTCCCCGGACACTGACCCCAGGAGCTCACACTCCACAACGATCTCTATCTAAGGGATTTATTCCTTTCCTTATTCTCCTATCAACCTTATCTATACTAACCTGTGCCTGCACCCTCCGTTCCACATGCTTACATCAATCAAAGCTTCAGGAAGCAATGCAATCAGACACAGACACAGAATGTCAAAAACGCATTACTCGTTTTATTTCCTCTTTTCAGCATCTTAAGTACAATATATACAAAGCAGGATATGACCAGGCAATATGTCCATTAAACCAATAGAGATATTTACCTATAGTTTACCACCAATAGGAGACAGACCTGTTTATATGGGTGTGGTCTATGTACCCCAAACATATTTATCATTCAATCATGGAAATACACATATCAAAGCATATACAGTAATACCTTGTTTACGAGTAACGTGGTATACAAGCGTTTTGCAAGACTAGCAACATTTTTTAAAAAACTGTAATAATATATGCAAGCGCTGTCTTGGAAGATGAGCATTGAGCAGTAGAAGGATCACAGTTTCACAGTTTTAATGTAAAAAAAGGTAGAATTACACTCACAATGTATATCCCGCGTTAATGAGTCTGGTGCTCATCCATGTAAAGTCTCTGGTGTATACAGTAAAGCTGCTGGTGTAAACTATACGGTATGTGGCCAGAGGTCTGGGGGCGCTGGTGGCTTCCAGTGCTTCCTGGAGAACTCAAAAACACACCCAGATGGGTGGGGCAGGCGTAACACGCATTGGGAGCACCTGGAAGTGTCAGCAGTTCCCGAGTGTCTCCGAGTGCTTTCAAGTTCTCCAGGAAAATCTGGGAGCCACAAGTGCCCCTGGACCTCTGGCCACATACAGTAATGTATACACCAGCAGCTTTACTGTATACACCAACGGCTTTAATGTATACACCAGCTGCTTTACATGGATGAGCACCAGACTCCTTAACATGGGATATTACATTTTGAGTGTTATTCAACATTTTACAATAAAACTGTGACCCTTCTACTGCTCATATTGCCCCTGGACCTCTGGCCACGTACTGTATGCACCATTTACTTTATACTATACTGTATTTTGTATTGCTGTAATCATTTTTTTTTTCAAAAATTTTATTAAGAACAAAGAATGAATAAACGAGATGAAACAGTGGTACAGAGTTTGGCACAGAGCACAGTATAAGGCAGTAGGTACCAATGACATGGATTCACAAACAATAAATTGCTCAACTGTGGCATGGAAAAAAAAAGTGCGTAATAAAATCACTAACAGAAACAATGTATAACAGGGGTGTAGAGTAACAAACGGGAAGAAAGATGCAATTCATAGGGGAGATAAATTTGTTGCTGTCATCTCCCGCTAGGGATGTGAAACATAAAAAAAAACGTTGCTATTTGGCATCCCGACGGGGGGACAATGCCAAAGAGCAAGAGGAGTCTGGGAGACCGTGGTGCATGGGAGGGGTGGAAATAATCGAGGGCTGCCTGGAAGGCAAGAAAAGAGAAGCGAAAGGAAGAGGGGGGAGAAAAAAATGGGGGGGAAGGGACGAATAAATCATGATCTAGAATATTGTCATGGGCGCATCAACGTAATGTCAAGGCCAGGGGGTAGGAAATGGGTAATCCAAGGAGTCCATAAGTTTTCAAATTTAGGAACTTTGTCTTGAAGGACAGCCTCTATTTTGGCATGAATGATGGCTTAGGTAATCCTGTGTTTAGTAGCGAGTACGAATAAAGAGGGCGTTTTCCAAGCCTTGGCAATGGTCTGCTTGGCTGATGTGGTGACATGAAGAAGAAGTTTAAATTGGCGGCCTGTCAGAGCGACGGGTTTCAGGTTCAAGAGGGCTATGGAAGGATCGGGGGACAGAGATGTGTTGAAGAGTTGTGAGAGAATCCGGAAAATTGTAGACCAGAAAGATTGAACTATGGGGCAATCCCACCAAATATGCAAATGTGTGCCCGCTGCAGCGCAGCCTCTGAAGCATTGTGGAGGGTAGTGGGGAAGAAATTTGTGTATTCTAGCTAGGACCAGGTACCATCTGGTGAGTAACTTATAGTTAGTTTCTAGAGCTGCGACTTTCGGTGAGGAGGATTTAGTTGCCTGCCAGATATATGCCCAGTCTGTATCATCAAGAGAAAGGGAAAGGTCGCTCATCCATTTTGTGGCGTAGGCGGGAGGGGCAGAGGAGATTGGGGAGAGCAGATGATAATAAAGTTCCGAGATCAGGCCATGTTTTTGTGGGTCCGATTTGCAGGTACGCTCCAAAGAGGAAAGGTTGCAGGATGTTGGATCGGAGGGGGTACATGGAGCGTATAAATGTTTCAGTTGTAGATACCGAAAAAGTTCAGAGCGGGGAAGGTGGTGCGTTTCACAGAGCGTTTGGAAGGGTTTGAAGGAGGTGGAAGAGAAAAATTGGTATGCTGAGAGGACACCGGCCTTAGACCAGTTAGCGAAAGCTTATGGGGAGGACCAGGCCGGAGTGAAGGAGGGATTATGACGAAAGGAGAGCAATGGGTTGTGTAGAGATTGGAGGGAGTATCGGCTCTTGAGCCTGTCCCAGAGGAGCATGCTGTGGTGGGTAATTGGGTTAGCAAGAGAACGGCGCTGAGAAGAGGGTAGCCACATGAGATTGGCTGTGGAGAGGGGGTCACAGTCCACTGATTCAATTGCGACCCAAAGGGGGACTTTAGTTGTGGCGTGGTATTTTGGCAGCTGGGCGAGTTGAGCAGCATAATAGTATTTCTGAAGATGGGGTACTCCTAATCCTCCTCTGATCCGGCGAGTGAAAAGAGTAGGTTTGGGTACACGCGGTTTAATATTGCCCGGAATGTAGTTGGAGACGTGGCTTTGGAGAATGCGGAGAAAATGGGATGGGACCATAATTGGAAGTACGCGGAACAGGTAGAGGATTTTGGGGAGGAGAGTCATTTTGGTGACCGTTATTTTACCTAACCAAGAGAGGGAAAGGTGGTTCCGCTTAGCCATTAGAGAGGTGAGGTGAGGTGAGTAAGCATAGGAGCGTCATTTGCAAAGTAAAGATCTTGCGGGTTAGCTGTGAATTTAATGCCCAGGAAAGGGATATGTTTGTCAGCCCATGTAAAGGGGAGAGTTTCAGTAAGCTGGCGTCGTAGGGAGTCAGGCAAAGATATATGTAATGCGGTAGATTTTTGTAGGTTCATACGCAGGCCCGAGACGCTTCCGAAAGTGGTGAGGGTAGACAACAGGTTAGGAGAGGAGATGAGGGGTGAGGTCATGAAGAGCAAGATGTCATTCGCAAAAAGGCAGAGCTTGTGAGCATGACCTCTCAGCTCAAGTCCTTGTATGTTGGGGTTGGAGCGGATAAGGATAGCAAGAGGTTCGATAGTGAAAGCAAAAAGGAGGGGAGAGAGGGGGCAGCCTTGTTTGGTGCCCCTTTCGACCGGGAATGTGTCTGAGCGAAAGCCTGCATAGGAAACAAAGGCTGAAGGATTGCAGTAAAGGGCCTCGATCCATCGGAGAAAGTGAGCTTGGAACCCTCATTTGCGCAGTGTAGATATGGCCAGGGCAGAGTATCGAAAGCCTTCCGAATATCAAGAGAAATAAACCAGGTAGGTATGCGACGGGTACAAGCTACACGTGCTAAGAGTGTTGCACGGCAGATATTATCACTGGCCTGGCATGAGGGGATGAAGCCAACTTGATCCTTATGGATCAAGGAACCTATGTAGGGATTGAGACGATTAGAAAGAACCTTTGCAAGGAGTTTAATGTCAATGTTTAGGATTGAGATAGGCCTGAAATTGGACCATGAGGTAGTATCAGGGTGGGGCTTAGGGGTCATAGAAATGGAAACAGTAAGGGACTCAGCTTAGAAGGAGTGGTCAGAGAGTAGAGAATTGAAGGCTTCCACGAGCAACGGTGTAAGAAGGGTAGATAATTTCTTATAGTATGTTGCTGAGAGACCATCTGGGCCGGGACGTTTGCGGGGTTTAAGAGTTTTTCTAGCCATATGTATTTCCTCAGCAGTAATCGGTTGATCAAGAGTAGCTTTGTGTGAGGAGGGAAGGGTGGGCATAGATATAGAGGAAAGGAGGTCATCGGCTTTAGCCTGGTGAAAGGAACCATCATTATGGTAAAGGTCGGTTAGGTGTCTACGAAAGTGATCGATAATTTTCAAGGGGTTGCTAGAATAAGAATTATGGGAGAGTTTCAATCTAATGGGTTTAGGGGTATGGTCTGCATTGCGAAGCGTCAGGGCCAAGAAGGTGTCCGTTTTATTCGCTTTCATGTAGAATTCATGATGTGATCTGCGTAGAGTTTTTTCTGCTGCCCCCTGTGAGGAAAAGATCCAGCTCCAGGCGAGCTTTTTCAAGTTCCGTTCTGGAACTGGGAGATGGGTGAGACTGGAACGTGATAGAGGCTCTCGTGAAGGCTTCCTCCAAACGCTTGTGCTGGAGCCGCTTTTCCTTGTGCAAAAAAGAGGCCTGGCTGATGCAGACTCCCCTAATTACAGGCTTATGGGCTTCCCATAATGTGAGAGGAGACAGGTCAGGGGATGCGTTATTCTGTACATAGTCAACTAGGGCCTTTTCTATTTGCAAGCAGTGGGTTGGATTGGCTAAAAGGCTTTCATTGATATACCAGGTGGAATGGGCAGGTCTGGGGATAAGTGAGGATAAGGAAATGGAAACCGTGCTGTGATCGGACCAGGCAATTGGGATAATTGACGAATTTAAGAGGAGGGGGGCGGAGCCAATGGTTAAGAAGATATGGTCGATGCGTGAAAATACCATATGCGGGTAGGAGTAGTGGGTGTATTGGCGTCTGGCAGGGTTATGTTCTCTCCAAGCGTCCAGGAGCAAGTGGCGGTTAAGGAGTTGTTGGAACGTGAGACGAGGGGGGTTGGAGGAGGGAGCAAGCGGGGACTTGTCCAGGAATGGGTATATCGTGTAGTGAGAGTCACCGCATAAGATAAGGGTACCGTGTTTGTGGGCGTCAACAACGCCTAAAAAGTGGGATAGGAAGGAGAGTGGGTGTTTGTTAGGGGCCTAATACGAGACAATTGTGAAGTCACTATCGACTAGTTGCCAAGTTAAAAGTAGATAACGCCCTTCAGGGTCCTTGATTTCCTTTAAGGGAGTAAAAGGAGTTGTATAGTGGAATGCAATGAGGACTCCTCTTATTTTGGAGGAGGCAGAAGCGGTAAAAACCTGGGAGTATTGGCGACCAAAATATTTGGGGGTAGATTGTGGTGTAAAGTGGGTCTCTTGGAGGCATACTACATGGGCCGTAGAGGCTGCAAATGGTCGAAATGCTTTGGTACGCTTATTGGGGGAATTAAGGCCTTTAACATTGAGCGTGAGAACATTTAGTTGTGCCATGTTGAAAAACCATTAGATGGGGTCGGTGGGAGGGAGTTTGGTTAGGGGGTGCAGGTCAGTCGGCCCTCCCCTGGGGGGACACTAGAAGAAAAAAGAAAAGAAAAAAAAAGGGGGGGAGAGCGATAACAGAACAGGGAGAGGAGGGTGTAAGGTGGAGGTCTAGATCAAGACTAGAGTAGTTAGGTTAGGAAAATAAGTGGGTAAACGGAATAACCACCAAGGACAAAGGTGGGGTCCAAAGTATACCTCAAAGGGGTATAGGTGAACGTGTGTTGGGGGTCAGTGGTCGGTCTCCGAGGCCCCTATAGCCTATCAATGCAAAACAAATTAAGTAGTTGTAATATCAGTGCCCGACCAGTAAATGTTGGGTAGTGGGCTTCTCAACAATAGATTCATGAAGTCAGAATGTAATTATACTGAGGGTAATTCCAAAGGGTAGATCAAGCCAGGGAGGCCTAAAGTCGGAACAAAAAAAAATGGTAGGAAGAAAGAGGCGGTGAGTCTTGCAGAAGGGAATAGCGCAAAAAATGGGAAAATGTGTACGTAGTACCTGTGTGGAGTTGAGTTCCAATCAACAGTACAACAAGCAATGTGCATTAAAGGGGGAGAAGTATAATCTGAGCAGGAGTAGGAACAGGTTATGATCGGAGGGAAAGAAAGGGAATAGAGAGTGAGTAGGGAGGAAATAAGTGGAGATTTGGAGGATGGCAGAGTCGCAGGGGAACTAGGGAGCGGAAAGGAAGGAGACAAAGAAGGAAAGAGAGAGAGTGGGGAGGAGAGGAATAGGAAGAAGGGGGGAGAAGGGAGGAAGAGGGGAGAAGGGTAGAAAAGGGGGAAGGGGGAGGGGAGGGGAAAGAGGGGGTAGGGGGAGAAGGGTGGGGGAGGGTGGGGGAGGAGGGAGGGGGGAGGGGAAGAGGGGGGTATAGAGGGCAGTACTGGAGAAAAGTAGTAGTGTAAGCAGGATAGAATAGTGAAGGAAATTAAAGGAGGTACAATCAGTCAATGGCACGAGTAGGTAAGTGTGCTCACGTGGAGCAGCAAGGAAGGCTCACTGCTGCAGCATGAAGTAGAAGAAGGTTTCTGGACTTCAGTCATTCAGTCCATGGAGTCTTCCTGGGCTGTAACCGGGAAGATGAAGCGTCCTCTCTTATGGATGCTGGATGAGGTCTTGGGAGCATGAGGTTCTTGGAGCTTTTGTGGAGAATGTGAAGCGGAGCGGCGTCGGGAGCTGGGGGCGTTCCTGGTTCAGATGGAGCAAGATGGAGTTCCCGGAGCGCTTGGTGAAGATCCTCAGCCGATCTACAATGGTGCAAAAGTAGGGGACCATCAGTAGGGCAGGGGGCCAGGGTGCGATGAATGCGATCCATCTCCAAGCATTAGATGGGTATAAATGGAGCTAATTCTTGGAATAAGGCGGTAATGGTGGATTGTAGATCCATAACGGATTTGGGGATGCCACGGATCTGCAAATTGGAGCTCCTGGCCCTATTCTCAAAGTCCTCCAGTCGTGATTGTAGGGTGAGATTTTCCTCCCACAGAGTTTTTAGGTCCTCAGTATGATTGTGAATAGGGATGTCTATTTCATCCACATGCTGTTCCAGGGCTGCTGTGCGGTGGCCCAGATCCCGAATTTCGTGTGTCAGCCTGTCAGTAATGGTGTCAGAGGTGTGCTTAAGGGCCTTAGTGAGCATTTTTCTCAGGAGATCTGGGTGTCCCGCGTCAGGGAGAAAAGCGAGGGCAGTGAGGCTCAAATCTGTATCGGACTCACCTACTCTCGTGACAGGCGGCCGTGATGTGGAAGCTGTGAGGGATGCCGCGCGCCCGGGGGCCGATTCCACTGCCATCTTAGAGGAGGCCTTCACCAGGATGTCTCTGATCATTTTGACCTTGATCTTCTGTTTAGGGCCACCGTAGACCATCGCAGGAGGATCTGGAGGATGGCGGGTAAGTGGTGCAGGGAGAGAAGCCGTGATCGGTGTCGGGTGCCGAGGCTGTCAGGCTATAGTGTCACCGGAGATGCGAAGCTTCAAACAGACATGTCTGGCTCGAACGACTCCGCCCATGCGCCCCTCCCCCCCCCCCCCCTGTAATCATTTTTATATGAATAAATGGTTGTAGAACAAATTATTATTATTATTATATGCGATTTATATAGCGCCAACAGTTTACGCAGCAGTTTACAACTTGAGGGTAGACAGTACAAATACAATACACTTTAATACAGTAGGAATCAGAGGACCCTGCTCGTTAGAGCTTACAATTATCTGAGTTTCCATTATTTCTTGTGGGGAAATTCGCTTTGATATACGAGTGCTTTGGATTACAAGCATGTTTCTGGAACGAATTATGCTTGCAATCCAAGGTATTACTGTACTTATTAGTACATAATGCGTGAAATATACTGAGTTAAAGTTAGTTCCTTTTTTCCTATGGAAGCATATTGGCATAGTGCATAGTTATTCTAAGTTTGTCTTTTCCTATATAACATTGTTGCCACATACTAATTGCAACAAGCTAAAAATCAATGTTAAGGAGTCACCCTGAAATAAGCCACAGCAAAGGACAAGATGAAGCCAAGGTCCTGTTGCCTTCCAGATTTTGCCTTTTTTGGTTGCTGTGTCTCCTGTAGTCCTTTATGGCATTTTCTTAGACTGGATAATACCCATTTTAAAAGGACAACAGTGTCTATACTTTAGTTGCTTGGTATAATTGGATTGAGGTAACTATTGTATGCTTCTTTGTTACCCTGTGATCCTAGTCTTGTTTGTGGCTGTTGCATTTTGTATCCTGTCCTCCGAGTGTTCTTATTTATTCTATCATTGCCAAGTTCCCTTTCCTGTATACCTGGCTCTCTCCTAATGTGTTTGACTCCTGGCTTCTATCTGCTGTCAGTGTGCCTAGACCATTTACCTTTCTAAGCTTGCTAACTCTGATCCTGCTGACCTCTCCCTCTGACCTGTATTACTCCCTGAATCTGAACGCTTGCTTGACTTTGCTAGTACTCTGCCTGACCTTACATTGGCTGCATTCCAGATTATGTCTCCGCTGCACTCTCTGCTTTTGATACTAAGATTTTGTTACCCTTGGAACAACCTTTGATTACTTACATCAACTACTCCACACTCCTGCCTAACCCTCACTAAGAAACAGGCTCCAGATAAACTAGTCCCTAGTTCCCAGGGACAGCAGAGTACCAGTGCAAACATACAATGCATCTTAGAAAGATTTCTGCTAAAAGTGAAGAGTGCCACAGCAGTCATCTTCTCTTAACAAACTTTACAACTTGAAAAGGGATTGGTAGCAGGGAAGGGGGAGTTTTCCAAAGGATACTTTATACTGCCTGCTATTTGGCTATTTTTCATTTGAAGTACAGGTACAATTGAAAAATAACCTCAATTGGTGCTTGACTTCCATCTAAGAGATTCACAAACACAATGCCTATGGAATGCAATTATCAGCCACCAATTTGCATAAGCCGTCCTATATATAGTGCTATGGCATCTGTCTAGTCACGCCCCTGACAACGTCATTTGATGACAAAACTCGTGGGGAAGAGTTGGAGACATGTGACATCATGTCAGGGCGCATCGACCATCTTGCCGGTTAGAAACGCTGGATGTTATACATAGATATGCAAGCTTTTTAGGCCCCTTTCACACGAAAGGTTAGATTTCAGCTTTTAGCTGCGGAAAGGGGAACTCATTTATTGTAGCTAAATGCAGATAATGCATTCCTATGCCCCTGTTCACACACTGCGTTTAGCAACGTTTTCATAACATACAGTTTTGTGCATTTAGGAAAAATAAAGTTGACAGTGTCCAGGAGCGATGTACTGCAACTATCTGTATACAAACGCAGGTAATCCCAGTACAAAGAGAAAATAAGTAAACAGTTTCTATACAAATGGCAAGAATTTACTACTGCAGCTAAACGCAGCCGCATGTAAATGCACGTAATCGCAATGTACAAATGTGAATAATCTTTGTGCCAGGAGTGCTGGAATTTCAAAATAAAAAAATATGCTTTTACCAGCGGCACAACAACCGCCTGTGTGAAAGGGGCCTTATCATCAGAATGTGAGTGGTATTCTTTTTACCTAATAAATTGGCTTGGGATTGCTACACCATGAGGAATGTTTCTTTTGTCTCTGTACGAGATTTATGAAGTCTTGTTGGAGATGTCTGAGGGTCCTAGAGGTGGAGTAATACTGCTAGAGCTATCACTGGATTGCTGTCCACTGCATGCTTGACTTTTGTTGTGAGTGTCTATGCTGGAGGGTAAGAGGCAGTGTGATCGGGTGTTGGTGATGGTCTCTTCACGCTTAAGATACATAGCTGCACTTCAGTATCATCACCTCCTCTGGATAGGTTATATGGACTCTTGGTGATATGAACTTTTTATAAAAACTTGTAGACAATTTATTTCAGTGCTTCACTATCATCATCCTTTACAACTGTAGATAAGAATAAAAAAGATTACATACATATGACTTCTACTCTGAATGAAAAAATATACATTTTTAGTAGCACAAACCTAGTGAAGTGAGAAGAATTATATAGTTGTCAGTAGAACTCATTATGGTAGGAGGTGTGGTATTAGGTTGAAAAGAAAAAAATGTAACTTTTATACAGTATAAACTACAGCGTTCAAAGACTATCATATTGATGAAGTATATATGTAATTAATAACACATATAATTATGGCTGCTAATGATGCATTAGCAGGTTAGGCAGCACTAAAATGAGCGTGTAGTGAAAATGACAGAGTTGTCATATATAAAAAAAAATTAATTAGAAAAGCTGAAGAAATACAAAGTAATTGGATTTTTTTTGATGCACAGTATTTGACATGTATATACATCATCATACAGACTAGATTAATTAATTACATCAGGGCAGAGCTGGAAAAAGTCTTTTGCTGTACCTGAAAAGAATAAAAATAAATAGGCCTTTTACAGTCAGTGTTAATAGCTATCACTAAGAGATTTACCTAAGAGGCAAAAATCAGTCAATAAAAGCTAAGCCCACTTGTAAAACTGAGTGCTAAGCCATAAAGTTAGAATGGATAAATAAATAGTGTACTTATGTATGTTTATGCAATCATTCAGAAAAAGGGAAGCTGAGAAAAATAGAAGGGTGATACGGGGTTGATACACAACACCAGTTACAAAGGGTAGGCAGAGGTGGCGTGAAATAGTTACATAAACTGATATATAAGAATATTCAGCTGAAAAGGAGTCCTGCCTAATCACACCCACAGGCCAGGGTTGCCAACCTCCGGCGTCTTTTTTTACTGAGAAAACATGGAAAATGTACTTACCGAGCACATTTTTTTACTGATATCCTGAAATATGACAGAAACCTAATATAAACGAAGGCAATCAATATTTAAACAGTATAAACAATATGTAAACATAAACAATCAGAACCACATTTTGCCTAACAGTGGGAGGGAATTAAAGGGGGGTCATTAAACAGAATCTGTACCAATCACAATATGCACTGCACTCATATAACAAATCTTGTACCCACAAAATATTCCTAATTACTGTACCCATTGGCGGCTGGTGCTCCATGGTCCAGGGGGGGGGGGGCGGCAGACGGACCGCACCATACACCCCCCCCCCCCTGTCGCCGGCTCACTCACCCTGCCTGGACATGTGGAGGGAGGGCAGGCAGCAGCAGCAAGCAACGGTGGCGGCAGTGGCGGCTTCGGCTTCTTCCCCCTCTTCTATGTCTCCTCACTCCTCCTCCATGGCCAATGGCATGGCTTCTCCTTTCGGCCAATTTGGAAACGGGTTTCAGGACCCGCTTCCTGGTTGGCCAGGAGGAGGATCCGTGTGACAATAGCGAATATTTATTCGCTTTTGTCACACAACTGGGTGGGCTTGGGGCGCAGTGCTCTGTTCTTCGAGCCTACCCTTTTTTTTTAGCCTATTAGAGTAGAGCCTCTGGCTCTAATCACATGGTTTAAAAAAAAAAAAAAAAAAGCCCCATTGAACTCCATGCGTCCAGCACCCTGCATGTAGATTAGGGGCCGGACGCATGAATAGGGGGGGCGGCGCCCCTGCGCCCCCAATGCACCAGCAGCCACTGACTGTACCACAACTATCACCCTCACAGACACAAATAAGCCTCAGGACAAAGGATCATTTTTTAAAAAGTAAACATTTCCATTTCAAATGCGTTCATGCACACATAAAGGTCCAACTGACAGGACCTAGTTGATGGAGAAGGTGATGAGACACATGGGTGTGCGTACTACAAAGTTAATCATTGGGGTTTGTTATTGGCCACCCAGTGTTAATGAGGAAATGAAGACTCGGCTCCTTGTACAGATAGAAAGCGTTGGGACAGTGATAATAATGGGGGATTTTAACTACCCGGAAATTGACTGGAGTAATGGCACTGCAGGAACAATTAACCACTTGCCGACCGCCGCACGACTATCTACGTGGGCGGTCAGCCCCTCACAGGCAAAGTGACGTAGGTCTACGTCGCTCGCCTGTGAGGGTTTAGGGAGCGAGCGCGCGCCGCCGGAGGCGCGCTCCCGCTCCCGCGTGGTCACGGACCCCCCCGCGCGCGTGACCGGCGGACCCGATCGCCGCCGGCCACTCTGCGATCGGCGGGGGAGAGGGAGATAGTCAGGCAGCTTGTGTAAACAAGCTGCCTGTCATTCTCCTCTCTGTATGAGAGCTGATCACATGGATCTACTATGTAGATCCATTGATCACTCTGCATACAGTTGAAGCCACAGCCAATCACAGTTAGAATCACGCCCCTAGGGACACACACAGCCCCTCCCTCTCAAATAAAGTTAACCCCTTCACTACCAGTGCATTTTTACAGTAACAGTGCATATGTATAGCACTGATTACTGTAGAAATGTCACTGGTAACCCCAAAAGTGTCAAAAATGTCAGTCAAGGGTCCGATCTGTCCGCCGCAATGTCGCAGTACCGCAAAAAAAATCGCAGATCGCCGCCATTACGCGTTAAAAAAAAAAACAACAAAAATGACAAAAATCTTTCCCTTTGTTAGTAAACGCAATAACTTTTGCGCAAACCAATCAAAATACGCTTTTTGCGATTTTTTTTACCAAACATAGGTAGCATAAAACAAATTGGCCGAAAATATTAAAAAATTTTGATTTTTACATTTTTTTTTGGGGGAATTTCATATAAAAAAAAGGGAAAAATATTGCTATTTTTGCAAAATTTACGCTCTTTTTTTGTTTATAGCGCGTGATCAAAAAATCGCACAGGTGATCAAATACCACCAAAAGAAAGCTCTGTTTGTGGGAAAAAAAGGACGCCAAATTCGTTTCGGTACAGCGTCGCACGACCGCGCAATTGTCCGTTAAAGTCACGCAGTGCCGAATCGCAAAATGCCCTCTGGTCGTTTAGCAGCCAAATCCTCCGGGGCTTAAGTGGTTAAAGGGCAAACATTTATAAACCTATTACAAGACAATTTTTTGGTACAGTTCCGACAAGGAATGATGCTCTGCTGGAACTTGTACTCTCAAACCACGCAGAACTTATTACTAATGTTCATATAAAAGAACATCTGGGTAGCAGTGACTAAACAACAAGCACATACTGGAAAGATAAAAACACGTAACTTTAAGAGAGTAAATTTTCAGAGGATGAGGGTTGCTCTCCAAGACTTAGACTGGGAGGGAATATTGGCATTAATGAACACAGAACAGAAATGGGAATTCCTCAAAAAGACTTTATGTGAACACATTGCAAAATTTATTCCCATGGGCAATAAGTTTAAAAGGCTAAAAATAAAAATTTGGCTTGTGACCAAAGTTAACCGGTTGCCGACTGCTCACAGTATATTTACTGCGGCAGTCAGCCCCGACCAGGCAGAGTGACATAGGTCTACGTCGCTCACCTGTCACTCCTTTTAGAGCCAATAGCGGGCGAGCGCGCGCCCGCCGAGGCTCGTTCACAGAGGAGTGCGGGCATGTGACCGGCGGACCCGATGTCGGTACAGCGGGAGAAAGACAGAGCGGCTTATGTAAACAAGCCGCCTGTCATTCTCCCCTGTGTAAAAATGAAGATCAGACGGTTCTACTATGTAGAACCGTTGATCTTTGTTTTTACACTAGAAGACCTGTCCCCCTACAGTTAGAATCACGCCCCTAGGACACACTTAACCCCTCCCTGTCCAATACAGTTAACCCCTTCCCTGCCAGTGTCATTTTTGCAGTAACAGTGCATATATATAGCACTGATTACTGCAGTAATGTCACTGGTACCCCCAAAAGTGTAAAAAATGTCAGTCAAGGGTCCGATCTGTCTGCCGCAATGTCGCAGTACCGCAAAAAAAATCGCAGGTCGCCGCCATTACTCGTTAAAAAAAAAAACACCAAAAATGACAAAAATCTTTCCCTTTGTTAGTAAACGCGATAACTTTTGCGCAAACCAATCAAAATACGCTTTTTGCGATTTTTTTTACCAAACATATGTAGCGTAAAACAATTTGGCCGAAAATGTTAAAAAATTTAGATTTTTACATTTTTTTTGGGGGGAATTTCATATAAAAAAAAGTAAAAAATATTGTTATTTTTGCAAAAATTACGCTCTTTTTTTGTTTATAGCGCATGATCAAAAAATCGCACAGGTGATCAAATACCACCAAAAGAAAGCTCTATTTGTGGGAAAAAAAGGACGTGAAATTTGTTTAGGTACAGCGTCGCACGACCGCGCAATTGTCCGTCAAAGTCACGCAGTAAAAAATCGCAAAAAACTCCCTGGTCAGGAAGGGGGTAAAATCTTCCGGGGCTTAAGTGGTTAAAAAAGAGCTATAAATAATAACAAAAGAAGGATTACTATCATTATGTAATTGTTACAAAGAATATCACAGAATATAACCTGGAGTGGGTGACAAAGAGAAGGCAAATTTATTAAATACCTTCTTTAGCTCTGTATATACAAAGGAGCATGGGGGAGCTCATGACCATAATGAGGATGGAATTGACACAGCCCCAAATGATCCACGATGGCTCAAAGTTGATACGGTACAGAACTTTTTAGACAGAATAAAACTCAGTAAAGCACCTGAACCAGATGGCATAAACCCACAGATCCTAAAAGAACTGAGTTCTGTCATTTTAAAGCCGATGTTTCTAATTTTTAGGGACTCTTTATTGACTGGAATAGTACCACTGGATTGGCGTAAGGCCAACGTTGTGCCTATATCTAAAAAGAGGTCAAAGTCTTTAAGAAGTAACTATAGACCTGTTAGCTTAACTTCTATAGTCAGGAAGATACTGGAGAGTTTAATAAAAGATCATATAGATGGGTTCTTGCTGGAAAAAATATTTTAAGCAACAGACAGCATGGAATCATGAAAGACAGAAGTTGTCAGACAAATCTGATTTATTTTTTTGAGGAGGCAAGGAAAACCTTAGACAAAAAGAGTGGCTGTGACAAGTATACTAGGATTTTGCAAAAGGGTTTGGCACAGTTCCCCACACACATCTAATGTGTAAGGTAAAGTCTACAGGCATAAAAAAATCAGTTTGTAAATGGATAGATAACAGGCTAAAAGACCGTATTTAGAGAGTAGTGGTTAATGATTCTTACTCTGAATGGTCTACGGTTATTAGTGGAGTACTCCCAAGGTTCAGTGTTGGAACCCTTACTTTTTAATATATTTATAGGGTCTGGGATTAAAAGTACCATTTCAGTCATGGCAGATGACACCAAGCTATGCAGTGGAATAACGTTCTTACAAGATATCTACAACTTACAAGCCAATCTCAATGCACTGTTTAATTGGACAACTACAGTATCTCACAAAAGTGAGTACACGCCTCACATTTTTGTAAATATTTTATTCTATCTTTTCATGTGACAACACTTAAGAAATGACACTTTGCTACAATGTAAAGTAGTGGGTGTACAGCTTGTATAGCAGTGTACATTTGCTGTTCCCCTTAAAATAATTCAACACACAGCAATTAATGTCTAAACTGCTGGCAACAAAAGTGAGTACACCCCTAAGTGAAAATGTTCAAATTGGGCCCAAAGTGTCAATATTTTGTGTGGCCACAATTATTTTCCAGCACTGCCCTAACCTTCTTGGGCATGGAGTTCATTCGAGCTTCACAGGTTGCCACTGGAGTCCTCTTCCACTCCTCAATGACGACTGGTGGATGTTAGAGACCTTGCGCTCCTCCACCTTCCATTTGAGGATGGCCCACAGATGCTCAATAGGGTTTGGGCCTGGAGACATGCTTGGCCAGTCCATCACCTTTTAAAAATAGTGAGTATATTGCGCTCAACACATAAGTGTTAATCAATAAAGTGCTAGTGCAAAATAATTAATTAAATAGGAGTAAAAAGTCTCTAAGATGCTTGATATCATTAAAAACGTCCAACAATCAGCAGCGACAATTTTGATAAAAGCATAGGCTTGATAGAAGTGATAAGAAGCCTCCACCTCCAAACTTTCACCCAGTGCTCTTACAAGGTACTTCTTACCAGAAGTATATGACCCCTTGATTATAGGGGGTCACACAGACATATTGATCCAATTAACCTCCTAGGCGGTAATCCCGAGCGTGACTCGGGGTTGAATTTTCATATCAAGAGCGGTAACCCCGAGTCACGCTCGGGGTAGAGTTGCAGAGTGCCAGCGGAGCCTCCCTTGGCTCCCAGAAGCATTCCACTTACCTTGTCCCGGCGATCCAGCGATGTCCTTCGCTCCGATCGCCGGGTGACCGGCGTCTGACTTCCTGGTTCCGTTCCCTGCGAGCAGAGGCGGCGCACGGGAGCGGAACTGGGCGGGAAATTTGAAAAGTGAAACAAAATAAAAGAGGTGATACACTGTAATCTGATAGGATTACGCTGTATCACCTCAGATAATCACACATCTGACAGTACAGTGCCCCTCTCTTCAGTAAACTTGTGATTTGTGCCCAAAAAAAAAGTATATATTATGGCATCAAAAAAGCGCCAGTCTAAACCGCTTTTGGACCAGCTGAATGACAGCGGCAGCGACAGCGACCCGGAGGTGCTCGCGGAAGTGAGCGATAGCGAGTCATGCGGTGATTTGTCGTCCGACACTGACACTGACACGGATCTGGCAAGTGAGAACGGCGATGACCCTGACCTCAGCGATGTGCGCACTTGGTGCGCTATTGATTGCGATGCGGACCAGGTAGCGCCCCCAAGATTCCCCTTCACCGGATCACCTGGGATGAAGGTAGATGTCGAGCGTGACAATCCTCTGGCCTACCTGCAATTATTCCTCACTGAGGAGGTCATTGAATTAATTGTCGCCGAGACGAATCGCTACCAACAGCAGCAATCCGGAACGCTGCAAGCCAGGCTTTCCCGAAGCAGAAGGTGGGAACCGGTAACGAAAGAGGACATGTGGCTGTTTTTGGGACTCCTCTTTCTTCAGGGGTTGGTGGGGAAACCGTTCCAAAAATGGTACTGGACCACCAACAGGTTACTGGCCACACCGTTCTTTGGGACCGTGATGTCTGAGTATCGCTTCTCCCTGATTATGAAGTATTTCCACTTCACAAACAATGAGGAATTTGACGAGGCCACGCATCCTGCACCCAAACTGAAAAAGATCTGGGAGGTATGGCAACTTATTGTGGGAAATTTCCAGCGGACCTACGTGCCAGAAAGGGACATCAGCGTGGATGAGAGTTTGATGGCCTACAAGGGTCGACTAAGTTGGATTCAGTACATCGCATCAAAAAGAGCGCGGTTTGGCATCAAAACATATATGCTCTGCGAGTCATCCACGGGGTACATATGGAATTCCATAATTTACACCGGCAAAGGCACTAAATTCAACCCTAGGTACAGCGACTATGGGATTGCCACATCATCCGTCCTGACACTTCTTGACCCCTTGCTGAACCAGGGATATTGTTTGACGACGGACAACTTCTATACCTCCCCGGAACTATATGATACTTTGCTACAAAATAGAACCGACGCATATGGTACCGTTCGGCCTAACCGTCGAGACATGCCATCTTTTTTTGCCAAAAAAAAACTAAAAACCGGAGAGATGGTTGCCTGGCAGAAGGGAAAGATGATGGCAATGAGATGGAGAGACAAGAAGGATGTGTGTCTTCTGAGCACTGTTCACACTACCTCCACTGCCACGGTCCATACAAAACGTGGGACTGATGTGCTGAAACCACAGGTCGTAATTGACTATAACAAAACAATGGGAGGTGTGGACAGAGCCGATCAGGCCATGACCTTCTATCCCGCTGTACGAAAACAGCAAAAAAAATACTATAAAAAAATATTTAGACACCTTCTGGAACAATGTCTATGGAACGCTTACATCCTGCACAAAGCCAACAGTGAAAACCCTCTTGCTCATTCCGAGTTTGTCTGGAAGGTGGCTGAGCAGATTTTTGCAAAGTACCAGACACCATCAGGAGTTGAAAATAGACCTGGACGTCGCGCTGTTGACGTGGTCAACCCACAGCGTCTGACCGGCCGTCACTTTGCAGACTATATTCCGCCAACTGCAAAAAAGGCAGCACCAACCAGGATGTGTGTTGTTTGCTGCTCGAAACGCGATAGAAATGGAAAGAAAGTCCGAAAGGAAACTAGGTTCCATTGTCCAGACTGTGACGTTGGACTTTGTGTAGTTCCTTGTTTCAAGATTTATCACACGCAGCATTTGTATTGAATTTTCTTTCTTTGACAAATTTCCTTATTTACTGCATTATTGAATAAAATTACATTATTTATGAGATTATAATTCATGATTTTGTGTTTCAAAATTTATCACATCTGGGATGTCTACTAGAGTCTTGCTTTGCTCAGGTTTAAGTCAGTAATTACTAAGAATTGTAGGCCTATAATACATAACACCAAATTTCCATGAAAATAATTGTACCGCTTTTGGTATGAACTTCCAGACATAATCATACCGCCAGGGAGGTTAATGTACCGATCCTCCGCTCCAAGTTCCCTCACCAACCGGGATAGACATTCAGACCAGATACAGGATCTGTTGCTCCTGGCCTTGATGGGGTGCTCCCCAGTCACGTGATTCCCTCCTCGGCTCCCCAGAGCCTGTCAATGTGTGACTTGTCTCCCGGGTAACATCACACAGCACACACGGGAGGAGCCGAGCTCTCGTCATATACTTCTGGTAAGAAGTACCTTGTAAGAGCACTGGGTGAAAATTTGGAGGTGGAGGCTTCTTATCACTTCTATCAAGCCTATGCTTTTATCAAAATTGTCGCTGCTGATTGTTGGACGTTTTTAATGATATCAAGATTCTTAGAGACTTTTTACTCCTATTTAATTAATTATTTTGCACTAGCACTTTATTGATTAACACTTATGTGTTGAGCGCAATATACTCACTATTTTTAAATTGTCACAGCTTTTTAGCTTTTTTGTTTGCAGCTCACAGTGGGGAAGCAATTCCTAAAAAATTCAATTTAATGTGTTTATTTATGTTCACTAATACTTATGTGGCTAATTTGCCTGATCACATAGTTATTCATTTGCGCAATTTCGTTTGGTCCACACCATTTTTTTCTATAAGTCCATCACCTTTACCCTCAGCTTCTTTAGCAAGGCAGTGGTCTTGGAGGTGTGTTTGGGGTCATTATCATGTTTGAATACGGCCCTGCGGCCCAGTCTTCCAAGAGAAGGGATCATGCTCTGCTTCAGCCTGTCACAGTACATGTTGGCATTCATGTTTCCCTCAATGAACTGTAGCTTCCCAGTGCTGGCAGCACTCATGCAGCCCCAGACCATGAGACTCCCACCACAATGCTTGACTGTAGGCAAGACACACTTGTCTTTGTACTCCTCACCTGGTTGCCGCCACACACTCTTGACACCATCTGAACCAAATAGGTTTATCCTGGTCTCATCAGACCACAGGACATGGTTCCAGTAAACCATATCCTTAAACTGCTTGTCTTCAGCAAACTGTTTGTGGGCTTTCTTGTGCATCAGTTTTAGAAGAATCTTCCTTCCGGGATGTCAGCCATGCAGACCAATTTGATGCAGTGTGCGGCGTATGATCTGAGCACTGACAGGCTGACCCCCCCACTCCTTCAACCTTTAAAGCAATGCTGGCAGCACTCATGTTTCTATTTCCCAAAGACAACTTCTGGATATGACGCTGAGCACGTGCACTCAACTTCTTTGGTCGACCATGGCGAGGCCTGTTCTGAGTGGAACCTGTCCTATTAAACCGCTGTATGGTCTTGGCCACTGTGCTGCAGCTCAGTTTCAGGGTCTTGGCAATCTTCTTATAGCCTAGGCCATCTTTATGTAGAGCAACAATTCTTTTTTTCAGATCCTCAGAGAGTTCTTTGCCATGAGGTGCCATGTTGAACTTCCAGTGACCAGTATGAAGGAATGAGAGCAATAACACCATATTTAACACACCTGCTCCCCATTCACACCTGAGACCTTGTAACACTAACAAGTCACATGACACTGGGGAGGGAAAATGGCTAATTTGGCCCAATTTGGACATTTTTATTTAGGGGTGTACTCACTTTTGTTGCCATAGTTTTAACTAATGGCTGTGTGTTGAGTTATTTTGAGGGGAGAGAAAATTTACACTTTTTTACAAGCTGTACACTCACTACTTTACATTGTTGCAAAGTGTAATTTCTTCAGTGTTGTCACATGAAAAGATACAATAACATTTTTACAAAAATGTGGCGGCTGTACTCAATGTTGTGAGATACTGTATGTGGCAAATGAGGTATAACATTGATAAATGTAAAGTTATGCACCTGGGGGCTAAGAGTATGCATGCATCAAACATACTAGGGGGAGTACAATGGTGGGAATCAATGGTGGAGAAGGGTGTTCTGGTAGATCATAAGCTTAATAATGGTATGCAATGCCAAGCTGCGGTTTTCAAGGCGAGAAAAATCTTTTCTCGTATTAAGAGAGGTAAAGACTCCAGAGAGAGAGATATAATTTTGCCCACTGTACAAATCATTAGTAAGACCTCATCTGGAAAATGCAGTTCAGTTTTGGGCACCAAATCACAAAAAAGATATTTGGCAACTGGAAAAAGTGCAGAGATAGAAGGGCAACCAATCTGATAAAAGGCATGGAAGAGCTCAGCTATGGGGAAAGATTAGAGGAACTGAATGTATTCTCTCTTGAGAGGAAAAGATTAAGGGGGAATATGATCAACATGTGTAAATACATAAGTGATCCATACAGTGAACTCGGTGAAGAGGAATTCACTTTAACCACATAACGACCGGCAGGCAGCTGCTGCAGGGCAAACTGACGTAGGGGTATGTCACTCGATCAGCCGCCGGAGGCGCGCTCCTGCCCCCGCCCGTTCACAGGCATCCCCGCCTGAGTGACCGGCGGCTCCAATGTCCGCCGGTCACTCGCGATCTCCCGCAGGAGAGGGAAAAAGGCAGACGGCTGATGTAAACAAAGCCGCCTGTCATTCTTCCTGATGTAAGTGCAGAGACTATACGATCCTGCTATGTAGGATCGTATGTCTCTGTGGTTACATCACAAGCCACGCCCCCCCCCCCCACAGTTAGAATCACGCCCCTAGGGACACACTTCACCCCTTGATCACCAATAAAGTTAACCCCTTCCCTGCCAGTGTCATTTTGACAGTAACAGTGCATATTTACAGTGCATTGCGAAAGTATTCGCCCCCCTTGAACTTTTTGACCTTTTGCCACATTTCAGGCTTCAAACATAAAGATATAAAACTGTAATTTTTTTGTGAAGAAATTTATTCCATATTTCAAACTTTTTTAACAAATAAAAAACTGAAAAATTGGGCGTGCAATATTATTCAGCCCCCTTAAGTTAATACTTTGTAGCGTCACCTTTTGCTGCGATTACAGCTGTAAGTCGCTTGGGGTATGTCTCTATCAGTTTTGCACATCAAGAGACTGAAATTTTTGCCCATTCCTCCTTGCAAAACAGCTCGAGCTCAGTGAGGTTGGATGGAGAGGGTTTGTGAACAGAAGTTTTCAGTTCTTTCCACAGATTCTCGATTGGATTCAGGTCTGGACTTTGACTTGGCCATTCTAACACCTGGATATGTTTATTTGTGAACCATTCCATTGTAGATTTTGCTTTATGTTTTGGATCATTGTCTTGTTGGAAGACAAATCTCCGTCCCAGTCTCAGGTCTTTTGCAGACTCCATCAGGTTTTCTTCCAGAATGGTACTGTATTTGGCTCCATCCATCTTCCCATCAATTTTAACCATCTTCCCTGTCCCTGCTGAAGAAAAGCAGGCCCAAACCATGATGCTGCCACCACCATGTTTGACAGTGGGGATGGTGTGTTCAGGGTGATGAGCTGTGTTGCTTTTACGCCAAACATAACATTTTGCATTGTTGCCAAAAAGTTTGATTTTGGTTTCATCTGACCAGAGCACCTTCTTCCACATGTTTGGTGTGTCTCCCAGGTGGCTTGTGGCAAACTTTAAACAACACTTTTTATGGATATCTTTAAGAAATGGCTTTCTTCTTGCCACTCTTCCATAAAGGCCAGATTTGTGCAGTATACGACTGATTGTTGTCCTATGGACAGAGTCTCCCACCTCAGCTGTAGATCTCTGCAGTTCATCCAGAGTGATCATGGGCCTCTTGGCTGCATCTCTGATTAGTCTTCTCCTTGTATGAGCTGAAAGTTTAGAGGGACGGCCAGGTCTTCGTAGATATGCAGTGGTCTGATACTCCTTCCATTTCAATATTATCGCTTGCACAGTGCTCCTTGGGATGTTTAAAGCTTGGGAAATCTTTTTGTATCCAAATCCGGCTTTAAACTTCTCCACAACATTATCTCGGACCTTCCTGGTGTGTTCCTTGTTCTTCATGATGCTCTATGCACTTTAACCACTTTACCACCGGAGGATTTTGCTGTCTTACGTCCATGCCACTTTTTGCGATTCGGCGCTGTGCGACTTTAACTGACAATTGCCCGGTCGTGCGACGCTGTACCCAAACAAAATTTATGTCCTTTTTTTCCCACAAACAGAGCTTTCTTTTGGTGGTAGTTGATCACCTGTGCGATTTTTACTTTTTGCGCTATAAACAAAGAAAGAGCATTTATTTTGAAACAATAACAATATTTTTAACATTTTTTTTATAAGAAATTCCCCCCCAAAAAAATGTAAAAATTAAAATTTTTTTAAATTTTTGGCCAATTTGTTTTCTGCTACCTATGTTTGGTAAAAAAAATCACAATAAGCGTATTTTGATTGGTTTGCGCAAAAGTTATTGCGTATACTAACTAAGGGAAAGATTTCTGTCATTTTTGGTGGGTTTTTTTTTAACGCGTAATGGCGGCGATCTGCGATTTTTTTGCGGGACTGCGACATTGCGGCGGGCAGATTGGACCCTTGACTGACATTTTTGACACTTTTGGGGGTACCAGTGACATTTCTATAGTAATCAGTGCTATAAATATGCTGTAAAAATGACACTGGCATGGAAGGGGTTAATTTTATTGGAGAGGGAGGGGTTAATGTATGCCTGGTGCTTACTGACGTGTGTGGGAGGAGGTGACTGAGTGACACAAGGACAGATCGCATGTTCAGCTATGCTGAACACTGCAATCTGTCACTCCTTGTCACTTAGGAGATCCGCCCGCTCTGTTTACACAAGTGGGCGGATCTCCAAACTCGATTCCCCGACGATCGGGGAAGAGCAGCGGCGGCGATCCGCCACTCCTCCCCTGGCCCGACTCCCGCTGTGACTGAAAACAGCGGGAGCGCGCCTCTGGCGGCGCGCGAGCGCCGCCTATAGGGGGAGGAGTCCAGCGATGTAGACGGAATCAAGCCACTTTGCTGCAGTACGGTCAACGTGACTGGTCGGCAAGTGGTTAAACGGACCTCTGAGACTATCACAGTGCAGGTGCATTTATACTGAGACTTGATTACACACAGGTGGATTCTATTTATCATCATTAGTCATTTAGGCTAACATTGGATCATTCAGACATTCTCACTGAACTTCTGGAGAGAGTTTGCTGCACTGAAAGTAAAGGGGCTGAATAATTTTGCACGCCCAATTTTTCAGTTTTTTATTTGTTAAAAAGTTTGAAATATCCAATAAATTTCGTTCCACTTCATGATTGTGTCCCACTTGTTGTTGATTCTTCACAAAAAGTTACAGTTTTATATCTTTATGTTTGAAGCCTGAAATGTGGCAAAAGGTCAAAAGGTTCAAGGGGGCCGAATACTTTCGCAATGCACCGTATAGCACTGATTACTGTAGTAATGTCACTGGTTCTCCCAAAAGTGTCAAAAATGTCAGTCAGGGGTCCAAACTGTCCGCCGCAATGTCGCAGTCCAGCAAAAAAAAAAAATCTTAGATCGCCGCCATTACTAGTAAAAAAAAAACAATAAAAATTACATAAATCTTTCCCGTAGTTAGTAAACGCAATAACTTTTGCGCAAACCAATCAAAATACGCTTATTGCGATTTTTTTACCAAACATATGTAGAAGAAAACAAATTGGCCTAAAATGTTAAAAAATTTTGATTTTTACATTTTTTTTGAGAATTTCATATAAAAAAATGTGAAAAATATTGTTATTTTTTCAAAATTTTCGCTCTTTTTTTTGTTTATAGCGCAAAAAAATAAAAATCGCTCAGGTGATCAAATACCACAAAAAGAAAGCTCTATTTGTGGGAAAAAAGGACGTCAATTTTGTTTGGGTACAGCGTTGCACGACCACGCAATTGTCCGTTAAAATCACGCAGTGCCGAATCGCAAAATAGGGCCTGGTCTTTCAGCAGCCAAATCTTCCGGGGCTTAAGTGGTTAAAGTCATCACAGGACAAGGGGGCAATCTTTAAATCTTGGGGAATTGAGATTTAAACTCCAAATACAGACAGGTTTTTCACAGTCTGTGGTCACAAGAGCCCTCTTTACTCTAAAGTCTCTCTAAAAGTTCCCTCTTACATCATGGTCCGCAGCTTTCCCCTTTAGATTAGTTCCCAATTACATAGGGGTTTACAGCATTGCTCTTTACATCAGAGTTGCCCTTTACATCAGGGTCCGCAGAGTTCCCCTTTGCATTGTAAGGGGGAATCCTGCAGACTTTGATGTAAAAAGAGGAACTCTGAAGATGCTGATTTAAGGGGAAACTCCAGGAACTCTGACGTGGGGGAGAGACATTGGTGACCACAGACCACTTTTCTGCATAGTGAATATACTAAGGTAGGGGGCTACTGATAAAAGGGGAAACCTTTATATCAGTGTTCCCTCTTACCTTAGTGTATTCACTCCCCCCTTACATCACTGACCCCTGTCCCACAGACTGTGTGGCCTGGCTGGAGCTTTCAGTGGTCCAGTGCTTCAGCCCAACTGATTTTACTCATTATGTGGGTCATCAGAGACAGGATCACATCAAAGGCAGGTCACAGCTCTTGACCTAGAGAGCTCTAGCTGGCTAAATAATACAGAACACAGGTCTGGAAATGAGGAGTCCAGGTTAAGTCCACAATATTTATTCCATTTGGTTCAGGTACAGCTTCCAAAGCTGTTACTGAAGATACACAAATCCTGATAGCTGCTGTGTACAGCTTAGCTGCAGCAGCATTTTTGAATTCTTGCATGAAGTCACCTGAGAAAAATATATGTATGGTGTATATTGAATCTTGATAAAAGAAAAAAAAAATAGAAAAATAAAAAGTCTAGTAAAATAAACTTAAAGTAGCACAGCCAAGGAAAAGGCATCCAAACTCCTAGGACTCTAGCAAAAAACCGAAGCATAACAGAGTAAAGGTTATACAGGCCTCCTGAAGACAGTAGTATAACCTAGTTGTCTAAGAATTTCGACTTTCCTGTGTCCCTCAATGGACTCCTGAAGGCAGTAGCATGACCTAATTGTCTAGGAATTTCTACTTTCCTGTGTCCCTCAATGGACTCCTGAAGGCAGTAGCATAACCTAAAAGTCTAAGAATTTCTACTTTCCTGTGTCCCTCAATGGACCCCTGAAGGCAGTAGCATAACCTAATTGGCTAGGAACTTCTACTTTCCTTTGTTCCTCAATGAACTTCTGAAGGCAGTAGCATGACCTAATTGTCTAGGAATTTCTACTTCCCTGTGTCCCTCACTGGACGATAAAGAAAACATTTTTATTTTACACTTTTGCACATTTTTAAGCCTTTAACCACTTTAAGACCGGAAGATTTTGCTGCTCAATGACCAGGCCATTTTTTTCAACTTGGCACTGCGTAATTTTAACTGACAATTGTGCGGTCATGCAATGCTGTACTCAAACAAAATTTATGTCCTTTTTTTCCCATAAACAGAGCTTTCTTTTGGTGGTATTTGATCACCTCTGCGCTTTTTATTTTTTTGCGATATTATTAAAAAAATAGCAAAAATTTTCTACTTTGACTGTTAAAAAATATCCAATATATTCAATTTTTGTCATATATTTAGGCCAAAATGTATTAAGCTATATGTCTTTGACAAAACAAATTCTCAATGAGTGTATTTTTATCCACTTTAAGACCGGAAGATTTTACCCCCTTCCTGACCAGGCCGTATTTTGCGATTCGGCACTGCGTTATTTTAACGGACAATTGCGCAGTCGTGCAATGCTGTACCCAAATGAAATTTATGTACTTTTTTTCCCCACAAATAGAGCTTTCTTTTGGTGGTATTTGATCACCTGTGCGATTTAAAATTTTTGAAAAAAGAGCAACAATTTTGAAAAAAAAAAATATTTTCACATTCTGATATATAACATTCCCCAAAAATTTTTTAAAAATCAACATTTTTTAACATTTTAGGCCAATTTGTTTTCTGCTACATATTTTTGGTAAAAAAAAATTGCAATAAGCGTATTTTGATTGGTTTGCGCAAAAGTTATCGCGTTTACTAACTACGGGCGTAGTTTTTTACTAGTAATTGCGGCGTACAGATAGGACCCCTAACTGACATTTTTTAACACTTTTGGGGGGACCAGTGACATTACTACAGTAATCAGTGCTATAAATATGCACTGTTACTGTAATAATGACACTGGCAGGGAAGGGGTTAACACTGTTGGTGATCAAGGGGTCAAATGTATGCCTCATGCTTGTGGGGGGGAGGGGGTTCTGTGACAGAGACAGAGATCGCAGGTTCAGCTATGCTGAATCCTGTGATCTCTCCCTGTCTGTCAGAGAAAAGATCCGCCTGCTATGTTTAAACAAGCAGGTGGATTTTCTCACACTTTCCCTAAAGATTGGGGAAGACAGACGGTGATCGCTGCCTCTCCTCTTCCGGCCCGACTCCCGCTGTGTCTAAACACAGCAGGAGAGAACCTCCGGCGGCCGAGACAGCTAGGAGTCCAGTGACGTAGGTCTACATCGCTGGACCTAGGGCTGCCCCTGTGCCGCAGCAGCAGCACAGTGAGCAGTCATAAAGTGGTTAATAACAAAAAAAAGCAATTTTTTTAAATGAATAAATGAATGGGTTAAGTCAGTTATTGTTATTTGTATCTGGAGAACTGACTGCTACAGTCTTTAAATATACAATAAAATGGTGTCAGATCGTGAAACATTATACGTTAGTCACAAAATTCAAAGGATGGGCAGGTATGATCCAGCTGCTCACAGGCTATTCAGAGCATTACAGAATCTTTCACAAATAATAAATGGATAATCAAATGTAAATGGAAGATCATCCATTTACATCTGTTTTTCCATAAAGGTGCAATAAAGTGATTGTAAAGTCAGAAGGTTTTTTATCTTAATGCATTGTATGCATTAAGATAAGAAAAGCCTTCTGTGTGCAGCCGCCCCCCTCAACCCCCCTAATACTTACCCGAGCCCCATCTCTATCCAGCGATGTCCACGAATGCCTCAGCCGTCCAGGACTGTTTCTCCTGACTGGCTAAGACACAACAGTGGTGCCATTGGCTCCTGCTACTGTCAATCACACTCAGTTAGCCAATCAGGAGAGAGAGAGGGGGTGGGGTCGAATGGCAGCTCTGTGTCTGAATAGATAAATGGAGCTACAGCTCAGATCGGGTGTCCCCATAGCAAGCTGCTTATTGTGGGGGCACTCAAAAGGAGGGAGGGGCCAGGGGCTCCAGCCAGGGACCCGAGAAATGGAGGATCTGGGCTGCCCTGTGCAAAACCAACTGCACAGAGGAGGTAAGAGTAACATGTTTTTTATTTTAAAAGAAAAAAAAAACAAGAGTTACAATCACTTAGCTCCTTATGACGTCATACGACGAAACATGTAGAGCGCCCTTCCGTCACTTCCGCTTGTACCTGTGAACCGCATTTCCGGCGTTTGGAGCGCATAGCGTTCCGGAAGCACCCAGGAACGGTACTAATATCAACTGTATTTGAACTGCCTATACCTCACCGCTAAATTGTGAGTACCTTTTCAACTTTTAATAAAAAAGACTCATTATACAGTACTTCACTATTGTAAGCCTTTTTCCTCCCTATTCATGATCCGGACCTCCTAAATGTATACATGACTGCTATATACCATGAGGATTAATGGGATTCTGGATATTTCCTATTGAGGCTATTGTGAACCCCTACCCTTGATATTCAATGCCTGTCACCCCTGTAAGGGTACTTTTATCTGGTGAGTGCGTAATTCATTGGGGGAACATAAGGATTTACCTACACGCGTCACCGTATACAGAAATCCCACTATAGATCATCGGCCGGCTATTGGATGATTGTCATTTTCCTTGGATTATGAACTTTTGATTCCACACGGACTCACTTGCCTAGTCACTTTTTTTCCCTATACAGGACACTCATCAAAAGTGTCACTGGTTCTTACCTGTATACCATATTGATACTTTGGTTTACTTCACGTCACTATATAATATATATATATTTTTTTTCTTATTTTGTTCTACTGTATATTTTCTTTCTTACGCACATATTTATTTGTGCACCTTTTATCACTGATCACCTTATGTGATTTTTTTCTCAGCACTGGCACTTTTTCCGTATTTTGTCATTTTGGGGATACTTCCACCCCCCCTTTTCTTATAAAGGAGCACTATCAATTTAATTTAGTGCACTCAGCCACTTTTATTTGCAATTGCACTTTTCACTGTTGCACTTTATTACCAATCACGAGACATCTGTTGCACTTTATTTATTTCTAACATATTCAAAATATTTGTACATGATTTTATTATGCATTGATTGTATGTTTTTTTGTATTTATTTACTGCCATTTACCATTTGCATATTTTGATTATTGCCATCAGCACCTTATTAATTATATTCACCATCCTATTGAGGTTTTACACACATCCACGCACTCAAATTTATTCAGTGGCAGCGCCAAGTACCTTTCCCCCCCTTTTTTCTATTTCACTATTAGTATATTACCCCTTTTAGAGGTATATACTTCTATTTTGAAGGTAGGCTGCAGCCACCCTCCCCACCTGCCATTAGCGCGGATTTTATACATTTTCTACAATCACTTTGATGCCTGTTTTTCATTCATCAACGGATGGATGAAAAACAGACAAACAATTTGCATATGTGAAAGTGGCCTTACAGTTACATCAATTCTGAATAAGCTCTGAATAAGTCCAGCATGGAGGTTGCAAAAGGTTTGACTCCTTGAGGAACACATTAACACAGGTGCATGGGGAAGGTGAGAATAAGAGACTGTCACTTCACTACTCTAAATTGGCAAAGTGGTTGAATTAACGGAAGAAGTTGGCAAAGTGATTTAGTCCTAATAATATAGATAAAAGTACAAACCAAAACAGTATGCAGCTTAAAGAGCAAGATGACTTAAGAGTAGTGTTGAGCGAACACGGACTGTATTATTCGTGTTCGTACCGAATAATTGGATTTTTTTTACCCGAACACGGACACGGACACTTTACTGTATGTTCGGGTAAAAATCCGTGTTCGGTCGTTTTATTTCCGGGTTTTGCATGCTTTGGCGCTCTTTTCATGGCGGGCTTTCAACAGCCAATCAACAATCGTTTAACTGGTGTGCCTTAAGCCATCCCAGCCATGCCTGCAAATGTCTTAGTAGCTGTGATTGGCCGTCTGAAGCATGTGACCAAGTCTTTATAAGTTCGAGGCAGCCGCCGCAGCAGCGTCATTCTGCTGCTTAGCTAAGGGACAGAGCACACATCAATGTGCTGGCTGCTGATTAGGGAAAGATAGGCAGGAAAAAACCATTTGTGTCCGGATAGAATTGAGGGACAGGTCGGAGTGTTTAGGCAGGGCGAGTTGTAGGCATTTTAGGGATAGAGTCTGCTGAATTATAGGGTCAGTGTGTTCTACAAACTACAATCGATATTGCTGTGTGGGGGGTGGGGTGAATCTGCACTCAATCCTGATCTACGATCTCTTCTCAATCCTGTTAGGGACAGAGTCTGCTGAATTTTAGGGAAACTGTGTTCTACAAACTACAATCGATATTGCTGTGTGGTGTGGGATTGGAGATAGGCAGGTGTCAGTGATCCACATCCATTTTTCTGTGTGTGAGCTGCAGTGAACACAATCTTTTTGGGCTGCAGTGAACACAATCTTTTTGGGCTGCAGTGAACACAATCTTTTTGGGCTGCAGTGAACACAATCTTTTTGGGCTGCAGTGAACACAATCTTTTTGGGGTGCAGTGAACAAAATCTTTTTGGGGTGCAGTGAACACAATCCTTTTTGGTGTGCAGTGAACACAATCTTTGTGGGGTGCAGTGAACAAAATCCTTTGTGGGGTGCAGTGAACACAATCTTTTTGGGGTGCAGTGAACAAAATCCTTTTTGGGGTGCAGTGAACAACATCCTTTTTGGGGTGCAGTGAACACAATCTTTTTGGGGTGCAGTGAACAAAATCCTTTGTGGGGTGCAGTGAACACAATCTTTTTGGGGTGCAGTGAACACAATCTTTTTGGGGTGGAGTGAACAACATCCTTTTTGGGGTGCAGTGAACAAAATCCTTTTTGGGGTGCAGTGAACAAAATCATTTTTGGGGTGCAGTGAACACAATCTTTTTGGGGTGCAGTGAACACAATCTTTGTGGGGTGCAGTGAACACAATCTTTTTGGGGTGGAGTGAACAACATCCTTTTTGGGGTGCAGTGAACAACATCCTTTTTGGGGTGCAGTGAACACAATCTTTTTGGGGTGCAGTGAACACAATCTTTGTGGGGTACAGTGAACAGAATCTTTGTGGGGTGCAGTGAACACAATCTTTGGGGGGTACAGTGAACACAATCTTTTTGGGGTGCAGTGAACACAATCTTTGTGGGGTGCAGTGAACACAATCTTTTTGGGGTGGAGTGAACAAAATCATTTTTGGGGTGCAGTGAACAACATCCTTTTTGGGGTGCAGTGATCAAAATCCTTTTTGGGTGCAGTGAACACAATCTTTTTGGGGTGCAGTGAACAAAATCCTTTGTGGGGTGCAGTGAACAGAATCTTTGTGGGGTGCAGTGAACACAATCTTTGGGGGGGTACAGTGAACACAATCTTTTTGGGGTGCAGTGAACACAATCTTTGTGGGGTACAGTGAACAGAATCTTTGTGGGGTGCAGTGAACACAATCTTTGGGGGGTACAGTGAACACAATCTTTTTGGGGTGCAGTGAACACAATCTTTGGGGGGTACAGTGAACACAATCTTTTTGGGGTGCAGTGAACACAATCTTTGTGGGGTGCAGTGAACACAATCTTTGGGGGGGTACAGTGAACACAATCTTTTTGGGGTGCAGTGAACAACATCCTTTTAGGGTGCAGTGAACACAATCTTTGTGGGGTGCAGTGAACAACATCCTTTTAGGGTGCAGTGAACACAATCTTTGTGGGGTACAGTGAACAGAATCTTTGTGGGGTGCAGTGAACACAATCTTTGGGGGGTACAGTGAACACAATCTTTGTGAGGTGCAGTGAACACAATCTTTGTGGGGTGCAGTGAACACAATCATTGTGGGGTGCAGTGAACTCAATCTTTGTGGGGTACAGTGAACACAATCTCATACTTCTGAAGATTTGAGGGTGCTGCCTGTTCCATACTCCCCCTACTCCTCATCTAGCCTTTTAGGGGTACAAACAATAGTAATTGGGGCCTAGTGTGGTTGTGTACGTGTGATATACATACACTTTTTTTGGATCATATTTTCTATTCCGCTATTTAATCAAAAACCTTTGGGGATCAGTTAAATTGGGGGATAGTCTGTGTTGGTACGTGTGAGAGAGATCCACCTTTCCAAGTTGTTGGGGTTCATCTCATACTTCTGAAGGTTTGAGGGTGCTGCCTGTTCCATACTCCCCCTACTCCTAGCCTTTTAGGGGTACAAACAATAGTAATTGGGGCCTAGTGTGGTTGTGTACGTGTGATATACATACACTTTTTTTGGATCATATTTTCTATTCCGCTATTTAATCAAAAACCTTTGGGGATCAGTTAAATTGGGGGATAGTCTGTGTTGGTACGTGTGAGAGAGATCCACCTTTCCAAGTTGTTGGGGTTCATCTCATACTTCTGAAGGTTTGAGGGTGCTGCCTGTTCCATACTCCCCCTACTCCTAGCCTTTTAGGGGTACAAACAATAGTAATTGGGGCCTAGTGTGGTTGTGTACGTGTGATATACATACACTTTTTTTGGATCATATTTTCTATTCCGCTATTTAATCAAAAACCTTTGGGGATCAGTTAAATTGGGGGATAGTCTGTGTTGGTACGTGTGAGAGAGATCCACCTTTCCAAGTTGTTGGGGTTCATCTCATACTTCTGAAGGTTTGAGGGTGCTGCCTGTTCCATACTCCCCCTACTCCTCATCTAGCCTTTTAGGGGTACAAACAATAGTAATTGGGGCCTAGTGTGGTTGTGTACGTGTGATATACATACACTTTTTTTGGATCATATTTTCTATTCCGCTATTTAATCAAAAACCTTTGGGGATCAGTTAAATTGGGGGATAGTCTGTGTTGGTACGTGTGAGAGAGATCCACCTTTCCAAGTTGTTGGGGTTCATCTCATACTTCTGAAGGTTTGAGGGTGCTGCCTGTTCCATACTCCCCCTACTCCTCATCTAGCCTTTTAGGGGTACAAACAATAGTAATTGGGGCCTAGTGTGGTTGTGTACGTGTGATATACATACACTTTTTTTGGATCATATTTTCTATTCCGCTATTTAATCAAAAACCTTTGGGGATCAGTTAAATTGGGGGATAGTCTGTGTTGGTACGTGTGAGAGAGATCCACCTTTCCAAGTTGTTGGGGTTCATCTCATACTTCTGAAGGTTTGAGGGTGCTGCCTGTTCCATACTCCCCCTACTCCTAGCCTTTTAGGGGTACAAACAATAGTAATTGGGGCCTAGTGTGGTTGTGTACGTGTGATATACATACACTTTTTTTGGATCATATTTTCTATTCCGCTATTTAATCAAAAACCTTTGGGGATCAGTTAAATTGGGGGATAGTCTGTGTTGGTACGTGTGAGAGAGATCCACCTTTCCAAGTTGTTGGGGTTCATCTCATACTTCTGAAGGTTTGAGGGTGCTGCCTGTTCCATACTCCCCCTACTCCTAGCCTTTTAGGGGTACAAACAATAGTAATTGGGGCCTAGTGTGGTTGTGTACGTGTGATATACATACACTTTTTTTGGATCATATTTTCTATTCCGCTATTTAATCAAAAACCTTTGGGGATCAGTTAAATTGGGGGATAGTCTGTGTTGGTACGTGTGAGAGAGATCCACCTTTCCAAGTTGTTGGGGTTCATCTCATACTTCTGAAGGTTTGAGGGTGCTGCCTGTTCCATACCCCCCCTACTCCTCATCTAGCCTTTTAGGGGTACAAACAATAGTAATTGGGGCCTAGTGTGGTTGTGTACGTGTGATATACATACACTTTTTTTGGATCATATTTTCTATTCCGCTATTTAATCAAAAACCTTTGGGGATCAGTTAAATTGGGGGATAGTCTGTGTTGGTACGTGTGAGAGAGATCCACCTTTCCAAGTTGTTGGGGTTCATCTCATACTTCTGAAGGTTTGAGGGTGCTGCCTGTTCCATACTCCCCCTACTCCTCATCTAGCCTTTTAGGGGTACAAACAATAGTAATTGGGGCCTAGTGTGGTTGTGTACGTGTGATATACATACACTTTTTTTGGATCATATTTTCTATTCCGCTATTTAATCAAAAACCTTTGGGGATCAGTTAAATTGGGGGATAGTCTGTGTTGGTACGTGTGAGAAAGATCCACCTTTCCAAGTTGTTGGGGTTCATCTCATACTTCTGAAGGTTTGAGGGTGCTGCCTGTTCCATACTCCCCCTACTCCTAGCCTTTTAGGGGTACAAACAATAGTAATTGGGGCCTAGTGTGGTTGTGTACGTGTGATATACATACACTTTTTTTGGATCATATTTTCTATTCCGCTATTTAATCAAAAACCTTTGGGGATCAGTTAAATTGGGGGATAGTCTGTGTTGGTACGTGTGAGAGAGATCCACCTTTCCAAGTTGTTGGGGTTCATCTCATACTTCTGAAGGTTTGAGGGTGCTGCCTGTTCCATACCCCCCCTACTCCTCATCTAGCCTTTTAGGGGTACAAACAATAGTAATTGGGGCCTAGTGTGGTTGTGTACGTGTGATATACATACACTTTTTTTGGATCATATTTTCTATTCCGCTATTTAATCAAAAACCTTTGGGGATCAGTTAAATTGGGGGATAGTCTGTGTTGGTACGTGTGAGAGAGATCCACCTTTCCAAGTTGTTGGGGTTCATCTCATACTTCTGAAGGTTTGAGGGTGCTGCCTGTTCCATACTCCCCCTACTCCTCATCTAGCCTTTTAGGGGTACAAACAATAGTAATTGGGGCCCAGTGTGGTTGTGTACGTGTGATATACATACACTTTTTTTGGATCATATTTTCTATTCCGCTATTTAATCAAAAACCTTTGGGGATCAGTTAAATTGGGGGATAGTCTGTGTTGGTACGTGTGAGAGAGATCCACCTTTCCAAGTTGTTGGGGTTCATCTCATACTTCTGAAGGTTTGAGGGTGCTGCCTGTTCCATACTCCCCCTACTCCTCATCTAGCCTTTTAGGGGTACAAACAATAGTAATTGGGGCCTAGTGTGGTTGTGTACGTGTGATATACATACACTTTTTTTGGATCATATTTTCTATTCCGCTATTTAATCAAAAACCTTTGGGGATCATTTAAATTGGGGGATAGTCTGTGTTGGTACGTGTGAGAGAGATCCACCTTTCCAAGTTTTTGGGGTTCATCTCATACTTCTGAAGATTTGAGGGTGCTGCCTGTTCCATACCCCCCCTACTCCTCATCTAGCCTTTTAGGGGTACAAACAATAGTAATTGGGGCCTAGTGTGGTTGTGTACGTGTGATATACATACACTTTTTTTGGATCATATTTTCTATTCCGCTATTTAATCAAAAACCTTTGGGGATCAGTTAAATTGGGGGATAGTCTGTGTTGGTACGTGTGAGAGAGATCCACCTTTCCAAGTTGTTGGGGTTCATCTCATACTTCTGAAGGTTTGAGGGTGCTGCCTGTTCCATACTCCCCCTACTCCTCATCTAGCCTTTTAGGGGTACAAACAATAGTAATTGGGGCCTAGTGTGGTTGTGTACGTGTGATATACATACACTTTTTTTGGATCATATTTTCTATTCCGCTATTTAATCAAAAACCTTTGGGGATCAGTTAAATTGGGGGATAGTCTGTGTTGGTACGTGTGAGAGAGATCCACCTTTCCAAGTTGTTGGGGTTCATCTCATACTTCTGAAGGTTTGAGGGTGCTGCCTGTTCCATACTCCCCCTACTCCTAGCCTTTTAGGGGTACAAACAATAGTAATTGGGGCCTAGTGTGGTTGTGTACGTGTGATATACATACACTTTTTTTGGATCATATTTTCTATTCCGCTATTTAATCAAAAACCTTTGGGGATCAGTTAAATTGGGGGATAGTCTGTGTTGGTACGTGTGAGAGAGATCCACCTTTCCAAGTTGTTGGGGTTCATCTCATACTTCTGAAGGTTTGAGGGTGCTGCCTGTTCCATACCCCCCCTACTCCTCATCTAGCCTTTTAGGGGTACAAACAATAGTAATTGGGGCCTAGTGTGGTTGTGTACGTGTGATATACATACACTTTTTTTGGATCATATTTTCTATTCCGCTATTTAATCAAAAACCTTTGGGGATCAGTTAAATTGGGGGATAGTCTGTGTTGGTACGTGTGAGAGAGATCCACCTTTCCAAGTTGTTGGGGTTCATCTCATACTTCTGAAGGTTTGAGGGTGCTGCCTGTTCCATACTCCCCCTACTCCTCATCTAGCCTTTTAGGGGTACAAACAATAGTAATTGGGGCCTAGTGTGGTTGTGTACGTGTGATATACATACACTTTTTTTGGATCATATTTTCTATTCCGCTATTTAATCAAAAACCTTTGGGGATCAGTTAAATTGGGGGATAGTCTGTGTTGGTACGTGTGAGAGAGATCCACCTTTCCAAGTTGTTGGGGTTCATCTCATACTTCTGAAGGTTTGAGGGTGCTGCCTGTTCCATACTCCCCCTACTCCTAGCCTTTTAGGGGTACAAACAATAGTAATTGGGGCCTAGTGTGGTTGTGTACGTGTGATATACATACACTTTTTTTGGATCATATTTTCTATTCCGCTATTTAATCAAAAACCTTTGGGGATCAGTTAAATTGGGGGATAGTCTGTGTTGGTACGTGTGAGAGAGATCCACCTTTCCAAGTTGTTGGGGTTCATCTCATACTTCTGAAGGTTTGAGGGTGCTGCCTGTTCCATACCCCCCCTACTCCTCATCTAGCCTTTTAGGGGTACAAACAATAGTAATTGGGGCCTAGTGTGGTTGTGTACGTGTGATATACATACACTTTTTTTGGATCATATTTTCTATTCCGCTATTTAATCAAAAACCTTTGGGGATCAGTTAAATTGGGGGATAGTCTGTGTTGGTACGTGTGAGAGAGATCCACCTTTCCAAGTTGTTGGGGTTCATCTCATACTTCTGAAGGTTTGAGGGTGCTGCCTGTTCCATACTCCCCCTACTCCTCATCTAGCCTTTTAGGGGTACAAACAATAGTAATTGGGGCCCAGTGTGGTTGTGTACGTGTGATATACATACACTTTTTTTGGATCATATTTTCTATTCCGCTATTTAATCAAAAACCTTTGGGGATCAGTTAAATTGGGGGATAGTCTGTGTTGGTACGTGTGAGAGAGATCCACCTTTCCAAGTTGTTGGGGTTCATCTCATACTTCTGAAGGTTTGAGGGTGCTGCCTGTTCCATACTCCCCCTACTCCTAGCCTTTTAGGGGTACAAACAATAGTAATTGGGGCCTAGTGTGGTTGTGTACGTGTGATATACATACACTTTTTTTGGATCATATTTTCTATTCCGCTATTTAATCAAAAACCTTTGGGGATCAGTTAAATTGGGGGATAGTCTGTGTTGGTACGTGTGAGAGAGATCCACCTTTCCAAGTTGTTGGGGTTCATCTCATACTTCTGAAGGTTTGAGGGTGCTGCCTGTTCCATACCCCCCCTACTCCTCATCTAGCCTTTTAGGGGTACAAACAATAGTAATTGGGGCCTAGTGTGGTTGTGTACGTGTGATATACATACACTTTTTTTGGATCATATTTTCTATTCCGCTATTTAATCAAAAACCTTTGGGGATCAGTTAAATTGGGGGATAGTCTGTGTTGGTACGTGTGAGAGAGATCCACCTTTCCAAGTTGTTGGGGTTCATCTCATACTTCTGAAGGTTTGAGGGTGCTGCCTGTTCCATACTCCCCCTACTCCTCATCTAGCCTTTTAGGGGTACAAACAATAGTAATTGGGGCCCAGTGTGGTTGTGTACGTGTGATATACATACACTTTTTTTGGATCATATTTTCTATTCCGCTATTTAATCAAAAACCTTTGGGGATCAGTTAAATTGGGGGATAGTCTGTGTTGGTACGTGTGAGAGAGATCCACCTTTCCAAGTTGTTGGGGTTCATCTCATACTTCTGAAGGTTTGAGGGTGCTGCCTGTTCCATACCCCCCCTACTCCTCCTCTAGCCTTTTAGGGGTACAAACAATAGTAATTGGGGCCTAGTGTGGTTGTGTACGTGTGATATACATACACTTTTTTTGGATCATATTTTCTATTCCGCTATTTAATCAAAAACCTTTGGGGATCAGTTAAATTGGGGGATAGTCTGTGTTGGTACGTGTGAGAGAGATCCACCTTTCCAAGTTTTTGGGGTTCATCTCATACTTCTGAAGATTTGAGGGTGCTGCCTGTTCCATACTCCTCCTCCTACTGCTCAACCATCCTTTTAGGGGTACAAACAATAGTAGTTGGGGCCTAGTGTGGTGGTGTACGTGCGAGATACATACACTTTCTTTTTGATCATATTTTCTATTCCGCTATTCAATTAAAACCTTTGGGGATCAATTCAATTGCGAGATAGTCTGTGTCGGTACGTGTGAGATCCACCTTTCCAAGTTGTTGGGGTTCATCTCATACTTCTGAAGATTTGAGGGTGCTGCCTGTTCCATACTCCTGCTCCTACTGCTCAACCATCCTTTTAGGGGTACAAACAATAGTAATTGGGGCCTAGTGTGGTTGTGTACGTGCGAGATACATACACTTTTTTTGATCATATTTCCTATTCCGCTATTCAATAAAAACCTTTGAGGATCAATTGAATTGCGGGATAGTCTGTGTCGGTACGTGTGAGATCCACCTTTCCAAGTTTTTGGGGTTCATCTCATACTTCTGAAGATTTGAGGGTGCTGCCTGTTCCATACTCCTCCTCCTACTCCTCATCCATCCTTTTAGGGGTACAAACAATAGTAATTGGGGCCTAGTGTGGTTGTGTACGTGCGAGATACATACACTTTTTTTGATCATATTTCCTATTCCGCTATTCAATAAAAACCTTTGAGGATCAATTGAATTGCGGGATAGTCTGTGTCGGTACGTGTGAGATCCACCTTTCCAAGTTTTTGGGGTTCATCTCATACTTCTGAAGATTTGAGGGTGCTGTCTGTTCCATACTCCTCCTACTCCTCATCCATCCTTTTAGGGGTAGAAACAATAGTAATTGGGGCCTAGTGTGGTTTTGTACGTGCGAGATACATACACTTTTTTGGATCATATTTCCTATTCCGCTATTCAATAAAAACCTTTCTAGGGCAAGATCTTAAATTACAGAAATATGAGGAGACCGTCAAATAAGGGCCGTGGCCTGGGTCGTGGTGCTGCTGGTAGAGCTCCTGTTGCAAGGAGAGGACGTGGTCGATCTGTGCCAGCTACACGCACAAGTGAAACACCTTCCTCAAGTGTGAGTAGGCGACAGAACCTGCATCAGTATTTGGTAGGGCATCAAACGCCCCTAGAAGTGATGAGGCCAGAACAAGTTGAGGCGATAGTAGATTGGTTTGCTGCTGACAGTGCCTCCAGTTCCTTCACATTGTCTCCCACCCAGTCTACTGCAGAAAGGTCAGAGTTGGCACCTGCAGCCAATGTCCAACCGTCTTTCACCTCACCCCCTTGCAAATCAGGCCAGCAGTCTGAGCCCCAAGCCATACAGCAGTCTCTTATTCTTTTTGAGGACTCTGTCAGCAGGGTTTCCCAGGGCCATCCACCTAGCCCTGCCCCAGAAGTGGAAGAGATTGAGTGCAGCGATGCCCAACCACTTATTTCTCAAGATGAGTACATGCAAGGATCATCGCAGCACGTCTCCGATGATGACGAAACGCAGGTGCCAACTGCTGCGGCGTTCAGCATTGTGGAGACCGACAAGGAGGGCAGGGGTGAAGACTGGGTGGAAGATGATGTGGAGGACGATGAGGTCCTCGACCCCACATGGAATGAACGTCATGCAGGTGACCTGAGTAGTTTGGAGGAAGAGGCGGTGGTCGCACAGAGCCACCAGCACAGCAGAAGAGGGAGCAGGGTGCAGAAGCGGAGCGGCCGTGCCCTAGACACTACGCCCGCTACTGCCCAACGCAGCAAGGGAACGAGCGCACCAAAGTCAGCTCAAAGGAGTTCTCTAGCGTGGAAGTTCTTTAGAAAATGTGCTGATGACAGGACACGAGTGGTTTGCACCCTGTGCAATCAGAGCTTGAAGCGAGGCATAAACCTTCTCAACCTGAGCACAACCTGCATGATCAGGCATCTAAGTGCAAAGCACGAGCTGCAGTGGAGTACACACCTTCAAAACCAAGAAACGTCTCTGGCTCATCCTGCTTCCTCTTCTGCTGCAGTCTCGGCCGCTCCAGCCACATCTGTAGTGATACCGGCACCTGCCACCCCGCAAACAGACGATCTGTCAGCAACACCACCACCTGGGTCACCAACAACCATCTCCACAATGTCCCGTGGAAGCGTTCAGCTTTCCATCTCCCAAACACTTGAGAGGAAGAGGAAGTACCCCCCTACCCACCCGCGATCCCTGGCCCTGAATGCCAGCATTTCAAAATTATTGGCCTTTGAAATGCTGTCATTCCGTCTGGTGGAGACGCACAGTTTTAAAAACCTTATGTCGGTGGCTGTCCCACAGTACGTCGTGCCCAGCCGCCACTACTTTTCCAGGCAAGCCACCCCTTCCCTGCACAACCAAGTGGGGGAAAATATCAGGTGTGCACTGCACAACGCCATCTGTGCCAAGGTCCACCTAACTACGGATACGTGGACCAGTAAGCACGGTCAGGGGCGTTATATCTCCCTAACGGCACACTGGGTAAATGCAGTGGCGGATGGGCCTGAGGCGGATAGCAATTTGGCGCATGTCCTTCCACCACCGAGGATTGCAGGGCGCTTCAGTTTGCCTCCTGTTCCTAACTCCTCCTACTCCGCTTCCTCATCCTCTACCGCCTCCTCATCCGGACAGCGTAACACCTTCACCACCAACTTCAGCACGGCCAGGGGTAAACGACAGCAGGCAGTTTTACAACTTGCCTGTTTGGGGGACAAACCACACACCGCGCAGGAGTTGTGGAGGAGCATGGAACAGCAGACAAATGAGTGGTTGCTGCCAGCGAGCCTCAAGCCCGGCCTGGTGGTGTGCGATAACGGGCGAAATCTCATAGCAGCTCTGGGCCTAGCCGGTTTGACGCACATCCCTTGCCTGGCGCATGTGCTGAATTTGGTGGTGCAGAGGTTCCTTAAAAACTACCCCGATATGTCAGAGCTGCTGCAGAAAGTGCGGGCCGTTTGTGCGCACTTTCGGCGTTCTCACCCTGCTGCTGCTCGCCTGGCAGCGCTGCAGCGTAACTTCGGCCTTCCCGCTCACCGCCTCATATGTGACGTGCCCACAAGGTGGAACTCCACCTTGCACATGCTGGAAAGACTGTGCGAGCAGCAGCAGGCCATAGTGGAGTTTCAGCTGCAGCACGCACGCGTGAGTCGCTCTGCGGAACAGCACCACTTCACCACCAATAACTGGGCCTCCATGCGAGACCTGTGTGCCTTGTTGCGCTGTTTTGAGTACTCCACCAACATGGCCAGTGGCAATGACGCCGTTCTCAGCTTAACTATCCCACTTCTATGCCTCCTTGAAAAAACAATTCGGGCGATGATGGAAGAGGATGTGGCACAGGATGAGGAGGAGGAGGAGGATGAAGAGGTAACATTTCCAAGGCTTTCAGGGCAGTCATTCGCAAGGGGCTCCGAGGGTGGGTTCCTGCACACGCAAACGCCAGGGACGCAATTGTCCAGCAGGGGCACAGTTCTGGAGGATGAGGAGGATGAGGAGGAGGAGGAGCTGGAGGAGGAGATGGAACCATGTTCACAGCAGGGTGGCACCCAGGCCAGCTCATGGCCATCACTGGTGCGTGGCTGGGGGGATACAGAGGACACGGACGATACACCTCCCACAGAGGACAGCCTTTCGTCGCCTCTGGGCAGCCTGGCACACATGAGCGATTACATGCTGCAGTGTCTCCACAACGACCGCCGAGTTGCCCACATTCTAACTTGTGCTGATTACTGGGTGGCCACGCTGCTGGATCCCCGTTACAAGGACAACGTACCGTCCTTAATTCACTCACTGGAGCGCGATCGCAAGATGCGCGAGTACAAGCGCACGCTGGTAGACGCCATGCTGCTGGCATTCCCATCTGACAGCGGGGCCACAGTGGAAGCACAAGGCAGAGGAGGAGGAGGAGGAGGTCGCCAACGCAACCAGGGCACCGCCAGCACCTCAGAAGGCAGGGTTAGCATGGCCGAAATGTGGAAAAGCTTTGTCAGCACGCCACAACAAACAGCAGCACCAGCAGCTCAGATGGAACGTCTTAGCAGGAGGCAGCATTTTACCAACATGGTGGAGCAGTATGTGTGCACACGCCTACATGTAGTGAATGACGGGTCTGCCCCCTTCAACTTCTGGGTCTCCAAATTGGGCACATGCCCTGAGCTTGCCCTTTACGCCTTGGAGGTGCTGGCGTGCCCTGCAGCCAGTGTATTATCTGAACGGGTATTTAGCACGGCTGGGGGCGTTATAACAGACAAGCGCAGCCGCCTGTCCAGAGACAATGTGGACAAGCTCACGTTCATTAAAATGAACCAGGCATGGATCCCACGGGACTTTTCCGTACCTTATGCAGAATAGCAATGGATACCGACCTTACCCACCCATTGTTCCATTTTTGCTCTTTCTCACTCTTTTGGGGTGTACCCTCATTTAAAATTTTTGAAAAGAAGCAGTGTTGGCTACCTCGTCCTCCTCCTCAGGGCCAGATTAATGTAGGGGCTATTGGAGCTGCAGCTCCAGGCCCCTACCTTTTATATAGGCCCCGGGTTGGCCATATTCACTGTTACCGCTCTTCTGTCACTTGTAAACACAGAAGTCTGGCTTCTATGCTCGCTTCCCCAGGCAGCACCCTCAGAACCTCCCCACACAGCGTGAAGGCCGGACAAGGAGGGACAGTTGGCGATGCATGGATGTGTTTATGGGCTTCAGAGACAGCATCCCATGTTGAATTAGGCATGCATGGCTGCACCCTTCCTCCTCTGGGTGCATGGCAAGGCACGGCCCTTAAGGCCCTTCAAAATCCTCAGCACCAAGCCCATGATGCTGTTAATCCGGCCCTGGTCCTCCTCCACCGCCGCTTCCACCTACACCGCCCATAGGTGTGCGCAGCCTATTGCATTAAGGTGTGCACCCCAAAGTTGAAATACACATGCATGTGTTTGCCAGCAGGGAGAGTAATGTATCGGGGCCATGTACCTGTAGGCAAGGAGAAATAGAGCAGAGCAGGTCCCAGGGAGATCTTTCCCATCTCCTCACTGGCAATGCTATGTGCCCTAGGTGATTAGGGTGTGCCCAGGCACACCCAGCACACCCTGTGCGCACGCCTATGTCACCGCCACATCCACCACCACCTCAACCTCCCTCCTACTCCATATGGGCCTCGTCCTTCAGAGATGAAGAAGAACATTGTTTTATTTTTCTGTTTTTTTTTGTTGTTTTAAGTTATTTCCCTATCCACATTTGTTTGCAGAGCACTTGCCATGCTCTTAATTACGTTTTGCTGCCATTTGCAGCACTCTAGCCCTTTCCTTTGGTGTTTTAGAGCCATTTTAGTGCCTTAAAGTTCGGGTCCCCATTGACTTCAATGGGGTTCGGTGTCCGGGAAAAGTTCGGTAAAAGTCCGGGACACGGACCCGGACTTTTTTTTAAAGTTCGGCCGAACCCGTCGAACACGGACATCTAGGTGTCCGCTCAACCCTACTTAAGAGTAGAGAGGATAATTGTTTTGAAGGACCAGAATTTTGAAGAAAAAAAAACATTGAAAAAAGTAAAGTGAATCAGCATTTTGAAAATGGTAAAAAAGTTTCATGCATACCCAGCAGACAGATTATTCCAGGCATAAATAATTCTGGAATACGACAGTGTTATTAAGTTATCGGTTGCAGTGGTCAATACAATGTCTACTTGACAGAAGATTTGCCCATGACAGCATCAAATGATTGTACATTTTCCTAAAGGATATTAATGATTGCAAATGTTGGTGAAAAGCTTGATTTTTATCCTGCGTGCCAGTACTACACCCGTGGGAAGACAAAAAAAAAAAAGAGACTCCTTTGAAGACATTAAAGGCATCCACATAATAGGAAATGATTGAATATTTGTTGTGCTTGAAGATGTGCATGATTGTTTTTCTGGAATTTATGGAAAACTTCAGAGAGGTAAAGCCCATTTTATCAATATATACATGAAAACACCATAAGATAAAAAGGGTTCCAATGTACTTATTAGGTATGTCTCACAATCTCACAGAAGCACCTGTTTTTGATACTTCCAAACAGAAAATATAAGCAGATGCATCAAAGGATGGCTATGTGTTTGCAACAAAGATGTGCCAGTGCCACCATTATCTCTTTGGAATTCCTGTTAAGATGCTATATAATCATAAATCCCTGAAAGCCACTGTCAAGACCCATTAGGTAAGTTATGTCATGAAAAGTAATAATATTGCTGAATTATGATGTAAATGTGACATTGCCTAAAAACCCAAAGACTATTGAAGATACAATGTCTACAGCAGCTTACTCAGGAAGATAGGCTAATAGAGAGGAACTTTTTGATGAGACAGTGATTTACAGCACTTGGTGGCACCTGGAAAACCTCTAAAGCCTGTACTGCTTGAAACCCTAAAGTAATACTGAAGGATATCATTCTGACAGCAGTCAATAAGATTCATGAAGAAACCCTACTCAAAAAGAAAAGTGTTTCAACTTACAGAGATTTTGGTCACTATGCAGTTCATACTTATGCTTTCCTTTTTTTAGATCAGCAATCTTTTGGGATTACAATTTTATCTTCTGACATGAACATTTAATGTCAGAAGATAAAATTGAAATCCCAAAAGAATTCAGATCTGAAATGTGAATGCAGCTGCATACAACTCATCGAGCAGGCATTCAGAGCTCAAAAGCATGAGAAAGAATGAGAATGTATTGGATTTGCATTTTCAGAGACACTGAACATGAAAAACTGCAGAATCTGTCAAGAAAATGGACAAGCCTGCCTAAAACAGAGTTCATTCTCATGTGATTGCTATCCATGAGCCCCTTAAATTTTGTGTAGCACTACTCCCAAGGGAGCTGCTGGTTATGGGCCCCCCTGGGTTACCATTAGCAACAGTAGAACAATCTGGCATCTTCCAACCTCAGACAAGAATCAGTCCAGTTTCTTTGTTATTTATGTTTTATTAGGAACTTGGATAGGAGAAGGGATGAGTGGGATACGCCAACTGAACAAAACTATGAACAATAGGCAGGGATGACTTGAGTAAAAGCCGGTTAACGCTGAGTAATGCTGAGTAACACTGAAATTGAGCTAATCACGGCTAGGTCACTGATTTTAGTCTGTCACTAGCTGTGACGCAGAACTGAAGTAATTATCTGAGGTAATCTGTACTCTGAACTAATCTGTACTCTAAAGCAACTGAACTGTACTGCTGAACAACTTCAGGGACCTTCCTGACACCCCCTTTGTTCCTAATCTTTAGGGTTCACTACACAGCACCCCTTTACTGTAACACTCTGAGTGAGCTGGCTCCTTGATCCCCTGACTTCTCTGGAGTGGCCCCTTCTCTTAGGCAGACCCCTAGGCAGATACCTTGGTACTCATGATTAGGGATGATCGAACGGTTCGGGTCGACCATCGGTTTGGCCCGAACATTGGGTGTTCGAGGTTCGGCCGAATTTAGAACTTTTTGCCCAAAAAGTTCGGAATTCGGCAACCAGAACCGACCAAAATGCAATGGGACAGGAAATGGGCTTTAAAAGCCCGTGATTGGACCAGAACCATCAGTAAAAGCCAATTGAGGGGCAGGAGAATGCTAGGAATGTGATTGGAGTGAGTAGGGGGTCCATAGTCCAATCATTAGTGAATACGCCCCCCAGTATATAAGATCGCCCCCGCCAAATTCCTAGCATTCTTGTACGGGACATGGAAGAGAGTGGAATGCTGTTCTGTTCTAATGTGTTACAAAGTGTAATTTAGCTATTTTTAGTGTGAGGAAAGGGATATCTAGTGTAGTTAGAGTGCTCCTTTTACACTTTAGTTAGCTTCAAAAATTTAGTTTCTGTAGGGAAAGTGTTAAGTGTAAGGGGACCGTAGTGTAGTGTAGGGTTAACTGACAGTGACTGCTATGGAAGGGTGACAAAACCCTTCCATAGCAGGGTGACCGCTATAGAGAAATGATAATTTCTCTGAGTTGCTTCGGCACAGGAATATGGCTTCTCACCAGCCAAGCATTTTTCATGCTGCAGGGGTTGCCACTGCCAGTGCTTTTTTGAGGACATGTTTGATGTCAGACATGACATCTGAACATGTGTATAGGGGGTATATATACACATATATGTCTTTATATATACCCCTAGCCAAATATAGGTGTGATAGTAGCAGAAATATACAGTATGCTTGCGCTAATGAAATCATTTACAGTAATATATTTCTGCTACTATCACACCTATATATGTCTAGGTGTGTATAAACATATAAGTATGTGTGTATATATACCACTATACACAAGTTCAGATGTTTTGCCTGCCTCAAAAGAACCCAAAAAAATGCCAAAAAAACGCTAGCGTCAAAAATAAAATGCCCAGGTGTGTTTTTGCTGGCATTTTTTGGGGGTTTTTGGAGGCAGGCAAAACATCTGAACTTGTGTATAGTGGTGTATATACACACATACATATATGTATATACACACCTAGACATATATAGGTGTGATAGTAGCAGAAATATATGCTTGCGCTAATGAAATCATTTACAGTAATATATTTCTGCTACTATCACACCTATATATGGCTAGGTGTCTATATACATATAAGTATGTGTGTATATATACCACTATACACAAGTTCAGATGTTTTGCCTGCCTCAAAAGAACCCAAAAAAATGCCAAAAAAAACGCTAGCGTCAAAAAAAAAAAAAAATGCCCAGGTGTGTTTTTGCTGGCATTTTTTGGGGGTTTTTGGAGGCAGGCAAAACATCTGAACTTGTGCACAGTACCACTATACACAAGTTCAGATGTTTTTCCTGACTGCAAAGAACCCAAAAAAAATGCCTGCTATTAAACCGGCAAGGTGTGGAAACCGAGAAGCCATACTCCTGTGCTGAAAGTGTTCTAATACAAACAATCCTTTTTTTTTTTATGGTTCTGGACATGCTACAGAGCTGAAACTTCACAGGTACACTGTTAGACCCCCCAGACACAAAATCACACAAAAAAAGTTCTTAAAAGTTGTCATTTTTGATAAAAAAAGCCAATTATTGAAAAAATTTAAAAAAAAAAGAGATTTTTTGATTTTTACTTTGCATTTCGTATCTGGGGCGGTCTAAAAAGTGTACATGTGAAGTTTCAGCTCTGTAGCATGTCCAGAACCATAAAAAAAAAAAAGATCGTTTGTATTAGAACACTTTCAGCACAGGAGTATGGCTTCTCGGTTTCCACACCTTGCCGGTTTAATAGCAGGCATTTTTTTGGGTTCTTTGCAGTCAGGAAAAACATCTGAACTTGTGTATAGTGGTACTGTGCACAAGTTCTGATGTTTTGCCTGCCTCCAAAAACTCCCAAAAAATGCCAGCAAAAACACACCTGGGCATTTTTTTTTTGACGCTAGCGTTTTTTTTTGACATTTTTTGGGTTCTTTTGAGGCAGGCAAAACATCTGAACTTGTGTATAGTGGTATATATACACACATACTTATATGTATATAGACACCTAGCCATATATAGGTGTGATAGTAGCAGAAATATATTAGTGTAAATGATTTCATTAGCGCAGCCTGGACCACCTTCCTCACTCTACAGGAGGAGAGACAGGCGTCCACCTCCTCCTGGGACTTTTCTCCCACCAAAAGACGCCCTATCACATGCTCCCGCCCTATTTATGACCAATCCCAGTATGCATTGCCACATGCCCTCCCACTGGGACTACCATGAAACAGGATGTGTCACTAGCTGTGTTTCCTCCACTGTCCATCAAGCTCCCTAATTGGATACAGTGGGGACACTCCCTCAGACCTAGTGAATCACCCCTGGAAACATGTGACAGGCAAAACTAGCAGATCAGCTCCCCTGATAAACAGCAGGAGCAAAATAGATGCTTTTACCTAGCACTTGTCTAGGAGGGTGCTAAATCTGCATGACATGTATTCCTAATGAGGGAAGAGAAGACATTTACCACTGAAAGTTTACCCTGTAAGCTTTTCAAAACCTTTACTACAAAGAAAAACAAATAACTACTATACACATGTAGCCGGGAGCGGACTACAGCTATCTGACATTGCAGAGTTGTTCTCTGCTCTCCCAGATTGTTTCTGTGCTCCCCTAGTGCTGGTCTCAGATTTTATGCATTATACTCCTGAGACTGGAAGAGAGCATTGTGGGAACTGTAGTCTTTTGGGAAGATATTACTGCTCTACTGATCTGTCTATGGACTGCACCTCCCAGCAGGCGGCTTGCTCCAGGAGAGAATTGTTGGAGAGACTATAAAGGGATCTGCTGATCAGGTCTACGCTCTCTTGCTTCCTGGGATCCATTGTGTGTGCATCGGTCTGCCACAGAGAAAGACAGGACTGCGGCCTGCTGCAAAACATCCAGCTGTCTGCAGACTCAGCCCTGGCGGGACAGACAACGCTCGCTACGTTGCGGACATCCCTGCAGTATTGCTGATCGTACTGGAGTCGGTGGGACTCACTGAAACAGCAGAGTACAACCATCTCAGTGTATCACAGTGTGGAGAATTGACTTTGCTTCGTCTTCCAGAAGTTATAAGAGGGACATCAGGATTGGTGAGAGAGAGCACCTGCTCAGAGTTCAGTTATCTACTACTACTGCATCTCCTGAATACTGCATACAGACACCCTACATTTGGATCAGTTATCAGTTAGTGGATCATCATTTAATCAGAACCAGCTATCTTGCATTGCTTGCTTTACATTGTACTACATTTGGGAATCACTTGTCTTTTGAGCTCCAACTGCCGGTGAAGATAATAGCAAGGCCTTGCATTCTAAACGTTGCTATCTTATTGCTCTTAACCACTTCCAGACCGCCAGCCGCAGTTTTACATCCGTATACTTTGTCCTTAAATAAAAGGGTTATGGCAGCAGATAGCTGCCATAACCCGGGTATTTTCTTTCCGGGGCGTGCAGTCCTCTTTCACATAAAAGTGGTCCCAGCTTCCTCCCTTCTATTCCTTTCTTCCTATCTTCTACACCCTACTCTTCTCTCCCCCATTTAACCTCCCTGGCGGTATGATTCTTTTGGATTTTAGGTGCTGAAAGCGGTACCATTATTTTGCATGTAATTCTTGTGAATGAGCAGCCGAAACCAACTGTATACATTTACTATATATATATATATATATATATATATATATATATATATATATATATAATGTATACAGTTGGTTTCGGCTGCTCATTCACAAGAATTACGTATATTATATATATATATATATATATATACACATACATATGCATACATATATTTACATAAAAAGTACAGTAAAACTGCAAGAAAGGGCACTGGGGGGCAATGTAATGTGATTTTTTTTTATTTTGAATGGTATCAGTGTGTTTGGTGTGTTTTACATTTGAATTTGCCGCCGGTTCCACCCCCCGGCGGACATCACGTCGCCGGAGACGGAAGCCGGGGCTCGCAGACGATCGGGAGGAAGCTCCGCCGCCGCATACCGCCCGCATTCTTCGCTGGATCCCGGAGAAAAGGTAAGTAAAACCTCTACCAGGATCCAGCGATCTTCCTAGTGCTACCCCGAGTGTGGCTCGGGGTTACCTCTTTTGGCTCTAAAATCTAACCCCTAGTCATGCTCGGGAATACCGCTAGGAAGGTTAAAGTTTTTATGATAAATAATATGCATGCTAATGTTGGCCCAACGGGCTTCTTACTTCTTGTTTGAAATGTATCTTCAATAAAAACCTATTGAGATTAAAAGTGGTCCCAGCAGTGGATTCGCTGCAAGATAACTTTTAATGGCGGCGGGAGAGGTGCCCCCCACCCGCTTCCCAGTTCTTTCCCCTGCTTACATCGGTAGTGGGGAAAACTATCCAATCCTCTCAGGTGCTGTGCAGGAAGTTGAATGAGGGCAAGATGATCCCCACTCGACTCTATGGCCTTGGAGGGCCGGAGCGACGTCATACGTTGCTTCTTCCCAACGGCCTTAAAGGGCCCATTTTATTTCTTGCTGAAAAAAAATTATTTTTTATTTTTGCTTTTAAGGGTAGATGTGAGATCTGAGGTCATTTTGACCCTAGAGCTCACATTAAAAAAAGGACCTGTCCTGCTTATTTTTATTACAAGGGATGTTTACATTCCTTGTAATAGGAATAAAAGTGATAAAAAAATTTTTTTTTAAAGGGACAGTGTAAAAGTAAAAAATAAAAGGTAAAATAAATTAAAAAATCTATATATTTAAAGTGCACTGTCCCCTTGAGCTTGCATGCAGAAGTGAACGCATACGCAAGTTGAGTCCACATATGTAAACAGTGTTCAAACCACACATGTGAGGTATTGCCACGATCGTTAGAGTAAGAGCAATAATTCTAGCCCTAGACCTCCTCTGTAACTCTAAACTGGTAACCTGTAGACATTTTTAAGGCGTCACCTATGGAGATTTTAAAATACCAATGTTTGTCCCCATTCCATGAGCGTGTGCAATTTTGAAACATGACATGTTGGGTATCTATTTATTCAACATAATATTATCTTTTATGTTATAGAAAAAAATTGGGCTAACTTTACTGTTTTCTTTTTTTTAAATTAAAAAATGTATTTTTTCCAACAAAGTTGCGTTGTAAGACCACTGCGCAAATGCGATGTGACATAAAATATTGCAACGATCTCCATTTTATTCTCTAGGGTCTCTGCTAAAAACAAAATATATAATATTTGGGGGTTCTAAGTAATTTTCTTGCAAAAAATACTGATTTTAACTTGTAAACAAGTGTCTCAAATAGGCTTGATCCTAAAGTGGTTAAAGGGGACACACAACTGGTATCTAGTTTACCTCTCTCATTAGGATACGTCTACTATAGGCCGGCCTGGGGTTCCCCTTCAAGTAGGAGTATTTCATATAGTAGTTCATAGCTGCTGAGACATTTATTCACTTACTGTTTAATACTAAGTATATTGGTGTTATTTGCTTGTTATTATTACTGGTTACTTAACTGTTCTTTTAGTATTATTTCAACTGAGTCCTGGTGGTTTATCAAGGGCTTAGTGGATTATTACCTTCTTTAAGCCTTTCTTTTGAGTAAAGTAAACCTAAAGAGTTATAACAGATTTGCATTGTGTCAGCATGTCATTTAAAGGTATATACAACATGTCTGAACCTAGAGTGTCAAGAGAGCTGAACAGTTCACAGAGTCAAAGAGACACAGAAGAACACACAACTACAAGCAACCCCCAAGGGGGCAGTGCTACACACAGATAAATGAACTAATACCGAGGTCTGCACAATTCTGTTGGTTAAATAAATGATTAATCAAAATCAGTGCTCAGTAGGGTTACAGCTTGTCTTCTGAATATCCATTCATCAAGGTTATCCGGCCTGATAGGTAGAGGGAAGAGATCTTCCAACATAGACAGATCTGTGATTGTGACCTATTCATTTAGATATTTCAGTTTCAATTAACCAGTCAGTGAACAAGAGGAGGGAGATAAATATTATTTTATCAGAGGACAGTTTGAAATTACAGCTTGTGCTAAAAGGGACATGATCTGATCCCACTTAATATATATACCTAACCTTGTAGGTATGTAGGACTAGGGATGAGCTTCGAGTTCGAGTTGAGGCTAAGTTTGACTCGAACATCGGTCGTTCGATCGTTTGTCGAATGACGAACAAATGTGCTTCTTAGCGGGAAATTTGAGATACCAATAATGCACTGCACACGCGCTGTGCGTGCAGCACCTCATGTGTTTGGCCAAAGCATGTACCCTGACCTCATGCTTTGGCCAATCAAATGATCTCTGCCATAATTGGACTAAAGGCAGGCTGCTTTTAGCCAATCATGGCTCAGGGGCCAAGTACACACCCCACACTACATAAAGGCTACCCGTGCAGCCTTGTAGTGTGATTGTGCGGGCGAGGAGACAGGGAGAGGGATGTGTGTGAGGCAGGGAGAGAGTAGCTTTTGTTGGAGTTTGTCAGACAGTGCAGAGAGACATTCCTAGCAGTGTAGGGAAGGCCAGGAATGTGTTTCAGGCAGGGAGAGATTTGTTTCTTTGCATTTTGCCAGACAGTGCAGCGCCAGTGAGTGATTCATTCCTAGCAGGTTAGGGAGGGCCAGGAACATGTTTCAGGCAGGGGGAGAGATTTCTTTCTTTGCATTTTGTCTGACAGTGCAGCGCCAGTGAATGATTCATTCCTAGCAGTGTAGGGAGGGCCTGGAACGTGTTTCAGGCAGGGAGAGATTTGTTTCTTTACATCATATCAGTGAGAGTATTGTTCATCGGTCACCTGGGTACATCCTATAAGCAGAGTTGTATAAAGTACTCGAAACCCATACTTGAGTAAAAGTACAAGTGCTCGATCAAAAAGTGACTTGAGTAGAAGTGGAAGTGCTCGATCAAAAAGTGACTTGAGTAGAAGTACTAAAGTATTCAACATTTTTTGTACTTAAGTATTGCAAGTAGTTTTTTAAAAAATTTTGCTACTCAAGTACTGAAAGTAAAAGTACCAGTAGTTTCGAAAAAAATTGCTACTCAAGTACTGAAAGTAAAAGTACAAGTACTGTGTTATGTAGTTATTAAAGAAAGAAGTCAAAAGTTTGAACATCATATTGTTTTTTATTATTTCAAATGCAGCTTTTATTTATACATACAGTAGCATTTATTTTCGTATGCGCTGATAATACACATGTTTTGAGCTTCATGAAACCTGCCATCTGCTGTTCTGGCAGTGGTAATTTTTATAATTGTAACGAGTAACTATGCAGCACAAAAAAAAATATCGGAGTAGAAGTATTGAAATCATTGAAAAAATGTAGTGAAGTAACAGTGGAAGTAGGAGAAAAAAATTCTACTCTAGGAAAGTACAGATACCGCCTTTCGGTACTTAAGTACAGTAGTGAAGTAGTTCTACTTAGTTACTATACATCTCTGCCTATAAGCATCACAGATCTTCTATAGGATTATAGATTACATCAGATATCAGTGAGAGTATTGTTCATCGGTCACTTGGGTACATCCTATAAGCATCACACATCTTCTATAGGATTATAGATTACATCAGATATCAGTGAGAGTATTGTTCATCGGTCACTTGGGTACATCCTATAAGCATCACAGATCTTCTATAGGATTATAGATTACATCAGATATCAGTGATCATCTATAGGGCTAGCGATTACATCATATTAGGTCACTGAGCATCTATTGGTCAGTTGCGTATACCCTACATTGATCTGTATAAACATCATGTCCGAAAGGACGACAAGGAGAGGCCGACGCTCGCAGGCCACGGAAAAAGGGTAAGCAGCCTCTGTGTCCATTGTGAAAAGGCTCCTTCTCCACAGCTACTCCTGTTGCCCCACCATCATGCACGAAGGAGTCACTTGAACTATTCGATCATAGTGTGAAAGTGACATGCTGCTGGAGGATGCGCAGCAATTTGAAAGCTGTGATGTTGGTTCGGAGGTTGAGGAAGGGAATAACGTGAGCCTAGAGAGAGGGGGTGGCAATGATGGACAAGAAACCAGCAGTCATGTTGCCACAGCTGAAGCATATTGCCAAGTTGGCTCCAGTGATGAGGAGGGAGGGGATGATGAGGTCACTGACTGTACTTGGGTGCCTGACAGGATAGAGGAGGAGGAGGAGGAGGAAGGGGAGGAGGAGGGGGAGGATGAGGAGGACGCACAACTCCAATGAGGCAGTATGTGCTCCAGGGGCTGCCATAGCAGTAGCCAAGCTATTGCGTCACAGCACAGAGCTCCACAGGTGCAGGGTGCTGCAAAATCCCAGCGGACTCCCAAAAGTTCATTAGTGTGGGCTTTTTTTTTAGCACCTGTGCAGTAGACTGCAGCGTTGCTGTTTGCAACAGCTGTCTAAAGTGGAACAACCATGGCCAGAACACCAGCCGCTTGGGCACCACAGGCTTGACAAGGCATATGACGACCTGCCATGCAGTCCGTTGGCAACAGCACCTGAAAGAGGCACCAGATCAAAACAAGCATACATCACCTTGCTCCCCATCTGTGATCTCTAACCCTACTATACCTCATGCCTTCTCCAATACCAGAATTGAGAGGGATGATGGTATAGCAATGAGTGGCACAGAGAATTGCACCCAATCTGCATGCATCAGTGACACTATCCCGCTAGTCTACCTGCTGGAGCACACACTGCGTGAATCATAGACAGGGCACTTGAGGCAGAACAGCGGGAGGAAGAGGAGGACTTCCTTTCCACACAAGGCCCCCTTTATGCAGATATCATTCCTGCAGGGCAACAAAAACACACAGGAGGAAGAGGAGGAGGATAAGGGTTTCGGCAGCATGGATGTAGAGGATAGCATACAGCAGTCTTCAAGGGATGGATTTGATTCCCCAGAAACCCCAGGAGTTGTACGTGTTGGGGAGAGGTTGCTCCTGCTGACAATGTCATCCTTAGTGACCCAGAGGACTCAGAAGCTCATGCCTCCTCCAACTTACGTTGCACGGGCTCCCTGATTCTGCAAAGCCTGCGAAAGGACCCGAGGATTCGTGTTATCAAGGAGAGGGATAATTACTGGTTGTCAACCCCTCTTGATCCACGTTACAAGGGTAAAGTTGCAGAGCTCATCCTTCCCTCGCAGAGGGAGCAGAGGATGAAACATCTTGAGGAGGCCTTGAAAAAAAATTTGTGAACCACCTTTCCAGACACTGGGAGGTCAACATTCTCTGGACGTGTTTCTGAGGCATCCTTCAGCCAAAGGAGGAGCAGTGGAGGAGCAGTTTTGTCCTCAGCAGCACCCAGGGCTGTTAGGTTTAAGCAACCATTGGCAGCGTTTCCATCATATGGTGCATGATTATCTAGGCGCAAGAGCAGACTTGGAGACCTTTCCAGCTGAGCATCCACTGGGTTACTGGGTCTTGAGGATGGACCACTGGCCAGAACTTGCTCAATATGCAATGGAGCTACTGGCCTGTCCTGCTTCCAGTGTGCTTTTTGAACGCACATTCAGTGCTGCTGGAGGTTTTGTGACGGACAAAAGAGTGTGTCTGTCCATAGACTGTTGACCAGCTGACTTTCATAAAAATTAACCAGTCCTGGATCAAAAAGAGCTATCAAGCCCCTGATGCTGATGAAACTGATTGAATTTGCTAGGGGTTTGCCATCCCTTGAAGACTGCATATGCTGCATATCCTATTCCTCTAGCTTGATTCGGCTAGCTTCCAACAATGTTTTTGGTTTAGGTCACTACCAACCCCCAAGGCCTAATTTTCCTGCACTTGTATGACAGGTGCATACAATTTAAATGTTGTATGTCATTTTTAACAGCAGGCCCTGTCCCTGTGCCCTGCTAACTGTGAGGGGTTATGGTGTTCAGGCACCAACCACACCAAAGGCCCAATATTTTTGTACCTGTATGACAAGTACATGCAATTTCAAATTTGTATGTAATTCTTACCAGCAGGTCTCGTTCCTGCACCCAGCACGAGTATCTGCGAGGGCTTGGTTACCGTGTTCAGGCACCACCAACAGCAGAGGCCAAATTTTTGACACCTGTATAGCACATGCAATTCCAAATTTGTATGGCATTCTTTCCAGCAGGTCCCGTTCCTGCACCCAGCAAGAGTAATTGCGAGGGCTTGGTTACGGTGTTCAGGCACCACCAACAGCAAAGGCCCAATTTTTGGCACCTGTATAGCACATGCAATTTCAAATTTGTATGTAATTCTTAACAGCAGGTCACGTTCCTGAACCCAGCAAGAGTATCTTCGAAGGCTTGGTTAGGGTGTTCAGGCACCACCAACAGCAAAGGCCTAATTTTTGGCACCTGTATAGCACATGCAATTTCAAATTTGTATGGAATTCTTACCAGCAGGTCCCGTTCCTGCACCCAGCAAGAGTAACTGCGAGGGCTTGGTTACAATGTTCAGGCACCACAAACAGCAAAGGCCCAATTTTTGGCACCTGTATAGCACATGCAATTTCAAATTTGTTTGGAATTCTTACCAGCAGGTCCTGTTTCTGCACCCAGCAAGAGTAACTGCGAGGGGTTACGGTGTTCAGGCACCACCAACAACCAAGGCCCAATTTTTCGGCACATGTATGACAGCTTCGTGCGATTTCAATTTTGTATCTAATTTCTAATGGCAGGGCCTGTCCCTGTGCCCAGCAAGAGTAACTGTGAGGGATTGGGGTGTTCAGGCACCACTAACAACCAAGGCCCAATTTTTCTGCACCTGTATGAGAAGTACATGCAATTTCAAATTTTGTATGGAATTTTTAGCAGTAGGGCCAGTTCCTGCGCCCAGCAAGAGTAACTGTGAGGGGTTGTGGTGTTCAGGCAACACCAACAACCAAGGCCACATTTTTCTGCACCTGTATGACAAGTACATTCGATTTGAAATTTGTATGTACAGTATATTTGTATATGACATTTTTTGCTTTAGAAATGTCAGTATTGCTGCAGCAGGCTACATACATCGTAGAGATTCACTACTTTACAGACACATTAAGGGAACCCCCCAGGCACGATATTTGAAGGGATTTTTCATTTTTATAGTTTCACTTTAAGCCTCATAAAAATCAGTAAATCACTGCTCCTTTAAAAACAATTGTTTTTAAAAACTTTTTTTTCATGGCTACATGTTCCCTAGGTCAGTACCCAGACCCCCATACACTTTTGTGGGGCAATAACTTGCATTTAAGCCTTCAAAATGAGGCCGTTTGATTTTCCAGGTTTAAGTCCCATAGACTTCAATGGGGTTTATTCGAATGAACTTTTCCTCTGATCGCGGTGTTCTGGTGCGAACCGAACCGGGGGGGTGAGGGTGTTCGGCTCATTTAGTCATGCCACCAGCATTACCCTAACCTGAAGAATGTATGCTTCTGCCTTTGCAGAAAAGCATCCCCAAAGAATGATGTTTCCACCTCCATGCTTCACGGTTGGGATAGTGTTCTTGGGGTTGTACTCATCCTTCTTTTTCCTCCAAACATGGCGAGTGGAGTTTAGACCAAAAAGCTCTATTTTTGTCTCCTCAGACCACATAACATTCTCCCATTCCTCCTCTGGATCATCCAGATGGTCATTGGCAAACTTCAGATGGGCCTGGACATGTGCTGGCTTGAGCAGGGGGACCTTGCATGCGCTGCAGGATTTTAATCCATGACGGCATAGTGTGTTACTAATGGTTTTCTTTGAGACTGTGGTCCCAGCTCTCTTCAGGTCATTGACCAGGTCCTGCCGTGTAGGTTTGGGCTGATCCCTCACCTTCCTCATGATCATTGATGCCCCATGAGTTGAGATCTTGCATGGAGCCCCAGACCGAGGGAGATTGACCGTCATCTTGAACTTCTTCCATTTTCTAATAATTGTGCAAACAGTTATTGCCTTCTCACAAAGCTGCTTGCCTATTGTCCTGTAGCCCATCCCAGCCTTGTGCAGGTCTACAATTTTATCCCTGATGTCCTTACATAGCTCTCTGGTCTTGGCCATTGTGGAGAGTGTGTGGACAGGTGTCTTTTATACAGGTAACGAGTTCAAACAGGTGCAAAAATACAGGTTATGAGTGGAGAACAGGAGGACTTCTTAAAGAAAAAAATAACAGGTCTTTGAGAGCCGAAATTCTTACTGGTTGGTAGATGATCAAATACTTATGTCATGCAATAAAATGCAAATTAATTATTTAAAAATCATACAATGTGATTGTATACTGAAGAGATGACACTTTGCTACAATGTAAAGTAGTTAGTGTACAGCTTGTATAACAGTGTAAATTTGCTGTCCCCTCAAAATAACCCAACACACAGCCATTATTGTCTAAACAGCAACTACATTGTAGCAAAGTGTCATTTCTTCAGTGTTGTCACATGATTATAAGTTATAATAAAATATTTACAAAAATGTGAGGAGTGTAACCACTTTTGTGAGATACTGTGTATATATATATATATTGAACAAACTCTCCAGCAGAATGTATCAGTTTTGGGACAAACCACTTAACACTGGCAGGGGTCATTAAAATGATCAGCTTTTATTTATTCATGCTAAACCTTTATCCCCAAAAGGAAGAAAAAATGGTTTGCTGTAACTAAATGTAAAGTGTGAGCTGAAGTTTGGCTTCAATTTGTTAGTGGTTCTAAATCTGCTAATAGATTTACCCCCTTGCAGTAAGCCACACCCACTCTTTACTGTGGTTCACATCAGAGACATCCTGAAACATCATTGGAGTATCCTGTGTAGACAAAGGAAAGTATAACATACATAAATATATATAATATTTAAATATATATTAATATAAATAATGTATCATATAAATATACATACTGTATAATGTTTAAAATAATGTCAGAATCCATCTTTATACGTAATAATGTGAAGAAAATGGAATTCCCGAATCCCAACACCTTTACAGATGTCTGAGCAGGATAGCCAAAAGAGAGCAAAAAATAGAACATTTCTGCTATGCATTTTGGAGGACACTATTGACTATTGTTTTAAAGCGGAGTTCCAGCCATTTCACTCACCTGTCCAACGGTCCAGCGAAGCGGCCGCCCGAAGCCTCGATCCTCTCCCTCGGCGCCGGCATCACTGCTGTGGGCACCCGGCTGTGACAGTTTGCGGCTTCACAGCCGGGTACCCACTGCGCATGCGCGAGTCGCGCTGCGCGTCTTGATTGGCCGGCAATCTTCTGGGACCTCTGACATGTCCCAGAAGATTGCAGGGAGGGAGGGGGAGAGGAGAACTTCCGCTCAGGGCGCCGTGGCGCTCCGAGCGGAAGTGGGAGCGGGTACCTGTCAAAACTAGGTACCCGCTCCCCCCCCAAAAAAATGACATGCCAAATGTGGCATGTCAGGGGGTTAGAATATCTAAAGCGGAAGTTCCACTTTTGGGTGGAACTCCGCTTTAAACTACTATAAGATGTAACATGCTAAAAGTGAAGGTGAGAGAATTGTCGGAGTTTTTATAAAATGGTATAGGAATAAACAATACAGAAGAATTATTAAAATGATTAAAAACCTACTTTGTGCAGCATAGAAGGTGAAAGCTATATTTATTTTATTGTACTCCCAATTAGGGAACAATAAATAAGTGCCGCTTATGTATACACAGTCATACTCAGCCAGCTTTCCAAATTAGCTGCACCTGAGACCTGCAGAAACTATTAAACCTTCGTTTCCAGCTACAATATAATATAATGACTATTCAGGCACCTAGCTTCACCATACTACCTGCTTTAAACTGCCTTCTACATTCCTAGTCTTATGATTACATACTTTAACACATTTGATTAAAGAAAATGACACTTCTTTGTAAGTAGTGCTTCAGTCCTTGCGTCATTATGCTTTTCTTTTTCACATCTTCGAGCATTTAATTACCTTTTCAATCTGTTCAGCATCCAGCCTCATTATTTCCCCCTTTTTGCTTTGGTTCTCAAAAGCCACACTGAAAAGGAATATCATGCTAAACCTTAAGTATAAACTAATAATAGAAAATGAATTTTATTAAGTTGTTTTCAAAGTTTTTCTTTTCCAAAAAGAAAAGAAGAATCTGATTTGAAAATACAGCCAAAATGCCCATTGATCTATAAACACTATCTATCCTGCAGACGTTCAGTCATTATGGGATCTTGCCATTTGCTTCAAATGTCAGTGGTTCACCGCTTCAGATAAACATGAATGATATGATGTTGGAGCAGTACGTTCCAGCTTTCAGCATATGATTTTAGAAGACCTTTAAGGCATGCCCTGCAAGTAGGAAGATCTGGAAAGATAAGGTCTACAGTATGTATACTTTATAGAAGGATTAAACCCATTATTATACTGCAGCTTACCAATAATTAGATGTAGTGGCTACAATTATTTTCTTTTTACCTTATTTTCACCTGGTGATCCAACCAGTAAGTTTGTTATTTTTCAACTTCCTTTCGTACTCCAAGCTGTCCAGCAAAAGTGGTGGTTAGAGGGTTGAAACAAACCATTTTACACTGAGAGGGGTGCTTACAATGTTCGTCTATATTCTTTTATGTTAAGCTTTATCCTAAAAGGGAAAAGAAAACTGTTGCTGTAACTGCTTAATAAGTGTAAGCTAGAGTTTCGCTTTAACTTTTTCGTCAAGTCCATCCAAATCTGCTAGTGCATCTAATGGGAGATACACACGCTATACAATTGTCTTTAGATTTTTTCCTTTAGATTTACCAAAACCATATAACATGAGGTAAAACCTAAACACTTTCAATGTGTATACAATCAGGCAGACCCTTGCACTACATAGTTGAAGGTAAATCTAAAGGAAATCAACAACAAAAGTTGTATAGTGTGTATCTAGCTTAACCTTCCTAGCGGTATTCCCGAGCGTGACTCTGGGTTAGATTTTAGAGCCAAAAGCGGTAACCCTGAGCCACACTCGGGGTAGCGCTAGGAAGATCGCTGGATCCTGGAAGAGATTTTACTTACCTTTTCTCCGGGATCCAGTGAGATCTTCCTCCCGATCGTCTGCGAGCCCCGCAGACGATCGGCGACGTGACGTCCGCCGGGGGTTGGAACCGGCGGCAAATTCAAATGTAAAACACACCAAACACACTGATACCATTCAAAATAAAATAAAATCACATTACATTGCCCCCCAGTGCCCTTTCCTGCAGTTTTACTGTACTTTTTATGTAAATATATGTATATATATATATATATACGTATATACATATATACATATATACATATATATACACACACATATATATATATATATATATATATATACACGTATATATATATATATATATATATATATATATATACGTAATTCTTGTGAATGAGCAGCCCAAACCAACTGTATACATTATATATATATATATATATATATATAATATATGTATACATAATATATGTATACATACATATATATATATATATATATATATATATATATATATATATATATATATATATATATATATATATATATATATAATAAATGTATACAGTTGGTTTGGGCTGCTCATTCACAAGAATTACATGCAAAATAATGGTACCGCTTTCAGCACCTAAAATCCAAAGGAATCATACCGCCAGGGAGGTTAACTCTACCTCTCACCTCTTTCTTATCTGCGGTCCAGTGGTGTCTCTGTTGCTTTTCCATCCAGAGTGGGACCACCCTTAACCACTTCAATATCGGGCACTTTCACCCCCTTCCTGCCCAGGCCAATTTTCAGCTTTTAGCGCTGTTGTATTTTAAATGACAATTGCGCGGTCATGCAACACTGTACCTAAACCAAATTTATGTGATTTTTTTCCCCACAAATAGAGTTTTCTTTTGGTGGTATTTGATCACCGCAAGGTTTTTTTCTTTTTTGCTAAACAAATAAAAAATGACCGAAAAGTTTGAAAGAAAAAAAAAAGTTTTTTTGTTTATGTTATGCAATTTTGTAAATAGATACGTTTTTTCCTGCACCGATGAGCACTGATGAGGCTGCACTGACAGGCACTGATGAAGAGGCACTGATGGGGTGGCACTGATGGGGTGGCACTAATATGCGGCACTGATAGGCAGCACTGATGGGCACTGATAGGTAGCACTGATATGCAGCATTGGTGGGCACTGATAGGTGGCACTGCTGGGCACTTAGAGGTGGCACTGATGGGCACTGATAGGTGGCACTGATCGGCACTGATGAGCAGCACTGATGGGCACTAATGGGCACTGGTGGGCAGCAATGATAGATGGCAATGATGGGCACTGGTGGGCAGCCCTGATGGGGAGGGCACTGGCGGGCAGCACTGATGGGGAAGGCACTGGCGGGCTCCCTGATTGCCATCCCTGGTGGCCATGGTGGGCATCCCTGGGATCATGGGTGGGCATCCCTGGTGGTTCTAGTGGCACCCCCCAAGGGTCTGCACTGGTAATCAATGCTCTGATTACCAGTGCAGACCCCCCCCCCCTGTCAGGAGAGCCGCAGATCGGCTCTCCTCTACTCGTGCCTGTCAGGCACGAACTGAGGAAAGCCGATTAACGGCTCTTCCTGTGTACTATGTGACCAGCTGTGATTGGACACAGCTGGTCACATGGTAAAGAGCCTACATCAGTACCAACCACAGGGAACCCGGTAAATGCAAAGAACAAAGCACACTATAGTGCAATACCAGGACAAGTAAACAATTTGTTGCTTTATCCTAGTTTGCTGTAAGTACATCACTTTAAAAAAGCAGAGCAATATGTCCTGGTAATGCACTATAGCATGGTTTATATGGGGTTGCCTGTGGTTGGTACGTGACCAGGCAGTGTGGTGAAAGGCTGCTCTTGGGAGAAAGCTACTATACATGCTTTGTCACTTTTTGAGTGAAGTGGCTCTCAATATCCGGCAGATGACAAGGGGTCGGGAACCTATGCTTCGAGAGCCAGATGTGGCTGTTTTGATGCAGACAGAAGACAGACATAGACATTGCAGGCGCCGCGAGAAGCTGCCTCACGGCGCCTCTACAAACAGGCCGGCGGAGGGGAGCGTGCACAGCGGCATGACGTCACACCAGCAGAGGGAGAGTGCGCGCATCTGCCCACCAAGCACCACCAGCCTGTCCCAGCCCAGGCGGACAGGACAGGCGTGGGCGTGGCGTGGACTGACTCTCTGTCAGTGAGAGTGTCGGTTGGTGAGGCGGCAAGGCAAGGCAGCATATGCCAGCCCAGCAAGCAGCAGTCAGAGGAGCCATTACCAGCATCAGTGGAGTCACCAGTAAGGCGAGGCAGCAGAGGAGCCAGACACAGCCAGCACACAAGGAGCAGGCCCGGGGACATCGATTTTACAGGTGGCAAGTAAGTGGAGCAGTGAGTCCACTGCATATTTGCATTCTCGTACCACCCTGACACCCCTGAAAATGACAATATGGACTGACACGCTGACAGAATTTTACAGTTGAACATGGCAAACATGTATAATACATGTCAGTAAGTTTGCTATGTCCAGCTGTAAAATTCTGTCAGCGTGTCAGTCCACATTGTCATTTAATGTTTATGCTTTTAATATCCATTGTTTCTTGACAATGGGAATCAATGTACTTTAAAAGTGTTGGTCTTACATAAAATGCACACATTTACTTGTATTTAGTTTCAGACATATTGTGTTAACTGTTTTACCCATGAATATGAATATTAAATAAAGGTTCCCGACCCCTGAAATATAGTGTATTGCTCTCACGGAATTACATTTGAAAATATGTGGTGTTCATGGCTCTCTCAGCCAAAAAGGTTCCTGACCCCTGGTTTAGGGAGTCACATTTTTTGGTAAGCAGATGGTGTGTACTCTGTCTTGGTGATGGTACACTGAAGTCGGTGCAAACAGCTTGCAGTGGATCTGCAAAAGTTTATCACAGCAAAGTTGGAATATATCACGGGTCTGCTGTCTGCTGTGCTGAGCAGATGTGAGCAGATTGGCGCAAGTATAAGCACTTTACCGAACATCGGCTTTAGCGCCCCCCTCCCTCCTGCCGCCCTGAGGCGGCCGCCTTAACTGCCTTATGCTGTCGTCAGCCCTGTCTTCCTCTGCACTATAAGTCAGTGTCAGAATACTTGTGTGTGGCTGTGTAAGCATAGAGCACTGTACTGCAGTATTTCCATTGAGGGGAAAATATATTTTTAGCCATTTTCTAGTGTAGCACTGTCCCCGTAGGGCTTGCTGTAGAATGACTTCTTGGGCCTCCTCTTATTACCTGCAAACGGTCACTAAGGGACAGTTCACTCATCCATCCATACTCCCAGTTGCTCATTACTCAATAAACAGTCAAGGGGATTTGTTTCTTTATTTATTGTGGAACTTGGATGGGAGAAAGTAAAAGTGGGATACTCCAACTTGAACTATTCACAGTGGATAAGGACAACTCTCTCTTGGCTTTACCAGGTTACTTGTGGAAGTAGACACATTGCTTAACCCATACTGCCACTTCTATGGAAGAATTAAGTCCTCTTGCTTTCTTTAGCAGCAGACTTGATGCAACTACTGTATCTTCAGGATACACTCTATCATCCCCTTGACTGACACCCGTCCACTGACTCTTCTAGCAGAAGGTGTGGCCCTCTCAAAACAGGTCCCATGACAGAGATCTTTACTCACTGTAGGCAGAATCAGATCCTTTCCAGTATCTCCCCTCCAATCAGCTCTGCAGGACATCTGGGTTTAGCTTCTCTCTGAATCTTTAGGCCCTCAGGTCAACCACAAGGGCATGCTTCTACAGAGGAGGGTCAGCCACCCTCTCCCCCTGGGACCCCGCTCTTCAGCTGAAAGTCCCCAAGCACATGTGCCCTTGGCATTTTTTACAGTATCCCAGCATGCTCAGAGGCACTTTCCTCTGCCAAACACCAGGGTTGTACTAAATGCCTGTGCACTAATTAGTCCAATATTTCTCCCTCTTGGACCACTGTTAAACACTTCAGACAAACTGAGCTGCACCTGAGCACCATAAGCAGGCCTCACTAGCAGATCCTGCTCTCTGACAGGCAGAAAGCAATATAAATTTACCTGGCATTCTCTCTGGTAAGCAGAAAAGATCCAAAAACTATATTCTCTCTTCAAGCACCCTAGGAGGGTGCTACACTAGCAAAAATGTATCACAAATCAGAACAAGAGGGGTTACAGGACTTTAAAACAATGTGAGACTTCTATAGGACTATGGAGTGCAACTCCATTACAGTGGTTCTAAAGGCTGAAGGTGTTTTATCTTCACGCTTTCTATGCATTAGGATATATGCAGCGACCCAATCCTTACCTTACCTCCCTCTGATCCAGCGATGTTCACGATAGCCTCAGCTGTCCCGGGACTCTCCCTTCTATTGGTTGAGACAGCAGCAGGAGCCCATTGGCTCCCACTGCTGTCAATCACAGCCAGTGAGCCAATGAGGAGAGAGCAGGGGATGGGGCTGAGCCACCGCTATATGTGTCTTGCGGATGCACAGAGCAGCAGCTCGGAGCAAGCATGCAGCGGTGCCCCCAGGGCACTGGGGGGTAGAAGCCAGGAGTGCCAGCAGATGACCTGAAAAGAGGAGAAACCACTGCACAGAGCAGGTAAGTATAATATGTTTGTTATTAAAAAATAAATAAATAAATAAAAGCTTTAATACCACTTTAAGTAGAAATTTTAACTAGTTTTTAAAATACAACTTTAAATGTTTTCAACAACTAACCTAAGACAACTTTAGTTGTCTTCAAATGTAATATTTAGGGGGATCTTGGTTGCACAGAAACAATGATTAGAGGCCTGCAAGTATTATTGGCCTAAAAGTATTAGTCTTTAGATTTTGTGTCTTTGGAAAGCTGTTATAATGACTTCTGTATATTGCCACTGGAGCCATATGAAGGACTCTACTCGAACTCTGAGTGCTCAGGCTTGGTCTAGTTGTTTCTCCACTGTTTCCCACTTCAATTTACTTTTAATTTTATTTTATAAATGTCACAAAAAGGTCATACCTAGTACAGTGAATGGATTTGTAGAATAATTCAACGTCTACATCTTCCAGATCAGTCGGACATTTGATCAGTGGAATTAATTATTAAAAAAAAAAGTCCATCTTGCTGTATGCATTGCTAAAAGCAGTATGATATGGTAAAATATAGGCGCTCTTCTTTTATATTCAGTCATAGGCAAATTCTTCAGAGAGACAGGGAGTTTTTTAGATTCAGAATAGCAACTGTCATCATTATAGTATCACTGTATGTGAAAGCTCTTGCTGTGAATACAGCATAGTGAAAGAAAAGCTGTCAGCTGTTTTGAAAATGTGAAATGTGAATGACTTGATGGATTTATACTACTGAGTAGAATAAGATAGGCAGGCAATTGTATGGTGCATGCTAAAGATAGTGATAGACTTCAGATGGAATTTAGGAGTAGTAGAAGTAATGGAAGCATGAATCAACCCGAGAATGTGTATTTTTCCATAACCTCTTAGTTTAAATAGACATATCTTCCTCATTCAACCAGGCCCGTGTGCATGCAGTGGAAGGATAGGTACATATACTCTGGCATTGGCTTTATCTCAGGGCAAACTACAGGGGTCAGAAAAAAATTGCAATCCAAAATATTGCCTGCTTTTCTGTGATTGGCCAGTTACGTATCAAAGGAAACCCTTAATGTTTAGGTTCATTAAAAATAAAATAAATGTTTATTTATATACAGTATACAGTAAAAACAGTATATATTCCCAGAAAACTATTGTCTGGTTCCTGTTTAAACAATACATCAGTGGCTGCTTTCCTTGAGGCTCTGCTTGTCTGACTGATACTTCAGACTGAACCAACTGTTAGGGGCGAATCTCTAGAATAAGTCTCCCATTTCTTTGTGGAAATTTCAGCTTGAGCTATTGAGACGTGTGAAAATATGAAATAGCCTGAGAGTCCTAAATTTGATCAAGCCAACACTGAATTCATATATGAAACATCACAGTAATTAAAAAAAGTTAATTTTAGAACTCATAGCACTCAGGACATCCTAAGAAAAATATGACACCATCAATCAAAATCAATAAATGACTCCACCCTCAAACCTTCCCTATCTCTATGACTAAGCCTGCAAGGGTTAGTCATAGTGCCATATTCATTAAATTGATTCCAAAGCAAGCAGAGCAGAGTACACATTTGTACAACATACCACTGCTCTTTATAAATGTAGCGGAGTGGCTGTGGCATTGCCAAACCCCTACTTTACAAACAGGCCTATAAACTCTTTCTTTGCTCATTAAAGGGTAAGGACAAGTTCTCATAGAGAGTTGTGCTTTTGTTGCTGATGTCCACAGGAACTGTTCGTAAGGAAAGATCTCCAATTTCATTGGAGTACTTTAACTTTATATAAAAAAATGATCCAAATAAATCTCTCAAACTGTTGAGCATTATATTTTACTAAATCAATAAAATGTATTTAATAGGCATACATACAATGCACCTGGAAAGTATTTAGAGCACTTTACTTTTTCCACATTTTGTTATGTTACAGCCTTATTCCAAAATAGATTAAATTCATTATTTTTCTCAAAATTATACAAGCAATACCCCCTAATGACAACATGAAAGAAGTTTGCTTGAAATCCTTTCAAATTTATTAAAAACAAAAAACGAAAAAAATCACATGTAAAAAAGTATTCACAGCCTTTGCCATGATGCTCACAATTGAGCTCAGGTGCATCTCGTTTCCACTGATCATATTTGATCAGTGATTGGAGTCCACCTGTGGTAAATTCAGTTGATTGGATATGATTTGGAAAGGCAAACATCTGTCTTCGAGACAGGATTGTATCGAGGCACAGATCTGGGGAAAAGTACAGAAAAATTTCTGCAACATTGAAGGTCCCAATGAGCACAGTGGCCTTCATCATCCGTAAATGGAAGAAGTTTGGAACCACCAGGACTCTTTCGCAGAGTGGGCCGCCCAGCCAACTGAGCAATCGGGGAGAGAGGCCTTAGTCAGGGAGGTGACCAAGAACCTAATGGTCACTTTGACAGAGCTCCAGTGTTTCTCTGTGGAGAGAGGAGAAACTTCCAGAAGAACAACCATCCCTGCAGCACTCCACCAATGAGACCCGTATGGTAGAGTGTCCAGACGGAAGCCACTTTTCAGTAAAAGTCACATGACAGCCTGCCTATAGTTTGCCAAAAGGCACCTGAAGGACTCTCAGACTATGAGAAACAAAATTCTCTAGTCTGATGAAACAAAGATTGAACTCTTTGGCCTGAATTGCAAGCGTCATTTCCAGAGGAAACCAGGCATCGCTCATCACCTGATCAATACCATCCCTACAGTGAAGCATGATGGTGGCAGTATCATGCTGTGGGGATGTTTTTCCAGCTGCAGGAACTTGGAGACCAGTCAGGATCGAGGGAAATATGAATGTAGCAATACAAAGACATCCTTGCAGAAACCTGCTCCAGAGCACTCTGGACCTCAGACTGGGGCGAAGGTTCATCTTCTAAAAAGGACAGCGACCCTAAGCACACAGCCCAAGATAACAAAGGAGTGGCTACAGGACAACTCTGTGAATGTCCTTGAGTGGCCCAGCCAGATCCCAGACTTGAACCCCATTGAACATCTCTGAAGAGATCTGAAAATGGCTGTGCACTGACACTCTCCATCCAACCTGATCCATCCAGCTTGAGAGGTCCTGCAAAGAGCAATAGGAGAAAGTAACCAAAAATAGGTGTGCCAAGCTTGTAGCATCTTACTCAAAAAGACTTGAGGCTGTAATTGGAGGCTGTAATTGGTGTCAAAGGTGCTTCATCAAAGTATTAAGCAAAGGCTGTGACTACTTATGTACGTATCATTTTTTTTTTTTTTTTAACTTTCAACAATTTCCAACAAACTTCTTTTACGTTGTAATTATGGGGTATTGTTTGTAGAATTTTGAGGAAAATAATGATTTGAATCTATTTTGCAACAAGGTTGTCACATAAAATGTTTCACCATCAATGAAGACTGTTTTTAGCTCAATCACTTCCTGATCAGCATATGTATGTTTGTATATATATATATATATATATATATATATATATATATATATATATATATATACTGTACGTCCTTGCCAGGAAGTGGTTCTACTAGGATCATGGATCTACCAGGATCATGGCTGCAAGCGCCTGTGATCCTTCTATTTAGGATCACAGGTCTCTGTGTTGATTCCACAAGTTCCTCCACCATACAGTTAGAAAACACCCCCTAGGCTCACACTTAACCCTTTGATCGCCCCTGGGTTAACCCCTTCCCTGCCAGGGTCATTATTACAGTAACAGTGCATTTTTTTTAAGCACTGATTGCTGTAGTAATGTCACTGATCCCCCCAAAAGTGTCAAAAATGTCAGTTAGGGGTCCGATCTGTCAGCCGCAATGTTGCAGTCCGGCTAAAAATCGCTGATCGCTACCATTACTAGTAAAAAAATAAAAATAAAAATGACATAAATCTTTCCCCTAGTTTGTAGATGCGATAACTTTTGAGCAAACCAATCAAAATACGCTTATTGGGATTTATTTTTACCAAAAATATGTAGCAGATTACAAACTGACCTGAAATTATGAAAATATTAGATTTTTACATTTTTTTTATCAAAAATGTTATATAACAGAATGTGAAAAATATTGTTTTTTTGTCGTTCTTTTTTTTGTTTATGCGCAAAAAAAAATCCTAAGGAAAGCTCTATTTGTGGGAAAAAAAGGACATTGATTTTGTTTGGGTACAGTGTTGCACAACTGTGCAATTTTCCGTTAGTGTAGGGTTTATTCTGTAGTCCAAGAGAAGAACTAGGAATTCTCTTGGAAAAAACAGGAAGCATGCAGAAGACACACAATAGCCCCAGCTTTCTGAAAAGATCAAACTGTATTTTTTCCACTTATTAAACAGATTCTGTATAACAAAAGAAACACATAAAATAAGGCCTTTGTTAAGTTTCTTATAAAGCTTCTTGTTTCCTCCTACTTTCTTAGAAAATGATAGCCAGAAAAAACTGTAGACACATTTATTGGATTAATCAGGGGGGCCGCATAAAGAAAAGAAATTAACATTTAATCATGTGGAATCATACTGTGTTACAATCGTGATGGCCACAGACATTGTATCATTCTCAAACAACATGTATATGACAATTTTGATGATTAAAATGAAGAATAGAGATAATTAATGATATCCAATAACTAATTTGTAGACGTCTTAATTATAATTTATGATTTTATCAATTTCCATAAATAAATGTATTAGTATGATATGCATGGTGACCATTTTTTATTAGGTTAGAATCATTAGAATATTAACTGGTTAATATAGTTCCGGCTATAAAGTATTGCAGATTCAGTTAAATGTATGTGAACCCTCCTCTTGTAAAACTACCTATTCAGTTTAATATAAAAACCTACAGTACATAAAAACATTATAAATACTATTTTTTTAAATAATCTCTGTTCTCTGCTGCATAAGGAACTTCGATAGCTAGGAGTGGAAAAACAGCAGTGCAGGGATCCTCCCGTTGAAGGGCTGTACAGGGATGTGTGACAGCAGAAGTCTTAAGCCTCGTACACACGCGTCGAAATTCGGCCGGGAATTTTCATCCGACGACCGATCTGGCGATTTTCGGCTTGTTAGTATGATGCTTCCGACAACCGACTCCGACTTTTCGGCCGAAAAAAATCTGGCTATAAAATTAAAAGTGTGCAGGCTATAAAATTTTTATCCTCCTTCAACACACGTCCGATTTCCGTCAGTCAGTACAGATTTCGACAGGGAAAAATCTTATGAGCAAGACTGGGCATGCTCAGAGAAGAAAGAACACAAAGAAAGCAAACCAACACATGACATCACTTCTGAAGTAGAATTCTGTTGTGTGGGAAAATTCGTGTGCAGTCTAGGCACATTCCAACCAACAAAACACCACTCTGGACAAAAGATGGACGACCGGTCAGCGGAAATTCGTTGTGTGTGTACTAGGCTTTAGCCATTGGAGGACAGACAGGCTGTGATCCCAGCATTGTCAGAAAACTGACTACGCTGGGATAAGGGTGCACTCATGCCCAGTGTGGTCAGTTTGAAATAGAGCAGGGGGACTGATAGATGTGCCAGGTATTTCACACAAAGGAAGCAATACTAAGGGAACAGGATACTTTTTAAGTACATGGTACAACTGATAAAATGTTGGGGTAACATATTTAAGTGGCATGTTGCTAGTTGCAGCAATGTGATAGTTCTGGATCTAGACATGCACTTTGTTAGTTAAAAGATGCTTCAATAGGCAATGCATAGAGCTTTGGATATACAGTATATGTTTTATTTACTACATTCAGAACTTAAAGTAGAACTATAGACAAAACTTTTTTCTTTAATTTTGGATAGAGTAAGGGAAAGGAAACAAACCCTGTCAGATTTTTTCCATCATGTATGTCCCAGGGAGAATTTCCCTTCACTTCCCTTCACTTCCTGTCCCATAGGTAAACAGGAAGTGAGAGGAAATCCCTGCAAATTAAAGGAATTCTTTGGGGCTCCCAGGTCACCAGAACCAGTGTGTCTATTGGAACATTTCCCCTCCATCACATTTCTGGGGACAATCCAAAACTTGGGATTTTCTTTCACTTTCACTTGCAATGATAATGGTACACAATATAGAATGGACAAATGGACAAATATGAAGGTTGAATCTCCCTAATGGGGGCACAGACCACAATAAAAACTGACAGGGGCTCTAATCCCTCTCCATTCTATCCAAAACTAAAAAAAAAAAAAAAAAGGCAGAGAAGAGGGTAGGCACAGCTGGTTCTGGCTCTCAGCAATGCACTAAAAGGCAGAGCCAATCAGGCAGATGGGTTGATTCCAATAAAACGGTCAGGTTATTTCCAAAGCCTGGAGCGGCTGTGTCATGCCAGTTAATAGCGGGCTGTAGCCCACCGTAAGCTGATTCTGGGTAACAGGGGAACAAAATGAACAGCACTTCTGTGAACCACAAGACAACTATGGCTGAAAAACTTTAGCCATACTTTAACCATAACATATGTTATATGTTTACAGCCAGAAGGTTCAGGCTCCTTGTTTACCTATATTATCTTAGCTGCTTTGTTACTTACAGAACCCAATAGCACAAGCTAAGACTTAGCCACAGAACCGTTCCTGCCCTGTTTGTTGTGTTTTGATGGTGCAGAACTGGTTTCAATCAGAGTGATTCTGAAAATCTGAAAGCACACAGCTTCTGTTGAATTCTCCCTTTAGAAAGCCAACAATGATCTGTGTTACCAGTGTCATGGGTACACTCCTTATAAAATAGTTTGTAAAATAAACATTTTATACGTTTAGCAAAAAATATATAACATTTTATGTAAAGATGAATAAACTTGAAAGAAAATACCATGAAATGTACCCGAATCAAAAGTACATTTTTAAGGCATTTAGAGAGGTTACACTTTTGTAAATAATGTCAGGTCCCTGTAGCTGCTGTCTGTCCGTCTCTGGGTTTTGCGGCTTTTCTTTCTGTCCTTTCACAACCCCTAGAATTTTTTATAAGATCATATTTTTGGAAAAAGGCTGCATGCATGGCTTAAATGTGTAATTGTTTCTTAGGCTGAGGGTGTGTTTAGGTGGTTAGGGCTTTGTTGAGGTTAATCATGATAACAATAGTATGAAAACGTGTCTTGGTTGGTATATTTAGTTTTCTTAGTTTTTTTGGCAAAAATCAATTTTCTGTTTCTATGCTGATGTAAGCTATTTTTGTTTATGTATATTTTTATTTATTTTGTATATATGCACATGTTTTTTTTATGCTTGTAAGATTTTTAATAAGCAAAAATTTACACTTTTGTAAATATTCCTAACAATTTGTAGAAACGAATATGTAGCTACAAAATTTGTAATTGGGGTCTGAGGATTTCCTACATGTGAAACACTGACAAGGAGCATGAGATCTGTAAGACAGGCACAGTCAACCTACAGTATATATTTAGTTCTGAGCTGCTTGATGTTTTCAGCTGGCACGTAAAGATCACCTAGGAGGATAGTCTTGACAAATATTGAAAGACCATCTATTTTTTAAACTCTATTACCTATTTTTGTGAGATAAGAAATATGTTTTTAATATTTATAGCTAAAGCCGCTAAGGCCAAATGATGTGGATGACTTCATATCTTCAGTAAAATTGCCTTTTGAGATTGATGAGATTCCAAGGACTGATTTAATCATTTGGTATAAAATAAGAAGGTGTTTTTTTTTTTTTTTCAGAATAACTGACTGTTCTTCAACTACATAAAACAGATATTTTACATTCTCTCTGCTAACTGTACTTATACCTATTAATCCTAATATACAGCTGTGAATGTTGTTATAAATTTGTAGCATACCCATTTACAGATCTTAAAGTGTTACTAAACCCACAACAGTAAAATCAGTGTGTATATTCAGTAAAGCATGCTTGTTATACTCACTGTGGAACCTAAGGGGGTAATCCTCTGCATTGTGTAAAAAGGCTGTTTAATCCTTTCTTCTCTGATCCTCCCCTTTTTTTACTGTCCCCAGTCCATCAGCTGATAGAACAGAGCTTTGGGAATACTCGGCACATGCTCAGTTTGGTGTGTATTGCTAGAGAGTTTTTTTGGGAAGGTGCATGTGATCAGCACTGGGTCAATCAGCACTGTCCAGACAGAGGGTCGGGGGTCATGCAGCCTCATAGGACAGTCAGAGTAGAATGAAACTCCTCCTACAAGCATTAAGCAGACACTGATAGAAGTCATAAGACTGCTATATACTGCTGATGAGAAAAGGTGTTTAGCAGTTTATATTTACTAAAATAATTGCATTTCCATGTTCTGTGTACTGCGGGAGACCAGATATAGTGAATGCAGGGTCCTGGGTTTAGCGACACTTTAACTCTGTTATGGTTATCACTAAAGGATGTGTATTAGCTTGCTTGTATCATGATATACTGGAGCATGTATACAAAAAGCTGGAATATGTTTGAGGAATGAGTCCATATGAGTGACAAACAGCACAAACGTAAAACATTGGTAAAGTTTATTTTATTTATTTTTTTAATCAACACAAGGGATGGTCCATACATTGAAAGACAAGTGTCCCTTGTGCAGTAAGTTTCTCTGTTTATTGAAATCGAAATCCCTGCCCTCCACCCCCACCCCAAATCCCTCTTTAGATGTGCTCTTCTGGTGCTGCGGGGGTGAAAAAAATTGACATTTAATATAAGCAGCTGGACCTGTCACAGGTACTCGTCAAAAGTGCAGACTAAGCCCATCCTTTCCATCCCCCTGCTCTATTCACAGAAGCTGTTCTATCACTTCCCAAAAGGTAAAGTGCCCTATGAATGGAGAATGGGTGGAAGCATGACAGGTCTATAACGTATGGGTAAGTTTTGGGACTTTGAATGAGACACCAGCTGGTTAAGGCTGTGCGTCTCCATCCTTGAGATGAAAATTAAAGAGAAAAAGTTGGGACTTTGAATGAGGTGCATGAGAACAACCGGCCCTAAGAAAACCATACTCACCGACCAGTCTGCTAACAAATCGAATCAACCTGGCTAACAGTATAGGTTAAAAACAGGGGTTTAGTTAACACATATTTGCAAATGCATGCGTAAGCTGCAAGGCCCCTTCACGGCACCCTGTGTAACTTTCAGTCCTAATACTACCAATTTATAAGTGTCTCCACAATGGGAGCACATGCTAGCTAATGGATAGATGAGGGACTGGTGGGTATGGAGGTAGCCCGGTCCTCCCCAACCTGCGCCCATCTATGACTAGCCTTCAAAATGTATAACAAGATCACAAGTAAATAACAATCCAATGGCTGGATGATAGCCACAGGGTTGAAACTAAAAATGACCGGCTGAGGAGCACACACCTCCATCCCTAATGGTATATTATGTATAGGCAAGTTTTGGGACTTTGAATGAGACACCAGCTAGTTAATGTGCGTCTCCATCCCGGAGATGAAAATTAAAGAGAAAAAGTTGGGACTTTGAATGAGGTGCATGAGAACAACCGGCCCTAAGAAAACCATACTCACCGACCAGTCTGCTAACAAATCTAATCAACCTGTCTAACATATAGGTTAAAAACCTATATTGTTCAAAGTCCCAACTTTTTCTCTTTAAGAAGCATGACAGGCCTGCCTCTTTCATTTCACTTTTTATTGCGATAGTATGAATAGGAGTATGAATTGTGCAGGGAACTGGAAAGTGTGGGCACACAGTTTAATTTAGACAAGTACCTGTTAACCTGTGAACTTCCAGTGCTGCGGGGCTTAATACAAACTGCTAACTCAAAGGGGCAGAGGACTTCAAATTTCAAGGAACAGAGCAGCAACCAACACAAAACAGAGAAGGCTAGAATCCCATGTCTCATAAAACCATTCTCACCTGGACCGTAAATGAGGGGATATAGCGGAATAGCAGTAAAAACCAACAGAGGTTCTAATCCTATCCCACTCTTTCCAAAACTATATAACAAAAATGTTGTCTTGACTTACACTTTAAAATAGGGTGACCAGACATCCCCGGTTTCAAGGGACAGTCCCCTGATTGAGGACACTGTCCCCAGTCCAAGTCTGTTCCCGAATTCAGGGCCGGATTAATGTAGATCGGGCATCCCATGCTGGCTGAGAAACAGCCTGGTGGCTCAGATGCAGATGCCCCCTGCTGGACAAACTCACTGCAGCTCCTGCTGCTGTTTAGAGGAAGAGAGGCAGAGCCACAAATTGACTGTGTGGGAGGCCGAGACCGGGAGATGAGTAGATAGGGGTGGGATTTGTTTGTACACAGGTGGTGGCAGTGGGGGAGCAGGGGTCAGAGCTTATCTAGTTGCATGGAGAGATGGAGAGTTTAGCTGTTGTGGGGGAAGGGCTAAGAGGTGGCTGCAGAGATAATTTGTGAGAGAAGGGTGCAGAGGTGAGCAATGGATGTGGGGGGCATAAGTGTCCTCTGGGCATAGCAATCCTCTGAACCCTGCACTCTATTTATAACACCCTCCTGTTTATTAGTCCTGTGCCCAACTCTCTGTGTCTTATGTAGTCCTGTGCCCAGTGCTCTGTGTATTATGTAGTCCTGTACCCAGCGCTCTGTGTATTATGTAGTCCTGTGCCCAGCACTCTATGTATAATGCAGTCCTGTGCCCAGCGCTCTGTGTATTATGCAGTCCTGTGTCCAGCGCTCTGTGTATTATGTAGTCCTGTGACCAGCTCTCTGTGTATAATGCAGTCCTGTGCCCAGCGCTCTGTGTATTATGCATTCTTGTGCCCAGTGCTCTGTGTATTATGCAGTCCTGTGCCCAGTGCTCTGTGTATTATGTAGTCCTGTACCCAGCGCTCTATGTATTATGCAGTCCTCTGCCCTGCTCTCTGTGTATTATGCAGTCCTGTGCCATTTGCCAATAAAAAAAAAAATATGTCCCGGGATTTAATTTTAAAAATCTGGTCACCTTACTTTAAAAGGCTCATTCATATACACGCCTCAAGCTCAGAGTGAGTCAAATATGGTACGCTTTTAGGTGCTTCTGAGTTGCTTTGATTTGCTACTTTGTTGCTTTGATTAGTTTTTGTGTCACTAGAAGACTTCTGTTGATTTGCTTTTAAGATGCTTTGGGCAACTTCTCAGTGCTAATCTTTTTGGACAGTTCTATCCTGGAGCAACTATATTATATGTATATTATATGTAGCAACATACCAGTTAACGTCATCCACTTAAATATGTAGTTCCTTTACTGCCGCATAACCTCACATTTCTGTTATCTCTCCATACCTGTTACCAAGGTTACCAAGTTTTAACAGCTTGGTTTGTCCTGCACTGTTCAAGTCAAGTTTTCCCATGATATCTGAAGTTTAAGATAGATTCTGCAATAAATAGGGCATTAAAATGAATCTATTATCTATGATCACAATGTTATGTAGCAAACTAAGGTATTGTTTCATTATCCAGCGGTACATGTATCCCATGGGGGCACTTCTAACAGGTTCAGGGGGTACTCCTCCTATAAGCAAACTGTTAGAAAAAAGAAAAAAAAATCACATTTTGCAGTAAACCTGAAGAAGTATTTTAGTTACTTAAAACCATAAGGAATACACAAATCTACATAAGAAAACACAATTAAGAGCCGGTTCACACCACAAAAATGCACTCTAGATCCATTCTAGATACGCGTTTTTTATGTGTTTCCGGATGCATTCCAGATGCTTTTTTTCATTTTTCCTGCTTTTTTTTTTTACCGTACATAGGTTCAGTGCATTTTTGCATTTTACTGCTTTCCAGTACAGTCCAGTGCAGGAAAAATGCAGCATGTTCTACTGTTTTTCGGGAACACCCTGGAACTGTCCACACTGGTGTGAACGATGCCATTGAAAACCATATAACCTACTTTCAATGGATTTTTGAAGAAAAAAAGGCACTGGACTGCATGTGGCCCTGAGGCTCCATTCACACCTATGCAGTTTGCTTTTGAACATTTCTGCAGTGCTTTTTGCTGTGCTTTTTGAATTTTTTACCGTGATTTTGCTGTGTTTTTGCGTTTTGGGCAAATTTGTTGTTGGGCAGATTAAAATATGCAAAACGCGGTAAAAACACACTTCATGCTTTTTTGCAGCTTTTCCATTGGAAGTCTAATGAATCAAAAAAGCAAAAACAAGCACCATTTTTCCAAAAATGCAGGGGCACAAAAATTCATTGATGTGAATGTGTTTTATAGGAACCCATTTTATTAATAATGTCCGGCGATTCTGCAAAAAGCGAAAAGCATGAAAGAAAAATGCATTGGAGCCTAAATGTATAAATTAAAGAGTGCACATTAATATCTATGCCAATTGCAAACACGTTAGAATTGTAATTTAAATATTTATGTTGAAAATAACTGCACATAGAAACTACATTAATTGTTTATTAGAACTAGTGTACATGTGGTGCTAGTATATTTTGAAAGAAAGTGATTTACATTTTGAAATTGTATGTGTAATGCATTTTTTTGTTTAAATGTCTAACTTACTATCAGTAGGTGCCTGCTTGCATCTGAACCTCTGCATGCAGAAAAATTGAAAATTTCCTATGAAATACTTACCGTAATTTTCCTTTCCTGATGGACTCCATGGCAGCATATGTTTGGGTTTAGCCCCGGCTCCTCTCCTAACCTATAGGAACCTACTCCATAAATTTTGCTCAGTGCTAGGGGCCGTGTTCCATTACTAGCCTACTCCAGCAGATGGGAGGGAACTCCTGCTGCCATGGGGTCCATCAGGAAAGGAAAATTATGGTAAGTATTTGATAGGAAATTTTCAGTTTTCTTGACAGACTCTATGGCAGCATATATATACAGCTGAAAGAGCCTGCTGTATTGGATTTATATTCTATAAACAAAGACCAGATTCTTTCGTAGACCTTGTTCATACTAGCTCTTCTGGTGTTCAACAGCGTGGAGATGGCTCCACTTGGAGAACATAGGGCTTCCAGCCTTCCCCTCTCAAGAACCAAGCCAGAAGGTGCAGATGGGTTGGGCAAGGAGGTAGAACATACCCTTGAGACAGGAGGGCAGAGGAACTGGGTTCCGAAAACCAAGCTGCATCAATAGAAGAAACCATGGCCAGTTTAGCCAGTATGGAACTATTGCCATAATCTTCGCCTCTTCTATCCTGAGTCCCAGCAGGAATAGGAGGATGACAGGAACCAAGGGAAAGGCATATTCCTTGGAAAACCTGCACTGGTCCGTTAGGGCATCTAATTCGAAGGCCTGGGGACAACGACACCTGAAGTAGCATTTCTCCAGTTTGAAGTTGCACAGGGAGGCGAACAGGTCCACTATTGGGATGATTCCCAGGGATAAAAACCCACATGAAGACTTTGGTGTGGAGAACCCACTTGTTGTCCAGGGGTACCCTCAAGAGAGTCTGCCTGAATGTTCTGGGTTCCAGGAAGATAGACAGCTGTCAAGTTGGACAGGTTCTCCTCAGCCCAGGTCATAATTGGCTAAACTTCCTTCGGCAGCAAGTCCCTTCCTGCCTCTTTATGTATGAGACTGCCATTGTGTTGTCTAATCTTAGGAGAACCGAGGCCCCGGCTGTTAAGTGTTGAAAAGCTTGAAGAGCGCAGAGCACTGCCCGGAGTTCTAGAATATTTGAGACTATTGCACGAGACGGAAAGTCCCATTTGCCCAGGGCTATTTTCGTTGAGTAATGAGCTCCCCAGCTCGAGTAGCTGGCATCCGTTGTGATCGTAATCCAGGAAACGGGAACGATGGAGTGACAGTTGAGGAGGTTCCTCCGAGGTAGCCACCAAGAGAGGCTCTCACGTATGGACGAAGTTGAGGAGGTTCCTCCGAGGTAGCCACCAAGAGAGGCTCTCGCGTATGGACGAAGTTATCCAGATAGGATGATCCTGGTTCCCTTGACTCCATTGCTGGAGGAAGCCCTTCTGGAAAGGCCACATATTCCACTGTGCCCATTTCACCATGGATGTCATGGCCACCATGGTGCCAATGTGAGGCCTGGAGTTGAGAGGATAACATCGGTGGACGTATTTTGTCCCAAAATCCCTGGGATTTTCTCCAAGGGCAAGGAGATGGTGCTCTTAAGTGTATTGAAATGCGCCCCGAGGAATATCAGAGACTTTGTAGGCTCTAGGTGACTTTTCCCCATGTTCAATAACCAGCCGAACTCGAGAAGAGTGGAAATCACTTTGTTACGGTGCACTAAGAGCTACTCCCGGTCCCAAGACAGCAACCGCAGATTGTCTAAATAATGGTGGAGATGAATACCTCTGGTCCTGATCAGGACCACAACAACTAATAAGAGTTTTGAAAAGACACGAGGCGATGTCGTAAGCCCGAACGGGAGACAGGTAAACTGAAGGTGGACCTGGTCTACGGCAAAGTGAAGAAACTCCTGGAAATCTTCTGCTATTGGGACATAGAAGTAAGGGTCCTTCAGTTCTATAGACACAGTTCAATAGCCATTCGCCTGGCTAAACCGCTTGGTGGATTGTAAAAAAGTGTTTCCATTTTGAATTTCTCTTTTTTAATGAAGGAATTCAAGTGGGTTAGATCTATGACTGGTCTCCAAGAGCCGTTGTTCTTCAGGACCATGAAGAGGGGAGAGTAAAGACCTTGAAATCTTTCACTGGCTGGGACTGACATGGTGGCGCCCTGAGCCACCAGTGAGTCCACATAGGATAGAAGAACCTGCCTTTTCTCTTCTGCGTGTGGGAGGGTTGTGGGTACAAACCGAAACGCGTGGGAGGGCTGCTGAATGCCAAACGTGATCTGAAGAGACCGTTTTGACGGGACAGTAATCCTTGAGCTGCCCAGACATGTGAGCAGCTGGATCAAGCTAATCCTTGAGCTGCCCAAACATGTGAAAAATGGAGTAAGCGAGCGCCGACTAGACCCGCCTGGACAGGCCCAATATCAAAAGGACTTGGTGGCTTCCAGGCCACCGGAAGACGCTTCCTTCTAAAACTTCTGGCCTGATGACTGGTTTCTCTTCCAGGTCTTCCTGATTTCATGGCCAGGCCTATAGAGGCAAACTTCCTTTGCACGATCTGAACCCTGCCTGCACTGAGCCCTTTTCTGGTCAAGTATGCGTCGATCCTGGGGAAGGAACCCGACCCACCTCCCGTGGCGTGGGTTATGGCACTATCTAGTTTTTTGCAGAAGAAAGAGGAACCCCTCAAAGGGGATCCTACACCATGCCTATTTAGAGGCAGGATCGGCTACCTAAGGACACAGCCATAAGGCGTGCTTGGCGGTGACAGAAGAAAGCATGACCCGAGCCACCAGGCAGATAATGTTGACAGAGGCCTCCCCCCGGAGTGCCGCTGGCAGCCTTAGTTCATGAATGGTTGAACCTCTGGCCACCTCTTTGGAGACACTTCTCAGGGTCGCATGCACATTATCCGCCCAGGTCTTCAGTGCTTTGGTCATGGCCGAAAGGGCCATGGCTGGTTTACAGGCTATGCCTGCAGTAATATAAATCCTCTTGAGGTCAGTCGATTTGCCTATAAAGGCTGTCTTTGAAGGATGCGTGACGTGCTTCACCAATCTCATCAAGGCTGCATCAACGAGGAGCCGATTCCAGATGTTTCACTTCCTCACTTTTAAACGGATACATTTTTGATACTTTGGTCAGCAAGGAGTCCTTCCTTTCCACTCCGCCCTGCTCGACAGTGATGATCTCGCCAAGCTCACTCATAAACGTTAAATTTGAGCGTTCTTTTTTTAGATGTTTGAAAAATTTCCTCTGTTTCGAGGGAGATTCCACTGGCTCCTCCCACCTCAAGGCTTCCTTAATCGATTTAACCAGTGGTGGAACTAGGGCTAAATCTAAGCCAATGCCTGGGTCATCTGTCTCAGCTTCACTGTTCAAGGTTTTGACTTATCGTGGTTCGGTTGTGAAGGACCCGACTCGTTAAACTTGTCCCTCGAGGGCACAAGGCCACAGATGTTCCAAAGTAATACAGCTTGGACAGCTGGGTAAAATTTCTGCCTGTGATGACATCACTGGCCCCACAACGTGCTTGCGCTGAGATTGTCGCCCGGCGGTGCTCCTGTGCATGCGCGACTGCCGCCATCTTACTGGACCCGCGGCTGCGTAGACGAGCGAGGAAGGACCCGAAGCGGCGGCCTGGAGCGCAGATGCGTTCTGATGCTCATAGCACACATAAAAAAACAAAAATACAAAATGAATACAAAAACACACAGACTGCTGCCACAGAGAAATATACATTACCGCACCATGACACCACGCTTCCGGAGCTGGAACCCAAAGGCTGCTGCTGCAAGTGATACATTGCTGTTGTGCACGACCAGGGCGTAAGGGCCTCCCACTAATAGTTGGGAAGTTTGGCTAAACTGTCACTAACCTGCCAATAGCCAGGGTTTACAGCTCGTCATGGCACCACATCCCTGCTAATAGCTGGGATTGCTGGACCCCTGAGAAGACACCCTCGGGATCCATAATATCGCATGCACGCCACCAGGTCTGGGTCGCGGAAAATCTTCATACAAGGTAAGATTTCAAACTTGTAACAGGAGGAAAAAAAAAGTACAAGGCCCCTAGCACTAAGCAAAAGTTATGGGAGTGGGGTCCTATAGGGTAAGAGAGACTAAACTTATACATATGCTGTCATGGAGTCTGTCAGGAAACCAAAAATTGCAATACTGGTCACTATGCTGATCTTTGGCTCTGGCTTTGTCCACACACCACCATCAGCTGACCACTGTGATAAGTGGTCCCTGCAACCAATATTATGGCATATTGGGATAGAAGTAATGCACAGCAGATTGGGAAGTCCCTCTGCATTTGCTTTATTGATTTTATGTAAACTGTACAGAGAATTAGATATGGTGACCTGGAGGGTGTAGGAACCAAGTCTATAAATCACATTTATTTCTTGTCCAATGAGAGATCCAGTAATTCTTACACAGTCAGGCTATACTGACATCTACTGGAGAAATGGAGATTGGCAACTAAAAAAGAAAACATTGGCCAGCGCAGGATATCCCTGCCCACAACCAGTATGCCTCTTATTTTTTGCCAGTGTCCCCAGGAGAGTGGATGGTCTTTTTCAGCTCCACTGTTTATTCAAGCGCTGCTGGTAGATTAATACTGGATTTCTTAAAGGAGACGTATAGCCTTTTTTAGCTATTCTTCTCCTATGGATAATAGGAGTGCGGTTATTTCTGCACTCCTGTGAGCTGTTTTCAGCCGGTAGGGGGCTTTAGCCCGCTGTCAGCTAACGTCACAGATCCATTGCAAAGGGTTGAGATCCGCACAGATGCCTGGATTGAGAGCTGGCTCAGTCTCTCAGCGAGCCACTGAGAGCCTGAGCCAGACGCTCCCATCCCTTCCACCGCCCAGCGCTCCAGTAAGCACTGGAGGGGCAGAGCAGAGAGTCGGGGATTAACAGTTATTGCTTCTCTGCAGGCTGAAGACCAAGAACTGAGCAATCAGTATGATTGTTTATTTTTTTTTATAATCCCATGCATCTCTTTTAAATTTCTCCAGTCACTTAACAGGTGCAGGTTTTCCCAATTTTATACTAGTTATCTCTTTGCAACAACTCTGAATTGCTTGAATTTTCTCCAGTCTTTCAAGGTTATTGGCAAATTCAGGCTGGATATAGAAATCTTGAAAAGCTCTCCCAATAACCAAGCAGCTCAGTTCAGTATCTATACTGGCATTCTATATGTGACAATTCTACAGTTGTAAGTTACTACCTGTCTATTTTTCAGTTTACACAGGACTATTGGAGTCAGGCCAGTATGTCTGGGGATTTCCTATAGAGTTATTTCCTGTAGCGAGTTAAAGTTCTCCTTTTATTCCATGCTTGTTTTAAATACCCTGCAAGTTGGCCATTTGAGGAAACCATCTTTTTTTCTGCTACAGGTCATACTGGGAAAATGTTACTATTTACTATCCTGCCCCACTTTTTCCATCGTTATGGCTGAAGATGGCAGTCTGAGGTGTTGTAACCCTCAAACTGGACCCCAATGGGACTGGATCTCTGCTTGAGTTTAGATGGCTAACTGGTCCGCACATTGCTGGTTCCAAACTGCATTTGTTATGGAGTGGAAATGTGTTGATTTTAATATGCAGATTGCTATTTTCCGACACTGTTGTAGAAGGGGGCTGGTGGTACTGAAGATCTAGGAGGGAGTGGTCAGGGGTAAGAGGCTCTATTTGCTAGCACTTTATCCAGTCAATTTGGAGTGGTCAATGCAGCTCCTTTCTTGCGTTTCTGTTTGTGGCCACCTTAGACGTGCACAGGGGGTTTGAAAGGTGTGCCTGGGCACACCCTAACCATGCTGCCCGATGCCAACTCGACTCTACTGCCCAGGCTTCCCCCATGTTGACCCCCCCTCCATGCAGTGCTGCTGGCTTCCCTCCTCTTCCCTTGGCTGCTGCGGGGGATGTTTTAGGATGGAAAGTGGAGGAAAGGGTTGGTCAATATGTCATTTACTGGCCCCTTCCTTTTCTAAATGAACACAGTGAACACACTCACTCACTGTGTTCATTAATAATTGAAACATAGTAAAATGTGTCTACTATGTTTCAGTTTGTGAACGGGAAGCTGCTCAGCACAGAGCCCTTACCATTCATTTACTGGCCAGTGCAGCTGAGGCTGCAGAGAAAGGCATGTGTATTTGAGCTTTGGGGTGCACACCTTAATGCAATAGAGTGCGCACAACTATGGTGGCCACTAAGTATTTTAGAGGGCACAGTACTGACCAGGAAATCTGTTGTAGTACATTTGGGCAGTTGGGGGATTTGTACTCCAACAACTAAACTTTTGATTACATACAAATATTCATCAGATTCAGCGCTCACCAGAAACATCAGACCTGTGTTTCTGAAGGTACAATGTATTGCACAATAATTGACACTTAGGGGCATATTAAAAAAAAAAACTGCATAGTAATTTGTCCAGTGAAAGTGTATGCACATTCATCCTTGCAAATAGGGCAAAATAAGAATGAGCAGCGGGTGGGGAAGCTGGCTAATCATATCCATATGTATAGGAATCAGAAGATTTAGTGGGCTGTATTAGGATAGCCCTGCTGGGTACATATGTGAAGGATTGTATACTTTGCTCTTTAGAGATATTTGCCATTCACCAGTGTAAATGTAAGACCTTATTTGCCCCTCCTGCCAGCAAATGAGTGCCCTACTCTGTAGCCACCTGGTTATCATTCCCTTCTTCTGCTTTGTTTGAACGTTTATGGTGATCTTGGGACTTTACATTCTTCTAGTAAATCTTTTGGGTGACCACATTTTCAGCAGTATATAGTGGCGTGATGATAAATATACCCTGAAAAAGCCAAACTTATTGGTGAAACATGTTGGGATTATCACCCCCTATAAAAAAAAAAACCCTATATCAGCTGTTGATCATGTTTTGGGCATCCAAAATAAAAAGGACCTGATCCAGTAACTTTAAACACATTGTTGTCTATATGTGTTTTTTGGTTTTGTTTTTGCAGTGTCTATTTTAATTGAATGGAATAAACTTTATGAATCTTAAGAATTATTATTGAAATTTGGTTAATGGCACCTTAAATATCCCAGCTCCAATTGTGAGCTCTTTTTTCTTGTGTTCTTTGTCTTTATGATGGGATGCAGTGCCTTTGAGCTCTCTGATAACTTTTTCCTGTGGCAAAAAATAATGTTTTTAGGCTATTGCCTGTGCTGGTTGAAAGTTTTTCATTGATTTCAAAATGGAAAAATTCTGCATTAGGCCACTAGACGAAGCTAAGTATCATATAGGCATTTTTTTATACCTAGTGACATCCAGTGGTCTAAGTAGATATAAAATGCTTACAAACGTAGTGTTTCGGGTCATCCCGTGAGAATTTATTCACCGTATAGGGCTAAGGTCTCCAAACTATGGCCCTCCAGTTGTTCGGGAACTACAATTTCCATCATGCCTTGTCCTGTCTGTGAATATTAGAGTTTACAATGCCTCATGGGACGTGTAGTTCTGCAAGAGCTGGAAGGCCGTCGTTTGGTATCCCTGGCACAGGATGACCAATTAAGATATTTGGGCCATAATTAATCACTGTGGGAGCTTGATCTGGGTTGCCTTTAAATTAGTGTGGTTTAGTGCTTGTGGTTCAATGCTTGCATATTGGCATGTGTTAGTACTAACAATTGCAGATAAAGAAAATAAATTTCACCCTCTGTGATTTTAGTATGAAAACATCTGTTAGCTAATGTCTCTCTTTTAGCCTCTTTTATTCCCTTGGGTAACACACTCAAGTTTTGTGACCTTGTTTTCAAACTAGCTGTATGACATGCACCTCTCTAACATACACATATTATTGCGAAAACAGAACGTTACTCACATTACCAGAGTCCAATAAAGAGTGTGATTTGAAATGCAATCAGCATTCTGTTTAATATGTCCCACTGAGGTTCTCCGCTGCCTATACACTGGGTTACACAAATCCGTAAGGAGTAGAGTAAAACTGTAATCCAAATGAATGACCTCATTATCTTGTGGAACTCTGTGCACATTTACTGCGCTAATCCTCATTATTTACACTCTCATAATACTATTTGGTTAAAGAATTTAAACAACATCAAATCATTTAGTTATTCAGCCATCGGACATGATATATTGGTACTGACAGTTTCCCCATCAAGTATAGCTACTTTTCAGTTGCTGTGTTTATATATTATTTTCAAGGCTTATACGGCAGATTCAGAAAACAAGTCATGTATTTTTTCTTTTGAAAACATTACCCTTTTTTAAAAGGCACCCACAGCTAATTACTAGACTATTTTCTTTAAAAAGTCAGTTCTCAGCCATCCAGGAACATGGCAGTTTAACTAAGCTGATAAATTAATTCAGATCTCATTCCCCTTATTATTTTGTAGCCATGACATTTAACTGTTTGTTGACAGTTGCCTCAATTGAAATTGATATGTAGCAAATTAATCATTTGTCATTTAAGGGTTATGTATCCCTTTTCCATGAAACATTCATTTGCAGTTGAGACCTTAGTGTAGAAATACATAATTATTAGGATGGAAGTTTTGCTTAGACAAAACAGTGATGAGACTACTTGCCCACCCGCTTCTGTAGTCAGTAATAAACATACAAAGTCCAAGCGATTGTAAATAATCACCTTGTAAAACAACCCATTAAGTTTCAAGTAGAAATGAGAGGCAAAACATTTGTGTACAGACGTTAAAAAAATAATACTTTTTTTTCTTTCTCCTTTTTTATAAGTGAATCACATTCCTTCTGTTCTCGACTGCATGAAAGCTGGGGGGCTGGGGGGGGGGGGGGGGAGAAGCAGCAGTAGTACACTGAGCTTCCCAGTGTCCTCTCTCTCTTGAAAATACCCACCTAGCTGCTTGGTAAAGTGTCCCAAAACAAGGGATTGGGTTTAGCTGTTTGGTACAGTCCCAGAAAAGCTTGCTGGATATTGTATCTGGATTTGGCAGCTTTCTCCCTTTTTAGCCCCGGAGGTGTAAAGGTACTTACACTGTCCCTGAAATCCTGCTGCTTTTGAAAAAACTGCTGTTCAGACGTACTCCTGTCCAGATTTTCCCATGCCAGCCAAGGTGTCTCCTAGAAGAGACTATGGGGTAGTGAGATCCTTCTGTCAGTCTTCCTTCTTTCCTCAGCTCCCAGACTAGAGGCAGAGCCCCTTCAGCCTGGGGTCTCCTCCCAGGCCATATGACCTCAGCACTTCATCTTACACCTGACTCCCCTGCTGGCCAGGCTCCACAATATTTATGTGTTGACCCAGCCACCCTGCCAGGCCTTCTGCCTGGGGATTGACCAGATTCCTATGAATATGCAGATCATGGCCTCTTCGTCTTTACCCACTAGCTCCTAGAAACTTCTCCAAGCTTCTAGAACCTGTAGAGCCCTCCAGCCTGATTTACAATAACCAATTAACCAGTCCTGCACAGCTACTTTGAGTCAAGAAACATTTTCCTCACGTTAGACTGCACACTAGGGGGTGATACACATACATTAATCATTTTTAATGATTATAAAAAAAAAAAAAATTGACCTGATTCTGCCACCCACAGATTCAAATTGGAAGGGGGAATCACTCCTGCTGTGCCACTCATGTTCTGATGGTGGGGAGACTTCCCCACTGTCTAACACATTGATCAGTGTTGTCGGCTGTAGCCGGTGGCACTGATCGTTCGGTAAAAACCCAATGTGCTAGTTGTACATAAGTCGATCGGTAGATCGAATTGTGTGCAACCAGCCTGTTGACAGGAAGTCCTTCTCCGACTATGCCAAGTGTGTGTATCAGGTCTACTCACCCTGCATGTGGGGGTACCCCACCAATGCCCAGGATCAGGTGGAGACTGCGGTCATGTGAAACATCTAACAATAAGGCAGTTCCCCAATTTAGAGAAGAGCTTTCACTGTGTAAGCAGTAATGAAGTGCAGATTTCCTCTGAAAGCTAAATGTGCTGTGCCCGCGGCCACCCCCACACCCGCACCCTCTCCCCCAGTCCAGCGTACCTCTGTTACCTCAAACCCAGTAATAGCATGGAGTCCCGCCGAGCACATAGAACAGACCTCATGCATGCTCTAACCTAACTCTTCCCTCCCGTACCACGTAATTAGGCCATCCTAATGCCCCCATAATGCGGGTTTGGATCTGGTTGCCACTGAAAAACGACTGCTAGGGAGGGAGCTAGAACATCAACCCCCTCACTCCCAGAGGACCTGTTATCTTACCAGGCACCACGCCTAATGATTGATTGCTGTAGCATGTTCCTTCACTTCATTACCCATAGCAATTACCCTCCTCTTCCTGTCTTGCCGAGTTAAAGTGTAGCTAAACCCACAACACTAAAATCAGTCTGTATATGCAGTAAAGCATGGTTGTTATACTCACTGTGGAACCTGAGGGGTTTAATCTGCGTATTGTGCAAAAATTCTTTTTGATCCTGTCTTTTCTGATCCTCCCCTTCTTCCACAGTCCCCAATCCATGTCCTGATAAGACAGAGCATTTGGAGTCACTCTGCACATGCTCAGTTTGGTGTGTATTGTTAGAGAGTTTTTTTTTTTTCTTGGGAGGGTGCATGTGATCAGCACAGGGCCAATCAGCACTGTCCAGACAGAAGGTCAGTGGTCCTGCAGCCTCATAGGACAGTCAGAGTAAAATGAAAACTCCTACAAGTTTACCTAGACGCTGATAGGATTCACAAGACTGCTCTAACTGCTGACGTGAAAAGGTATTGAGCAGTTTACATTTACTAAAATAAATGCATTTCCATGTTCTGTATACTGTGGGAGGCCAGATATAGTAAATGCATGGTCTTAGGTTTAGTAACACTTTAACCTTTTGTGGTGATGTCACTTCATACCCCATTTGTGCTTTACAGACCCAGGTTCTTTGGAATATGCCAGAACCAGCATCCCCCTTGTAGGAGTGAGTTTATATTTCATTACATGGCTGGTCAGTTGCTTCATTAAGTGTTCTTGCATGGCAAGACCACTTACTGTTATCCCACATATATATTCTTCTTATTATAGCCAAATTTACCACCATAACTCCTCCCACAGTTTTTACACTAGATAGACAGTAATATACCGAAATGTACGGATTGTTCCCGATTGGGGTGCTATTACTTTGTGGAACGTTTCGCCAAATGGTTCACAAAATATCTGCGTTTTTGTGGCGAAATTGGTCCCATAGGAATGAATGGCAGAATGTTCAAAACTAGAGTGGGAGCTGAAAAATCAGGACATGATTTCTAAACTGAAATAAAAGGTGTAGGTATAAAATATATCTAATAAGAAGCCCACTCACCCAGCGCTAAAACAATATACAATATTTCACTTGAATCTCTACAAGAGAGAAGGTAGCTGCTGCTATTAATAATGGATATATCAAAAGAAGGTGTAACCTGAAATAATAATATGTATATATATATATATATATATATATATATATATATATACATATATATATATATATATATATATATGACAAAATTACACTAGCAGCGATGACAAACTGTAAATATACGCACAAAATGTATACATGAAAAAAGTTAAAAATAAGTGAATCATGTGAAAATGATTGCAGTCCTTGGTGCAGATAGTGATAGAAAGGTGCTGTCACAGACTCTATTGCACAATCTCCATGCAACAACTTCAGAGAGAAATTCTGATAGTAAATCAATCTCCCACCAAGGCAATTCACGTGATGTAAAGGCCGCCTCCACCTCACCACCATGCACACCCCATGGTAATGGACACTTACCAGAGGTAGCCTGTTAAGCACTTAGAATACTCCTTTGGTGGATATCGGTCTGTAGGGGTAACAGTTTCCTCACAATTCAAGAGATCAAAATTCTCCAGAGTGTCAGGAATCCTCTCACCAACATATAGAGAAATCCAAGGCGCTCAAACTTAGCATTCACAAGGGTGACCATTTGAAAAGCTTCTTGTCCCTCAGAGGGCACCCAGACACGGTATTTCCAAGATCTATAGGATACTTACCAGGGTCATGAACCCTGAGAGGCCACCCTATTTAGGGAAATGGGAGACGAAACTGGGAGCGATCTCACCTCAGCCTGCGCAAGCTGTGCGTCCCAGACAGGTCGACCGAGGCCTTCTTGCGAGGGCGTGCAGAGTGGCGATCAGTGGTGCGGTGTGTCACTCTGACACACCACATCTCCGATCCCGGTAAAGAGCCTATGACATAGGCTCTTTAACATGTGATCAGCTGTGACCAATTACAACTGGTCACTTCGTAACCAGGAAGTGCCGTTTATTGGCTTTCCTCCATTTGCGCTGACAAGGCGCGAGTAGAGGAGAGCCGATCGAGGGCTCTCCTGACAAGGGGGTCTGCGCTGATAATCAGAGCATTGATTATCTGTGCAGACCCATCAGGGATGCCCATTAGAGCCCACCAGGGATGCCCCCTAGAGCCCACCAGGGATGCCAACCCATGCCACTAGGGATGCCGACCCGTGGCTACCATGGATGCCAATCAGTGCTAAAGATGTTAATTAAATAATTAAAGATGTCAATGAGTGCCTATTAGGGATTCCAATCAGTGTCTATTAGTAATGCCTGTCAGTGCCTCATCAGTGCCGCCTATCAGTGCCACCCATCAGTGCTGCCTATCAGTGGCACCAACAGTGCCCATTAGTGCTGCCTATGAGTGCCACCTATCAGTGCCCATCAATGTTGCATATCGGTGCCCATCAGTGCTGCATATCAGTGCCGCCTATCAGTGCCCATCAGTGTTACATATTAGTGCCTCATCATCAGTGCCCATTAGTGCCACCTCATCAGTGACTATCAGTGCTGCCTCATTAGTGCCCCTCAGTGCAGCATCATCAGTGCTTGTCAGTGCAGGAGAAAACTTACTTATTTCTGTCTTTTTTTATTTATTTTTTTTAGCAAAAAAGAGGTGATCAAATACCACCAAAAGAAAGCTCTATTTGTAGGAAAAAAATGATAAAGATTTTGTTTGGGTACAGCGTTGCATGACCATGCAATTATCTTTCAAAGCGTGACAGTGCTAAAAGCTGAAAATTGGCCTGGGCAGGAAGGGGGTGAAAGTGCCCTGTATTGAAGTGGTTAAAGGAGAATTATAAATTAAAAAAGGATTAGTTAAACTTACAAGTGCTTTTTTTTTTTACCACTACTATTCCTTTATACTGGCTTTTGACATTTACAAATGCAGCAATTTAAAAATAGGATGAAAGGTTTAGCACTCAGGATCACTTTTTGAAAGATAGAAAGTGCATTTTCTATACAGCTATATAGATCAGACCAAAATGAGGGATAAACGAGGAGGAAAGAGGGACAGAGGGACTTCGTTCCAAATCAGGGACAGTCCCTCAAAATCAGGGACAGTTGGGAGCTATGCACACTCCCCTCTTTCACATTTCTCCCTGTGACATGCTCTCTGCACACCTCTTCATTCCTCACCCACTCGTACCACCCACTGCTATGCTTCTCTGCACATACTACCCTCCGTTATGCCCTCCACACTCCCTTCCTGGAGATTCCTCCCCTTGTCATACCCTCTGCACTCATCAACTGCACATACTGCCCCCTGTCATACCCTCTACACAACACAGCACATTGCAAACTATGCTGTGTGCCCTGCAAAAGGTGTTTGGAACCATTACAAAACTCTTTAATACTTCTACTGCTAGACAGGTTTGTGAAGTTACTGCCTGGAGGTTACTATCCTAGGTTAAGATAAATCTAGAATTTCCATTTCATATACAACTTTATGTATTGTAATCATTATTACTGCTTATGCTAACAAGGGCTACTCCATTGTCCAGATGTCTGATATAAGATCTGCTGTCTCTGTACTGCCTGAGCAAATCTACCAGAAGTACTTTTCAAATTAACCACTTTCTACACCTACTCTAAAAACGTAGTAATTAATCATAATACCATTCATCTTGCATGATTAATATAGATCCATGCTCTTGTGATTGCCCCCTGTGTCCGCCCTGGCAGGAGTGCCCTCGAGTGCCCCCGACGTTGCTGTCACTATGGGTTGCTGGTTATCCTGGGTAAGAAATATAATGACCAAAAAATCCCCTGTTTGTATTCTCTTTGTGTATTCATTAAATGATAAAACGATTACCACAATTCATTGTTTTTTAGATGATAGTAATTAATTCCTCCTGAAGAAGCGGTCCTTACTGCAACACATGTAGAGGTCCATACATCAAGATTAATTACACATTGTGCCCTCAAAATCCCTAGGGGACACTATATCACCAGCAAGAACCAATGCATTGCTGTAATCAGTTTTTTTTTTCATATACATGGATATGTATCCTGCTTTTTAATGAAATTGTATGAATATAATGTTATATTTTTTACTAAAATAATTGTAATTTCCTAGGTACCAATATAGTCCATTTCTTTTTTGCCAGGGGCATGACAGGGGCAGCCCCGGGCTGCCTTTAAACATTGCTAGCTTGGGGATTATGGTACCCCTACATTAAGGTGATGAGATTTTTAAAATAAAATCCGGGGACATATTTATTTATTTTTTTTTCTATTGGCAAATGGCCTAGGACTGCGGAATACATAGAGGGCTGGGCACAGGACTGCATAATACACAGAGCGCTGGGCACAGGACTACATAATATAGAGGAGGGTGTTAGGCATTCCGGAAGCCGAAAGATTTCACAAACTGTGCGAACGTGAAACGTTTTGGATCTATTCCCTCAATACACTTTCGCCCAATGGGATGAACGAAGAATTGGATGTATCCACCATTCTTTAATTAGTCCCCTCTAGGGTTCACTTTAGGTAATCCATACAGTGCTAATTTTTATTTATTTATTCATTTATTTATTTTTTCCCACCCCCCTTCCTACCCTTCCTGCCGCCAACAATTCCTCATCCACTCACTGTCTAGCATTTATCCCTTGTCTCCACCGAATGATTATACATTCCATATTCATACCTCTTTCAGGTTGATATTCATCATTGTTCCCATTCCATCCATCTCATTGCATTAGTATCCATTTCCTGATTTTATACATACATGTATCAATATATACTATAAGAATTTTACATTATCACATACAAATATAATATATTTTTTTTTTTTTATATATATTTTTTTTTATTGTATATTTAGTCTCAGTTAATGATATGCTTACATCATATACAATTCTTTATTTATTTTGTTTACATTTATTTTTATTTTTAATTTCCCATTTTTGATTTTTATTTCTATTTTAATTTCATTTTTATATTTTATTTTTATTTTCATTAATATTTAATTTTATTTCCACATTTATCATTTCTTTCTCATTTCATCCCATGGTTTTTTGTTTTTTTTTTCCCTCTAATTTTCCTCTCATTGTCTATGGCATTATTCTCTTTATGCATCGTATCACATGTATATTATTGTTTATTTTTATTTCTTACTGTTTTGACCTCTAGAGGGACCCTTGTTCCTCATACAGCCATAACGTAGAGTCATGTTTACTTTGATAGTAATTTAATAACTTCACCACCAGAGGGCATTGTTCCTCATACAGCTATAATGTAGAGTCATGTTTACTTTGATAGTAATTTTATAACTTCACCACCAGAGGGCATTGTCCCGGGAACACATAAATTGGTCCTTCTCTTTCCCTTTTACATTTGACTTTGAAAAAGGAGCGCGCGCTGGTTTCCCACCACAGTGCGCATGCTCGGAAACGCGTCAGTCATTACGCCGGAAGATCCTGTGGACAAGCATCACAGCCACTGTGCAGCCCAAGCCTCCATCTCACTGCGGTTTCACCCTGCTGTCCAAGCCTCCATCTCACTGCTGTGACACCCTCCACTTCCTGCTGGACAGGAAGAGGAAGAGAGGAGATGATTACAGACCCACAGTGATGACTCCAAGCCCCAGCCTCCCCATGGACACCGGAAGGACCCATCTTGTCTGCTTATACTTACTTTGATGTAAGTTTTTATTACTTGTTTGCCATATTAAATCGCAGTCTTAACTCAGAGGTGCCTGTTTGCTCTTTTGTTTATTACAGGATTCAGAGGTTTGCTTTGCACAGATGACACTTCTGCCCCCACATCCATAGCTCACCTCCGCACCCTTCTCTCACAGAGTATCTCTGCAGTCACCTCTTAGCCCTTCCCCCACAACAGCTAAACTCTCCCCTTATCCATGCAGCTACATCAGCTCTGATCCCTGCTCCCCCACTGCCCTCATCTGTGTACAAACAGACACCCCCCCCCCCCCATCTGCTCATCTCCCATTCTCAGCCCTCCACACAGTCAATTTTTGGCTCTGCCTCTCCTCCGCTGAACAGCAGCAAGAGCGGCAGTGAGTTCGTCCAGCAGGGGGCGTCCGCATCTGAGCCAAGGGACTGTTTCTCAGCCAGCATGGGATGCCCTGTCTACATTAATCCGGCCCTTAATTCGGGGACAAGACTTGGGGACAGACTTGGACCAGGGACTGTACCCAGAAACAGGGGACGTCTGGTCACCCTACCCTAGATATGTAATAATATACCCTTTTGAGGCACACACCTTATCTATAGTTGATAAGGTCCATTTTATCCAATCTCAAATTGTGGTTGTATGTTGTTCCTAAGGGACCTTCGAGAAAACTTTTACAGTCACTATAAATGACCTCTGATATATTTGTACATTGTGATCAAATTCTGACTGAAGCAGCTCTTCTTAAGACTGATAGGGCTCATTCAGATGAGCAATTAGTCCGGTTCTCCTTGCAGAGCCACTGGCAGATACTTGACATCCACCATGGAGATGCGTGCAGGCAGTCCATAAAAATGGATGCACACACAGCAGCTGCGCAGAGACAATCACATGTCAAAAATAAAATGTAGGCAGGAGCGGGTTCACAGATCTGAATGAAGGGTGTTTGCATTCAAATCTGTGCACCTGCTCATGCCCACATTGCAAACTTTGACATGCAATTATGTCCATGAGGACACTGCGTGTGCATTCACTTCTTTAGGATGCAGATTGGAAGCACATGCATCTGCCAGTGGCTCAGCAAGGAGAACGGGGCTAATTGTCCTTCTGAATGAGCCCATAAAGTGTGATTGTTGTAATTGTACTGCCCTGACCTCTTTTTATTTCAAGGACATCCTTCCTGAGGATTGCTGACCCAAACTGAGCTGCATTTTCAATCGAGATGAAGACAGACAAAGACAAACAGTGTTTTGGAAAGGGGTAGAATTATTGATTTATCTCTTTAATATATGCCCTATTTAATGCATGAGAGTATCCTGCTAAGTTTGTTAACTGCAGCTTTTGCATGCTGTTGCGAAGTCTGATCTACAAGGACTTCCAAAATATTTTTCTTTTAATGATTCCCCCAGAGGAGCCCCTCATAATAAGTATTTTGCATGCATGTTTTTAGCGCCAAAATGCATAACTTTACATTTTTCAATACTTAACTTCATCTGCCATGTAACTCACCATCCCCCTGTTTTATCAACATTTTCCTGCAATGTTGCTATATCCTGTGCTGAATCTATTTCCCTGCATAATTAGGCATCATCCATAAAACTGGGCCCTTTAAGTGGTTCTAAAGGCAGGTGTTTTTATCCTAATGCATTCTATGCATTAAGATAAAAACCTTCTGTGTGCAGCAGCCCCCCAAAAACTTACCCATCTCGATCCAGCAATGTTGCACAAGAGACTTGGCTGTGCAGGACTCTCCCTCCTGATTGGCTGAGACACAACAGCGGGCGCCCTTGGCTCCCAGTGCTGTCAATCAAAGTCAGAGAGCCAATGAGGAGAGGGGGGGTGTGAATGGACACACAGAGCAGTGGCTTTGCTCAGATGCCCATATATCAAGCTGCTTGCTGTGGGGGGCAATCAGCAGGAGGGAGGGGCCAGAAGTGCTGGCGAGGGACCCGAGAAGAGAAGGATCTGGGCTTCTCTGTGCAAAACCAACTGCAGAGAGCAGGTAAGTATAACATGCGTGTTACTTTTAAAATAAATAAAAAAAACAAGACTTTAGTATCACTTTAATTCCAACTTCTATATCATTAATAAACAAGTTAAACAGCACTGTCCCCAATATAGAACCCTGGGGCGCATTGCTCAGAGCCTTAAGCTGGCCGTATACTAGTGGGTTTTTAATGAACGTTCATATGAACATATATTAAAAAGTCTGCCTCCTCCATTTATAAATAGTTTTTCATTCATTGAAGCTATAGTATTGCTCCTATGACAGGGGGGCAGGCATAGCTGACATTCTTCATGAATGTATAAAACAGGTTCCTTGGCTTTATTAACCCCTGCTGCACTTAAAATAATGGTGAGGAGGAGGAAGGAGGATGGAAGATTTCAACTAATAAAGGTAGCTGCTGGCCCTTTAAATTGCACAAATACCAAATCATGTGAACTTAAAACAATACACTTATAATGCCTCGTACACACGTATCGATAGTTGGCCGTGAATTTTCGGCCATCGTCCGATCGGGCGATTTTCGGCTTGTTAGTATGATGCTTTCGACAACCGACTCCGACTTTTCAGCCGAATAAAATCTGGTGTGCAGGCTATAAAATTTTTGTTGGCCGTCAACACAACGGCCGATTTTCCGTCAGTCAGTACAAGATTTCGGCAGACAAAAATCTGATGAGCAAGACTGGGCATGCTCAGAGAAGAAAAAACACACGGAAAGTAAACCAGCACATGACATCACTTCAGAAGTAGATTTTTGTTGGCCGAGAAAATTCGTGTGCAGTCTAGGCACATTCCAACCAACAAAACACCACTCTGGACAAAAGTCGGACGATCGGTCGGCCGATAATCGTTGCGTGTGTACGAGGCATTAGTGTCTCAAATAAACAGTGCCCATATCATATGTAAATATTCAAAGAAAATATAAAGTCCATAATATAGGTAAATGTCCCCAATCACCATGCCAATGGAAATATAATTAGGTGACAAATTCGTCTTAAAGGGGAGTTCCACCCAAATGTGGAACTTCCGCTCATTTGCTTCCTCCCCCCCCTCCGGTGCCACATATGGGACCTTTCGGGGGGGGGGGGGGAACGGGTACCTGTTTTTGACAGGTACCCTTCCCCACTTCCGGGAAAGGCGCTGCGGCAAAGTGAGGACCCCTCCTCCTACCCTCCGCCGCCGAGCCAATCCGAATGCGTAGTGCGCTTCGTGCATGCGCAGTAGGGACCTGCCCGTGAAGCCACAAGGTTCCCTGACAGCAATGGCGGCAGGAGCACCTGACAGCCGATGGAAACATCGGCTGCAGTGCCGACATCGCTGGACTCCAGGACAGGTAAGTGTCCTAATATTAAAAGTCAGCAGCTACATGTATTTTTGGAGGAGGGGGGGGGGGACTCCGCTTTAAAGAAAACATGATCCACCATATGTAGCCACACTCCTCACTCACCAGACTCACCCGGCCACAAAGCTGTCCTTAAAGTGGAAGTAAACTCTCCTATTGTTTTCAGCCAATTAAGCTGTCATATTGGCCTCTGTTTAATCTACAACTGCCATGATGCTGTACATGTAATCAGTTAGGACGCCAGCCATTGGATGGCCTGACAGTTTGGTTGAGAGCACAGCCAATAGGAGTTTTACATTTCCGGCATGTAACTGTTTTTTTAAACTGCTAAATGGATGGGTTAACTTCCTGCTTTAAGGCGCACACAGTGTGAATCCATTACGGCTGAGCCGTTGACATCACTTCCGGATAACCTCTGACCTCACTTCCAGTTTTGTGAAACCCATGCCAGCTCTGTGGTTATGAGCGCTGGTGCCTGTGTATGGTCCTTCACTGTTGAGCTGTTTGTGTAGGTGCCTTTCCCTGGCACCATTACATGTCAGTGCACGTATGTTACATTTTTATTACCCTTCATATTTAATAAACTTACTACACTAAGTATTTTTTCTCTGGGCTTTTGGGGTTTGTTTCTGATGAGTGCAAATCGGCAATGAAGCTTATGAATTTACCAGATCCAGCTTTCCTATATCCTGGGTTAGACCTTTAACGCTTGTAGGCTGCTTTGTGGCCACATGAGTCTGTCGAGTGAGGAGTGTGGCTACATGTGGTGGGTCACATTCTCTTTAAGAAGAATTTGTCACCTAGTAATATTTCCATTGGCACGGTGATTGGGTAGATTTACCTATATTATGAACTTTACATTTTCTATGAATTTTTGCATATGATATGAAAAAAACAACAACAATCTCCTGCTCTCAAGAGTAGTGTAATGGTGGAGGATGGATCACAGTTTTTTGATATTTCTAATACAAGCACAGGCTTTGTTGCCCTCTAAGGGTCAGGGAGAACCCAGTAAAAACACTGCAAAACAAAGAAGAGAGGGCACACCAGCCATGCGCATTACCCAAGTGATATCTTTAATAATACAATAAAAGGAAGTATGCTCAAAAATAACTCAATGATAAAAGCATACAGTATCAGAGTCCACAGTATACAAAAAGCAACCTGGTCACCGAGACTAGTCCAAGCAAGCCGAAGAACCTTCCAGATGGCTGGCGTGTTTTGAAGGGAGATCCCTTTTTCCTCAGAGCCAAAGGACATTGTTTGATTTTTAGCACGGTTTATTTTAGAAACTTATGGGTGTATTGTTTTAAGTTCACGTGTTTTGGTATTTGTTCGATTTAAAGGGCTAGCTAGCTTGCACTTAAAGGAATAGCTGCCTTTATTTTTGACTACACATTTGTGGGTTGGCGCCCTCTTACTTTATGAAAAGATTTGAACTAAACTAAAGCCATCATTTCAAAGGTCACTCACACTAACTATAAGCAAGACTTCTACAGCTGAATCTATCTAAAGAATTTTACTGTAAATCAATTTGTGTTGATAACAGTTAAGGAATTTAGCAGTTAGTATTTAACTTAGTCCACCGTTTACAACATAAAGAGGATTCTTATTTTATGTGTGTGTAGTTTACTCAAATGCAAATCACCCAGGCAGCTGTGTTCTGTAGATACCTGCCTAAAAAAACTGTCAGTGTCATAAGGAACAGTAATATGCACAGTGTATAGTGCTCAGTCCTACAGATCTTCACATCACTTACATCAGTGGTTCTTAACCTGGGTTCGATCGAACCCCAGGGGTTCGGTGACTCAGTCTTGGGGGTTCGGCGGAGGTCAATGGCTCCCCCTGAGAAAATACTACTGATTGTGAGGCCGAGCGCACCCCGGGAAATCAGAGCTGCGGTCGGGACAACTCACAGCCATTACACATAGACACTTGACGCTCCGCCCCCTGTACCTCCCCCAGCAGGTTTCTAGCCTATCTCCTGCAGGCTGCTTGCTGCTTGAGTGGGCGGGATGGGGATGTACCTGACCACGGAGATCGTGCCTGCCTAGAAGAGGGAAGTGTGAGCAGAGCGAGCCGAGTGGAGGTAGGCTCAGCTAGCAGTACATGGTGGATTAGTTTACAAGCACCTCTATGCTAAGTCTGCTGAGTTACTGCAGCTTAGCATAGAGGTGCTGTTAGCTGACAAATGGAAATGCATGTCCTTTTCATTTAGCTCAATAAGCATTGTGAATGCCCCCTGGTGTGTGCCCCCCTGACACCCCGAGGTATGCCCTCCCAACCACCCCTCCTGACACCCCATAGTATGCCCTCCTAACCCCCCTCCTGACACCCCATGGTATGCCCTCCCAACCCACCCCCAGTGTGTGCCCTCCTGACACCCCATGGTATACCCTCCCAACACCTCCCCACAGTGTGTTCCCTCCTGACACCCCATGGTATGTCCTCCCAACCCCCCAGTGTGTGCCCTCCTGATACCCCATGGTATGCCCTCCCAACCCCCCAGTGTGTGCCCTCCTGATACCCCATGGTATGTCCTCCCAACCCCCCAGTGTGTGCCCTCCTGATACCCCATGGTATGCCCTCCCAACACCTCCCCCCCCCCCAGTGTGTGCCCTCCTGACACCCCATGGTATACCCTCCCAACATCCCCCCCCCCAGGGTGTGCCCTCCTGACACCCCATGGTATGCCCTCCTAACCCCCTCCCCCAAGTGTGCGCCCCTCTGACATCCCATGGTATGCCCTCCTAACCCCCTCCCCCAAGTGTGCGCCCCTCTGACATCCCATGGTATGCCCTCCCAACCCCACCCCAGTGTGTGCCCTCCTGACACCCCATCGTATGCCCCCCAAGTGTGTGCCCTCCTGATACCCCATGGTATGCCCTCCCAACCCCACCCCCCCCCAGGGTGTGCCCTCCTGGCTCCCCCAGTGTGTGCTCTCCTGACACCCAGTATGTGGCCTCCTGACTCTCCACTGGTGTGTGCCCTCACTACCCTCCCCCACTGTGTGTTCTCCTGACCCTCCCGCCAGTGTATGCCCTTCCAACACTCCGGTGTGCGCCCTCATAACCCCCCAGTGTGTGCCCTCCTGACCCCCCCCCCCAGTGTGTTCCCTCCTGACCCCCCCCCCCCCCCAGTGTGTGCCCTCCCAGCCCCCTGGTGTGTGGCTTTTTGTTCATTTTGTGCACCTATGTATAAATATATACCTAAATATATACCTATGTTTTGAATTTGAAAAAATCATATTTTATTTTTCCAATTAAGAAGGGTTCGGTGAATGCGCATATGAAACTGGTGGGGTTCAGTACCTCCAACAAGGTTAAGAACCACTGACTTACATCATATCATCTCACTAAACTCTACAGTATACCGGACAAGCATAAACCTGCTGCCCATCCTAGCTGGTATACTGTACAGCATTATAGAGTTCATTTTGTTTGTTCATTTACACCTGTGATTTGTTTATTCCCAGTATTTTTACCATACATTTGATTATATATCGATGATTTGAAGATATTTATTGTATAGCAGGACTCATAATTTACATATGTGGATTGTACCAAGATGTATGGAAGACAGATATATTGATTACCAATATTTTAAAATTTGCAAAATGTTTGTAGACATGCACATGTTATTAACCGATTGCCGACCGCCGCACGACGATTTACGTCGGCAGTCAGCCCCTCACAGGCAAAGCGACGTAGGTCTTCGTCGCTAGCCTGTGAGGCTCTAGGGAGCGAGCGCATGCCATAAATTAAGAACTCCCTATATATTAATATTTTAAATAATAATTACCTGGTCAAAACAGTCTACTAGACTAAATCTCAAGTGGCTATACAATCATATGTCTACAAAGTGTTGACAATTCAGGGTATTGCTGGCCCTGGTCCCCTGTGCTGGGTGACCTTGGTAAGCAAAACCCAGCTGGCATGCAGGCTGTCCTGGGTAGATTGATCTTGTGTTTAATGTTGCCTACTTACTTTCGATAAAAAAAATATCGGAGTAGAAGTATTGAAATCATCAAAAAAATGTAGTGAAGTAAAAGTGGAAGTAGGAGAAAAAAATTTGACTCCAGGAAAGTACAGATACCGCCTTTCGGTACTTAGGTACAGTAGTGAAGTAGTTCTACTTAGTTACTATACATCTCTGCAAACGATCAATGTATGGGGACATTCTTCTCCAAAATGACCACCAATATTAGGAGGCTTTCTTCGGCTTTAATCCTTTAACTGACCATTGATGTAAATGGCATTCCCACTGGTATTCTACCTTACACTGGTAACCAATGTTGGGAGCCAACCAAACAGGTTGCATGCAAAAACAGTAGCAAGTGATCATTTAAGAGTAAAAAAATAAATAAAGACATGCAAGCAGACTATGCTTATGAGTCCTAATTATATCTTTGAAAATGAATACAACAATCACATCAAGCACCAGGTTGTTTTAAAAGAAAAAATATGTCAAATTGAACTAGAAAGATTGTTTTCATTTTAAATTGACTTAGAGTTGTGGTCTGGCAAAATCTTTAGAGAAGTACAAAAATCACACAGTGTCCCACAAATAACCTTGCTGATGGTACTTGAGCTTAGCAAGTGCTTTCATTATATAAGGGTTTTGATTTATCCATATTACTTATTACACAAAACTAACATCTGCTAAAAAATAAAAAAGATAATTACACCTTTTGCTTAGTTAAGTAATGGGTAGTGATCACGTGCATGTGTTTTATGCATTATTATTTTTTTTCCCCCTTTAGTGGGATAAGTTAGTGCTTATATTCAACAATCTGCCACATTTTTCATTCAGGGCTGTAAACATACAGTATACCTGCACTTGTAATTTTTACTAATTGGTGAGATTTCAAATGTACTGTTAGGATAACCTGATACAGCTGTGGGTCTCTTTTGACAGTTGTTATTTTCATGCCAATCAAAGCTATTTAAACATCGCTGCTAAAAGAAAGTCTCTTGGGTGGGTATGATCAGAGTGGGGTAAGAGAGTATACACTTCCATTAATTAATTCATTTGATCTACTAATTCAAAATTCCGGGTGGTAAACTTTTAGATCCCATCCTCAAGAAACAGATGGGTGTTTCCAAATTCTTCTAAATCGTTATGGGTCTTAAAACAGGCATTAGTAGCTAGAGGAATCACTGGATTCATAAGAGGTCAGTGCAGGTCGTCAGGACAATAGATAAAAGCAAACCAGAGTATAGATGCAAGTCAAAAAATGGTCCCTTACATATGTATGTCAAAATGGGGTGCATAGCTTCACTAGGGAGAGTTTTGAAAAGCAGGTCAAGGTATCTAACATGAGGGTGTGTTGTATCTTTTGTATCTGTTGGGTCATGTGTATGACGGTGTACACACCAGACCCATTGCACTTTCTCTAGCTCCACTCCAGTAGTGTGCCTAGGGAAGGGGAAAGGCATTCCTCACCAGGTTCCCTGCCACTTGGAGGGTGCTCTGGCCGGTACTGGCATAATGCACATTTCACATTAATAACGGTGTGTATGTGCCCCAGGCCAGAAAGAGAAGGAAGGGTTCTTTGTTCTGCTGCTTCTCCTCCAACTGCCTCATAGCTAATGCTATGGACCATGCAGTCTGCAACCGTGCCCCACCCCATTCTCCCATTACTCCTACAGCAAAATGGCTCCTGCCTAAGACTTAGCAGAGGAGTTAGAATTGCCATCCTGCACCCAGAAGTCAATGACAATGACCCTAAGCACACAGCTGAAATAACGAAGGAGTGGCTTCACAACAACTCCGTGACTGTTCTTGAATGGCCCAGCCAGAGCCCTGACTTAAACCCAATTGAGCATCTCTGGAGAGACCTAAAAATGGCTGTCCACCAACGTTTACCATCCAACCTGACAGAACTGGAGAGGATCTGCAAGGAGGAATGGCAGAGGATCCCCAAATCCAGGTGTGAAAGACTTGTTGCATCTTTCCCAAAAAGACTCCTGGCTGTATTAGATCAAAAGGGGGCTTCTACTAAATACTGAGCAAAGGGTCAGAATACTTAGGACCATGTGATATTTCAGTTTTTCTTTTTTAATAAATCTGCAACAATGTCAACAATTCTGTGTTTTTCTGTCAGTATGGGGTGCTATGTGTACATTCATGAGGAAGAAGAATGAACTTAAATGATTTTAGCAAATGGCTGCAATATAACAAAGAGTAAAAAATTTAAGGGGGTCTGAATACTTTCCGTACCCACTGTAAATGTAAATGTGAATTTCTTTCCATTTTCTCTCTATGCAGTACCAATAGTATGCACACGCATTACAGAAGATTTTGCTTTGTTCCACACTACTGATTCTGACTCCTTCTTCCAATCAAAATACTGGAGATTTGGTTTAGTGATTGCTGTAGTTGTCTTGTCAGCCAAATGTCTGCATTTTGCTATTGCTACCTCTGTTTTTATTGATTTACCTTTTCTTGTTGGCTGTCTGGCTGTGTTATTCAAACCAACCATTCAAATCAACTATGTAGCAGTAACATGCACTGATGCATAGTGGTGCCACCCACTCCAACGTATTTATGAATGGCATCCCAACACATTCCCACAAGGCAATGCAGCACGACACACACCGCCTTGTGTGTTGCATTGCAAGAAAATGCATTATGTATCATTTTTTTTGTGCATTGAAGCGAGTTACAGCCCATTATTTTTGAACAAGCTGCCTGGCGCAGTGTACGCAAGGTAGAAAAATGCCTCTATTGCAGTACACTGTGTACTGGTGTGAATGGGCTGAGATTTTTGCAGAAAAAAAATAAACTATACCTTTACATTGTTTTCTTAAATAGCAACAACATGTAGAAAGGCAAATACCTTCAAAAGGCTATCAGTGCTAAACAGATGAAGAATTTCAGACTCCTCCCAGGAATTGGTCTTTCCTAGTTTGCAGCCTTTGGAAAGTTTATACCTTACTCAGTTTTTTTTATATTTTGGCTAGGTTTCAGACCTTATGAAACATTCAGGATTGCTTTCTGCAGCTCTGTCACCCTGTAAAAGTGAAACTTTGCCAACAGAAACAAAGGAGGGGGCTTATTTTTTCCACTGATATCAATGATGGGGCTTATTTTGCTCTCCATGACATGCAAACGAAGATGATTTGTTTATTCACCGCTGTTTAGAGGACCAAATTACTAGCATTTAGGCTCCTGTAGGATTGTCTCTATTAAAGCATGTCACTATTATCCCAATGTTCCACAGTAGTTTGCTACTATTAAACCTTTGAATTTTATTTAATAGCTCATAACAATTATCTTTTTTATCTATATTTTTCACAAGGCGCATGCTAGTAAACCCTTGTGTTTTGATTCATTTTATTTACCAAGCTGTAATCATCCCAGTTTTTCCTGTAGTACACTGTAAGTGTTATGTTTTCTTTTCATTATTAATATTAAAGGGTTTAAAGGGTATATTCACTTTTTCATGAAAAACTTAAAGGTGAACTAACTCCAAAACACTCCTTCCAAGTCCCTGCTGCAATTAGCTGGTCCCATGCAACCCTCCCACCGCCCCCACGAGTTGCTAGAAAGGGCCCACACAATAAATCTTCACTACACAGCCCCAGTGTCTGTAGTAGAGTGCCCACCATGCTTCCATGTAGGTACAAGCCTTTTTAACTCAGTTTCCCACAAATCCTTGGGTATCTAGACATGCCCAAGTAAAATACGTTCTTTAACCTACCTCCCTCAGCGGCTCAGAACTACAATTGATGATGAGAAAGAGGTAGCTGGGCAAGTGATCTGCAGCCAGGAGAGCAGCCCTCAGTTGCCAAAACTGATGTGTAAGCAGGCAGAAAGGAAGCTTATACGATGCAACTTCTCTGGAATACCCAGCTACTGTGGGGTGTCCCTCCCCACTTGATAACAGTTCTCAAGAGTTTTCAGGTTCCAGTGGGTGGCCCTTTGTAATTGGAATCCCTTTAGCTGTACTTTTGTGTTACCAGAGCTACTCTGGACTTCACTCAGAAGGATGTTGTTTATAATGGTGATCGCAAGTAAGTAACTGTTTGTGTTCTGAACTTTTTTTACCGAGGTAGTGATTCTCAGCTAGACAAGCAATACAGCCATATGTTACCCTGATGAGCCACAAAGACATTGCTGTGAAGAGAATATGTTTGTGAAATTTTCAAAAACTGTTTCGCATTATTCTATAGTGTATCCATGCTCTTTGCGCTTACCCAAACCTGTTTTGAATTGATTCTTCTAACTTTGCATATGTTTAGTAAACTACAATTACAGTTACTCCCTGTCTGATGATTTGGATGATTACTATCTATTTACTTGACATAGCACCATCTTTTATATTTCACCAAAAAATATGCGTATTATATTGTGTTTCTGTACATAAAAAATCATTAAAGTGTATTCTTTGATAAGTTAAAATCTCTTGTTCATCTTCCCAATGTTTACATTTTTAAATTCCTACAGTTACAGCATGCCTATCAGGCACAGTGTGGGTGCACCCCGGTACCAGTCTCTACTTCAGGTCTTGAGACTTTACTGAGATGAGGACCTAACTAAAGTTTTTCTCAGTGGTGTACAAGTATCTCTATCCAGAGACTTACAGGCTGCTTTGCGCCTGTAGGGCCAAGTGGGTGGCAGCTGTTCCAGATCTAGACGAGCAGTACTGGGAGACTCTATCGGTTAGGCTAATGTCAGCTAGAGACCATCTGATACGTTATACATTTTTACATTGCATATACTTGACACCCACTAAACTAGGCAAAATCTTTGGCACGGTCCTATCATCCTGTTGGCGATGCTCTGCTCTGATTACATGAACATTTTTTGGGACTGCTCTGCTATCAGGGACTATTGCACTCAGGTCATTCAATGTATCCAGTCAGTTACAACTGTTACCTTTGGGCCATCTGTAAGAATATATATGTTGGGATAAGTGGAGGGATGGCTCCCACTAGAGCAATACATACTCTGCTCACCCTTTTATTGTACTACGCCAGAAAGCTAATAATCCTCTCATGGAAGAAATTTACTGCCCCTAATATCGAGTCTTGTAAGGCTCTGGTTAATAGGGCTCTTAAGTTTTATAAAGCAAATTACATTAGTAGGGGAGTGCCTCAAAGGTTTGACAAGGTGTGTGTTGTGTGTTTGGGGTGAATTGAATCTCTGAACACAGTCTTGGAATAATTTGATATGGTATACTACTCGACTTCCTTTCTTAGCATAAACTGAAGGGTATAGGCCTTCAATTTATATACATATAATAATGAACCGCATGCTATGACACATTAGTTAATGTTCTGCATTTATCCTATATGCTCCTTAGTTATAGGGTTTACTGTGTCGGTGACAGGCAAAACTAAGTATTGTTTTTTTTTTTTTACTTTTTGCAACTATTTTATTTTATGTTTGATTTTAATGTTTTAGACTGAGACTTACATAGTTACATAGTTACATAGTTAGTGAGGCTGAAAAAAGACACAAGTCCATCCAGTTCAACCTATGATGTGTGTGTGTGTTTGCTTTTAACCGTACATTGTATACCCCTGTATGTTGTGGTCTTTAAGGTGTCCATCCAATAGTTTTTTGAAACTATCAATGCTCCCCGCTGATACGACTGCTTGCGGAAGAGAATTCCACATCCTTACCGCTCTTACAGTGAAGAACCCCTTACGCACTTTAAGGTTAAACCGCCTTTCCTCAAGTTTTAGTGAGTGGCCACGTGTCTTATTGTATCTCCTTTCTCTGAATAGTTTGTTCCTTATGCTAGGGTCGCCAGTACAGTATTTGTACATTGATATCATATCCCCCCTCAATCGTCTCTTCTCCAGAGAGAATAAGTTCAGTGCTTGTAGTCTTTCCTCATAGCTGATGTCCTCCATTCCCCTAATTATTTTTGTTGCCCTTCTCTGGACTTTCTCCAGTTCCAGCACATCCTTCCTGAGGACCGGTGCCCAGAACTGGACAGCATACTCCAGATGTGGCCGGACCAGAGTCTTGTAGAGTGGAAGAATAATCTCTTTATTTCTGGAGTGAATCCCCTTTTTTATACAACCCAGTATTCTGTTGGCTTTGCTTGCAGCGGCTTGGCATTGCATGCCACTTCCAAGCCTGTTGTCTACCAGTTCCCCCAGGTCCCTTTCCATCCTAGACTCACTCAGAGGTTCCCCCCCTAGTGAGTAGCTTGCTTTCTGGTTTCTGGCCCCCAAGTGCATTACTTTACATTTTTCTACATTAAATCTCATCTGCCATGTAGTTGCCCACCCCGTTATTTTGTTCAGGTCTGCTTGCAAGATTTCCACATCCTGCATAGAAGATATTGGCATGCCTAATTTAGTATCATCTGCAAATACTGAGATTGTACTAGATATCTCCTCCTCTAGATCATTTATGAATAAATTAAACAGGATTGGTCCCAGGACAGAACCCTGGGGGACCCCACTTTCCACACCCGCCCAATCAGAGTACTCCCCATTAATCACCACCCTCTGGACTCTCCCCTGGAGCCAGTTCTCTATCCAGGTACTCACCTTATGGTCCATACCTACCTCCCTTAGTTTGTACAGTAAGCGTTTGTGGGGAACGGTGTCAAAGGCCTTTGCAAAGTCCAGATACACCACATCCACAGGCTTACCTTTATCTAAGTGGCAGCTCACTTCATCGTAGAAGGTTAATAGATTGGTTTGGCATGAACGATTTTTCATGAATCCATGCTGATTACTACTTATAATACCGTTTTCATTACTAAAGTCTTGTATGTGGTCCCTTATCATCCCCTCCAAAATTTTGCAGACTACTGATGTTAGGCTGACCGGCCTATAGTTACCCGGGATATATCTCAGCCCCTTTTTAAATATTGGTACCACGTTGGCTTTTTTCCAATCAGCTGGCACCATACCTGTCTGTAAACTATCCTTAAAGATCAAGAATAATGGTCTGGCAATCACCTGGCTGAGCTCATTAAGAACCCTCGGGTGCAAGCCATCCGGTCCCGGGGATTTATTTATGTTAAGTTTCTCTAGTTTAGCTCTAAGTCTATCCTCTGTTAGCTATGGCGGCACTTCCTGAGGTGTATTATTTAGTTCGGCCTTACAAGCTGGGTTCGTGTAGCCCCCCGATTCCTTTGTGAAGACTGAAGAAAAGAAATTATTTAACACTTCCGCCTTTTCTCTGTCCTCAGTGGCCATTTTTCCTTTGTCATCTTTTATGGGGCCAATGTGTTCTGGCCTCGCTTTCTTACTGTTTATATACTTAAAGAACTTCTTGGGGTTCTTTTTACTCTCCTCCGCTATATGTCTCTCGTGTTCTATTTTAGCCGCCCTGATTTCATCTTTACATTTCTTATTACACTCTTTGTAGTGCTTAAATGCTGCCAATGACCCCTCAGTCTTGTATTTTTTGAAGGCCTTTTCTTTAGCTCTAATATACATTTTTATGTTGGAGTTTAGCCACCCAGGGTTTAGTTTTGCTCTTTTAAATTTATTTCCCTGTGGAATGCACTGGCCCACCCCCTTGTTAAGTATGCTCTTGAAGCACTCCCATTTTTCCTCCGTGTTCTTTGTTCCCAGGGTTCTATCCCATTTGATATTTTCTAGCAGCGAGCGCAGTTTAGGGAAATTGGCTCTTTTGAAATTCAGTGTCCTTATATTACCCTTGTGTTTCCTATTACCGTAATTAATACTGAAACCAATTGACCTATGGTCACTGTTCCCTAAGTTGTCCCGTATTTCTATATCCGTGAGCAGGTCTGTATTGTTGGTAATCAGTAGGTCAAGTACCGCATTGTTTCTTGTCGGTGCATTCACCATCTGACCCATGAAATTGTCCTGCAAAACATTTAGGAACTGCCGAGCCTTGGCTGTATGCGCGGTTCCTTCTGCCCAGTCTATATCAGGATAATTAAAGTCCCCCATTATAATGACATTTCCCATCCTTGCTGCCAATCCTATCTGTAACATGAGGTCCACCTCACCCTCCTCCCTCTGGTTTGGGGGCCTATAGCATACGCCCAATATTACCTTCCCCACTGTGCCTTTCCTTTGAAGCTCTACCCATAGGGATTCTGCCTCGTCCATAGCTCCATTATTAATATCATCCCTCATATTTACCTGTATACTGTTCTTAATATACAAACATACCCCTCCCCCTTTTTTACCCTCTCTATCTCTGCGATAAAGGGAATACCCCTGAATGGTCGCCATCCAGTCATGAGAGCTGTCAAACCAAGTCTCAGTTATCCCCACAAAATCTAAGTCCTCCTCAAACATCAGCAGCTCCAGCTCTCCCATCTTGTTGGCCAGGCTTCTGGCATTGGTATATAAGCCTCGTAATTTTGATGTTTTTAGGCTGCTCTCTTGATTTTTCCCCGTACCCACCCTGGGTATAGGAGCTCCGAACACCCTACCGCTAATGCCCCCATTTCTGCCCTCTGAAACTTGCTTTCCACTGGCTAATTCTACATCTGTACCCTCCCCCCCATTCCCTAGTTTAAAAGCCCCTCTAACTTTTTGGCCATCCTCGCACCCAGTACGGCTGCACCCAAGACTGCTTGTTATCTTTTGTTTTTACAGGCAGTTTCTAATTTTGTATGACCAATGCAAACCTAAATAAAAATAATAATAATTAAAAAAAAAAAACATTAAGTGTAATATTTAAAAAAATTTGCGTTAGAAAAACTAAATAAAAAATACTGTGTGACATAAAAAATTGCAAAAACCCACCATCTGTTTCTCTAGGACCTCAGAAAAGGCCTGGTGGGATGATTGTGTAATTTTTACCAAGAAAATCTGGTCATGTGTTGCTTTTTAATAAGTTTCCGCCACTTGTATCCAGCATTCAGAACTTTTGGTAAGAATAGGTCATCTTTACAATCCAAAACTTATAAGGTAATTGATGCAATGGATTTTAAAATAGCCAAGCTGTGAACAGTTCAATAAAAGCGTCATGTACTATAAATCTATCCTTATTAATAAGCATAATTTATATTTAAAAGGAAACATGCAGTAAGAATAACTAAGTCTGTATAGTTAAAAGCCACATAGTCAATTACAATTAATTAGCCCTGTCATATAAAGCCATAGGAAAGGAACACTGAGAAAGAGCAGGCACACAACTATGTTATGTACACATATATAAACTTGTTCATGAGTATTGAAAGAGCTTGATTTATCTTTATTTTTTACTCAATAAAATCTTTGCACGGAGCTATGCAAAGTGTGTATATATTGTTGTGTAAGATTTGGAAACATCATGGACTAACCAATATCACAATAGAAACAGTTTTTTTGCAGGTAACTTCTGCTACTTGGGTTTAAATTTCTACAACATTTATGTATGTACAGTTAGAGATAAACAAAAATTTGGCCCCTAGCTATCAGTGCAATTCAGCTACACATTTTCATCATGTGGGTTTTACTAAATTATGATTAAACACGTTATGATTATGAAATCATTTATTGGAATTAACCAAACGAAAACACAGGGTTACGTTCACACTGAGGACAAAATGAGTTGCTTGGCAGGTGTTTTTCAGCACTGGCAAGTGCCCCCCATATTCAGGGTAGGAAAGGGTGTACTTAGCTACAAAGAGGATCGATAGCACTGTGCTGGTCAAAATAACACATGTGATGAATGATTTTTGTGTCCAGTCTATGTATGAAAATAGGATAAAGCAGGGGTATTGAAATTCACAGAGGTCCAGTCAGTAAAATACTCTTCCAGCAGAAGTCTGAATCATTTGTACGATGATTCAGATCCTTCAAATCACAGCCCCCTTCACGTAGATTAGGTTAACAACTCTGTGGCTGGGGAACATGTGCAAAATTGCATGCATCCCCTACCCACAGAGAAATGCACTTTAGCAGATGCGCAGAGTGCCAATAATTCTTAAAGTGGAGTTCCAACCAAAAGTGGAACTTCCGCTTATATGCTTCCTCCCCCTCTTCGGTGCCACATTTGGCACCTTTTGGGGGGGTACCCGTTTTTGACAGGTACCCTTCTCCACTTCTGGGAGACAGCGCCGTCTCTCTGAAGTTCGGCCCTCTTCCTCCTTCCTTAGCCCCTGGGCCAATTACAAAACACAGTGAGCTTTGTGCATGCACAGTAGGGAACCAGATGTGAAGCTGAAAGGCTTCACTGCCAATTTCCCTTACACTGAATGATCCAAAAAAGGCTTCGGGTGCCGACATCGTGGGAACCCTGGACAGGTAAGTCCTAATATTAAAAGTCAGCAGCTACAGTATTTGTAGCTGCAGACTTTTCATGGGGGGCGTAACTCCTTTTTAATGGCACACCCACACATTGGCCCATTTTTGCGCACGTCAAACCATGTTGTTTGCTGTGGCACGATTTAAAAAAAAAAAAAAGTGGGTTTAGACTTCTTTTCCTATGTTTCCTGCTGGTAGGTCAGCCCATTAACCACTTGACTTCCAGAAGAGTTTACTCTCTTCATGACCAGGGCATTTTTTCTCTATCCAGAACTGTGCTACCTTGACTGGCAATTGCGCAGTCGTGCAACACTGTACACAAAAAAAAAATTTATATCATTTTTTTACACACAAAAATAGCTCTCTTTTGGTGGTATTTGATCACCACTGGAGTTTTTTTTTTTTAATATATAAACGAAAATGTGTGAAATTTTTGGTTACAGGGTGACCTCAAATCTAAGGCCAACAGATACTGGAGGGTCACTAACTGACACTAATATGGTGATCAGCGATAATACTGTACACTGACACAATACTAATGACACTGACTGGGAAGTGTTATACTACTTGCCGACCGCGCCATAGCCGAATGACGTCTACAGCATGGCGGGCTAGTTCTGGGAGGGCATCTAATTACGTCCTCATGTGAACGTGCTTCCTGGGGCGCGCATCTGGAAGTGTTTGTGACCGTTGGGTCCTTTGTACCCAGCACACCACAGATCAGGGTAAAGGGCCAATCATAGCAGCCCTTTGCCATGTAATTGCTCCGTCCAGTGACAGAGCGATAACTGTCAACAAACCGGCGTCATGTCTGGTTCAGCTCCTTTCCTCACACCGATACAGCATGTGAGGAGAGCTGCAACAGCATGAGTCTGCTTGCTTTATATGTACCCACAGTGCTCATCAGTGCCACATCAATGCCCTACAGTGCTTTTGATCAGTGCCCAACAGTGCCACATCAGTGCCCTTCAGTGCCATCAGTGCCATCACAGTGCCACATCAGTGCCATCACAGAGCCACATCAGTGTATCACAGTGCCACATCAGTGTGCTACAGTGCCATCAGTGCCTCTACAGTGCCATCAGTGCCCCTAAAGTGCCAACACCACCACTACAGTGCTCATCAGTGTCACTACAGTGCCTTACAGTACCATCAGTGCCACTACAGTGCCCTACAGTGCCATTGGTGTCACTACAGTGTCAACAGTGCTCTACAGGGCCACTACAGTGCCCTACAGTGCCCATCAGTGAGTGATTATCAGTGCCATCAGTGCACATCAGTGCCCTACAGTGCCATCAGTAAATGTTCATCAGTGCCACCCTATTAGTGGATTCTCATCAACGCCCATCAGTGCCGTAAAAATGTGTAAAAAATGCATTTTCATTCTCTTTCCACATTTTCCAAAAACTTGTGGGAAAAAAAGACATGTTCAAAAGTTTCATTATGCCTCATGGAATATACGTTGGGGTGTTTGCTTTCCAAAATGGGGTAATTTTCTGGGAGTTTTCAATTGTACTGGTGCTTCAGGGCCTTTAAAAGTATAATAGTAGTCAAGAAATTAGATGTGAATTTATGCTCCTAGAACACCTGACGGTGCTCCCTGCATATTGGGTCTCTGTATGTGGCCAGACTGTGAAAAAGTCTCACATGAGTGGTATCATCATACTCAGAAGGAGTAGCAGAATGTGTTTTGGATGATAGTTGCAAGTATGCATATGCAATATGATAAAAGGTACAAAAAAGGTATAATTGTGTGAAAAAAAAATACATTAAAAAAAATCTTCATTTTGAAAAGAGTTGTTGGAAAAAATTACAACTAGAAAAAGGTCCTGTGCATCAGCTGGACCATTTCAGGTGCGAATTCAGCCCGAAACTCTGATCTAAAGAGCACTTGAAATAGAGAACATGGATGCTTCGGACCTCCTGCTGAGAGCCATGGCCGCATCTAGTGTCACCCCACCTCAAGAAATGAGTCAGTACATCAGGTGTGATCAATTTTCAATAATTACTAAACCGAAAAACCCGTGCTATAATAAACAAAACCCTAAAGCCATATCACCATTGCTACTGTTCAAAAAATCATTTACTAATAATAATTACTAATTTGCTAAATTTTATAACAGAAACTAAGAAAAATTTATTTTTTACAAAATGTTTGGTCTTTTTTTATTTATAGCGCAAAAAAAAAAAAATCCAGTGGGAATTAAATACCACCAAAAGAAAGCTCTATTTGTGTGAAAAATGTACAACAATTTCATATGGGTACAGTGTTGCATGACTGAGTAATTGTCATTCAAAGTTTGACAGCACTGAAAGCTGAAAATCGGCCTGGTTAGGAAGGGAGTATAAGTGCACAGCGGGCAAGTGGTTAACATCTAGGGGCAATGAAGGGGTTAACTGTGTGCCTAACAATGTGTAATGTGTGTAATGTGAGATGCTTTTACCTTCTGCTTTTCAGGAAGAAGAAACAGCCAGATCGCTGCTCCTATGCACACAAAGTGTTTGTAAACACAGAACTCTTGTATGATTGGACATAGCAGATCAGTAGTTTTCAGCCAAAATCATTGTCTGAAATCTGCTGCCACTCTTGTGCTGTGTCCACTCTCCAAGCCCAGAAGGCCAGTCACATACACATACTGTGCCTGCACCTGCTGCATGCTCGCAATATATCTACTGTGAGCAATGGCAGGTGGTTAAAATGAAAAGGCTGCCCTACACATGATGTCCATATGCAAACGTGCATGCACAGTTTTGAACTTAGCCTTATATCACAATCCAGTTTTTAAACTAGCATCCTCAGTCACCTTCACATCACAGTCACTCCCCTTCCCATCAAAATCCTTCCACTACATGGCTTTATATGACACTACTATCCTCAGCCCATACCTCACATTACTGTCCCTAGCCCTCGCCCCCATTCATTGCTGTCCTCAACCTCCCCATTACTGTCCTCAACCTCCCCCCTTAGTTGTCCTCAGCCTCCCCCCATTACTGTCCTCAGCTCTCCCCATTACTGTCCTCACATCTCCCCTCTTTACTGTCCTCAGCTCCCCACCATTACTGGCCCTTAGGTCCCCCCTCAGCACTGTCCTCAGGTCCCCCCTGATTACTGTCTTCAGCCCCCCTTTCCTGTCCTTAGCTCCCCCCTCATTACTGTCCTCAGCTCCCCCCTCATTACTGTCCTCAGCCCCCATTACTGTTCTCAGCCTCACCACCCCTATTACTGTCCTCAGCTTTCCCTCCTCCCCCATTACTGTCCTCAGCTCTCCCTCACTACTGTTCTCAGCTCCCCCTCATTATTGTCCTCACCTCCCCCTCATTACTGTCCTCAGCCTCCGTGCCACCAATTTTTGTCCTCAGCCTCCCCTCCTCCCCATTACTGTCCTCAGCCCTCCCCTCTAATTACTGTCCTTAGCCTCCCTGTCCCCCTTTATTGTTTGTCCTCAGCCTCCCCTCCTTCTCATTACTGTCCTCAGCTCCCCCCCCCCCGATTACTGTCACCTGCCACCCTCATTACTGTCCTCAGCCTCATCCTCATTACTATCAAACATAAACAGTGTAGCGCCAGAAAAATGAATACAAGTGCACATACAATATACAGTGCCTTGCGAAAGTATTCGGCCCCCTTGAACTTTGCAACATTTTGCCACATTTCAGGCTTCAAACATAAAGATATAAAACTTAAATTTTTTGTGAAGAATCAACAACAAGTGGGACACAATCATGAAGTGGAATGAAATTTATTGGATATTTCAAACTTTTTTAACAAATAAAAAACTGAAAAATTGGGCGTGCAAAATTATTCAGCCCCCTCAAGTTAATACTTTGTAGTGCCACCTTTTGCTGCGATTACAGCTGTAAGTCGCTTGGGGTATGTTTCTATCAGTTTTGCACATAGAGAGACTGACTTTTTTGCCCATTCCTCCTTGCAAAACAGCTTGAGCTCAGTGAGGTTGGATGGAGAGCGTTTGTGAACAGCAGTTTTCAGTTCATTCCACAGATTCTCGATTGGATTCAGGTCTGGACTTTGACTTGGCCATTCTAACACCTTGATATGTTTATTTGTGAACCATTCCATTGTAGATTTTGCTTTATGTTTTGGATCATTGTCTTGTTGGAAGACAAATCTCCGTCCCAGTCTCAGGTCTTTTGCAGACTCCATCAGGTTTTCTTCCAGAATGGTCCTGTATTTGGCTCCATCCATCTTCCCATTAATTTTAACCATCTTCCCTGTCCCTGCTGAAGAAAAGCAGGCCCAAACCATGATGCTGCCACCACCATGTTTGACAGTGGGGATGGTGTGTTCAGGGTGATGAGCTGTGTTGCTTTTACGCCAAACATAACGTTTTGCATTGTTGCCAAAAAGTTTGATTTTGGTTTCATCTGACCAGAGCACCTTCTTCCACATGTTTAGTGTGTCTCCCAGGTGGCTTGTGGCAAACTTTAAACTACACTTTTTATGGATATCTTTAAGAAATGGCTTTCTTCTTGCCACTCTTCCATAAAGGCCAGATTTGTGCAGTATACGACTGATTGTTGTCCTATGGACAGAGTCTCCCACCTCAGCTGTAGATCTCTGCAGTTCATCCAGAGTGATTATGGGCCTCTTGGCTGCATCTCTGATCAGTCTTCTCCTTGTATGAGCTGAAAGTTTAGAGGGACTGTCAGGTCTTCGTAGATTTGCAGTGGTCCGATACTCCTTCCATTTCAATATTATCGCTTGCACAGTGCTCCTTGGGATGTTTAAAGCTTGGGAAATCTTTTTGTATCCAAATCCAGCTTTAAACTTCTCCACAACAGTATTTCGGACCTGCCTGGTGTGTTCCTTGTTCTTCATGATGCTCTCTGCGCTTTAAACGGACCTCTGAGACTATCACAGTGCAGGTGCATTTATACGGAGACTTGATTACACACAGGTGGATTCTATTTATCATCATTAGTCATTTAGGTCAACATTGGATCATTCAGAGATCCTCACTGAACTTCTGGAGAGAGTTTGCTGCACTGAAAGTAAAGGGGCTGAATAATTTTGCATGCCCAATTTTTCCGTTTTTTTATTTGTTAACAAAGTTTGAAATATCCAATAAATTTCGTTCCACTTCATGATTGTGTCCCATTTGTTGTGGATTCTTCACAAAAAATTACAGTTGTATATCTTTATGTTTGAAGCCTAAAATGTGGCAAAAGGTCAAAAAGTTCAAGGGGGCCGAATACTTTCGCAAGGCACTGTATGAATGTTAAATTAGACATTAATGACTGTGTGTTGAGTTATTTTGAGGGGACAGCAAATTTACACTGTTATTCAAGCTGTACACTCACTACTTTACATTGTAGCAAAGTGTCATTTCTTCAGTGTTGTCACATGAAAAGATATAATAAAATATTTACAAAAATGTGAGGGGTGTACTCACATTTGTGAGATACTGTATGTAGGTGTGTGTATATGTGACATTATAGGAGCAAAAGGGGGGGGGGTGAATTTATTGGCATAGAGTGAGTTATTGTACAAGAGAAATTAAGTCCCTCCTTTGCTCAGTATGTGAAGTGATAAATAAGGAGAATGAACCTGAGCATGTGCTAGACATCCTGGTAAAGCTCTCTCTTGAGTTAAAGGCATACCTGGGTACCACTTGCCATGTTTATTTTAACAACAGATCTGTCAATTTTTATAGAGGGTGTTTTTGTATTGTGCCTTTCGGAGTTACATGTTTTGCATTGGTAGAATGCATTATAGCTTCTCTTTCATGTTTTTTTGTGTAGTGTGATACTTTCTAATGTATTATTTACCATATCCATCCATTTTTGCAGGCAAATTTATAAAACAAGCACTACTGCTTACTACCATTTATGTTAGGCCTACTTAAAGCGGAGTTCCAGCCTGTATTAAATAAAATGAAAAGTCAGCAGCAACAAATACTGTAGCTGTGGACTTTTTATATAAGGACACTTACCTGTCCAGGGAGCCCGTGATGTCAGCACCTTAAGCTGAACTGTCCATCGGCTCTGGGTGCAGGCTCCGGCATCCTTACTAAGGGAAACAGGAATTGAAGCCTTGCGGCTTCACAGCCTGTTTCCTACTGCGCATGCGCGAGTCACGCTGCGCTTTATGAATGGTCCTGCTGTCATCTGGGACCTGTGTGTGTCTCCCAGAAGGCAGCGGGGGGCGAGGGGGGAAGGGGAGGTGGAGCTGCAAATGAGGTAGGTAGCTGCGGAGCCCTTACACAGAAGTGAGAGCGGGTACCTGTTTTTGACAGGTATGCGCTCCCACCTCCCCCAAAAGGTGCCAAATGTGGCACCGGAGGGGGGGATGGAGAAGATAAGTGGAGCTTCCATTTTTGGGTGGAACTTTGGTTTAAAGTAAAGGACAGTAGTTTCATATAGGCAGTCCATGCTGCTGATCTCACTGGAATTGGTATTATTTCATTTTTTTTACATCATACAAAGTTTTACTGCTTCCCTATGCCAGGATTTCAAACCCCAGATGAATAAAAACAAACAGCACAGGCTTTGGTGATTTACACTCATTAGGCTCTGGCTTAGAATGAGCAAGGCTCCATTCACACCAATGCTTTATTTCATGCTTTTTGCTGAAATGCAGGACATTTTTTTAACATGGGTCCCTATGGAACACATTAATGTCAGTCCCTTTTTGTGTCTCTGCATTTTTGGAAAGGGGACTTTTTTAAATGCAAAACGGTGCCTGTTTTGGTGCTTTAATAAACTTTAATGGAGAAGCTACAGTAAAGGATGTAGTGCGTTTTTGCTGCGTTTTTACAGAGAATTGCGTTTTGCGTTTTTAAATCTGCCCAACAACAAATTTTCCCCCAAGAAAGCATTAAAATTGCAAATTGTGGCAAAAACGCAGTAAAATTGCTGTAAAAGAACACGGAAAGCACAGCAAAAAGCACTGCAGAAATGCTCAAAAGCAACATGCATATGTGAATTGAGCCTAAATGTTCTTGGTCATCTCACCACATCATACCTGTATGACCTTGTCAGACATCTTTGACAGTTTCGACAACGTTGTCATTTTAACTTTTTGTTATGTCTAAGGTTTTTGCAATTTTTCTTGTTCTTTTTTTATCAAATATACTTTAGTAAAGCTAAATATAATTGACAGATTGATCCTCTCTCAAGATTTCTTTGTAGACCTTTAGTCCTCCTTAAATACTTGTCAGACATCTTGTTTCAAAACCATCTTTATTGAGGCTGGCCCCCTTTTTTCATCTTTACCTTAAGGCTGGGTTCACACTTATGTGAATTCCCACATCCAATTCGCATTACAGAGAACTGTGACCAGCTCTCAATGGAGCCGGTTCACAAGGTTCCAGGGTGGCCGCGGTCCACACTGGAAAAGGGTTCTGCGCATCTTTGGCTCCGTTTCAGGTCCAAATTTAGGCAAAAATTCTAACCTGATTTGCACCTCTAATGGAGAACAGGGACTCACGGGACCCCTGCTGTGAGCCACAGCTAGTGTGAATACGACCTAAGAGAAGGCTTTCGACATGATCTTGTAGTGTGTCTACGAGAATTGTGCCCATTCAGCCAGAAGAGCATTTATGACTGAGGCCAGGTACTACTACTGGAGAAAACCAGGTTTGCAATCAGCATTCTGGACAAGCCTGTTCTCTAATGGCACTTTTCCACTGCAAGTACCGGCTAGTACCGGCTCGGCTCTACTCGGCCCTGCTTGGCCCTGTTTGCTTTTCCACTGTGGTACCGCATGGTACGGTGTCGGAACGGTTCGGTACGGTACGGTATAGGTTTGCTTTTCCACTAAAGTAGTACTAAAGTTAAGTGGGTGGGATAACAACGGGGTGGGTGTGATTCTCTGACCAATCAGTGGCTAGTAGTGACTGCATGCAAAGGATTGTGGGATATGGTACCAGTTTGGTACCTGTTGGAACCACAATCGAGTAGGTACTGTTTTTTCAGAGCCGTACCATACCGTACCGTTCGGTTCCATGCAGTGGAAAAGCAAACCTATACCGTACCGTACCGAACCGTTCCGACCCTATACCATGCGGTACCGCAGTGGAAAAGCACAAAAGCGTGCCGAGCCGGTACGGTTCTATGCAGTGGAAAAGCGCCATTAGGCTCCATTCACACCCATGCGTTTTTTCATGCTTTTTGCAGAAACGCAGGACATTTTTTTTAACATAGGTTCTTATGAAACCTATTCACAACAATGCATTTTTGTGCCTCTGTGTTTTTGGAAAGGGTCAGGGACTTTTTTAAATACAAAACCGTGCTTTTTTTTTGTTTTGGTTCAATAGACTTTAATGAAGAAGATGCAGAAAAGTATGTAGTGTGTTTTTACCGCGATTTTTCCATGATTTTGCAGGGATTTTGCCACGATTTGTGTTTTTGAATCTGCCTAACAACAAATCCCCCCCCCCCCCCCTCCAAAAAATAGCATAAAAAGCGCAAAACGCAAATCATGGTAAAAATCGATGTAAAATCTCAGCAAAAACGCAGTAAAAAGAACATGAAAAACCTAGCAAATAGCACAACAGAAAATCTCAAAAGCAACATGCATAGGTGTGAGTCGAGCCTTATCAAGTTCTTTAATCAATATCCACAGAACTAACAATTGTTTATTTTGTTTAGGCCATCTATATCATCATACCTAGGCCTGAAAACTTTTGAACCAAGGCATATTTTTATTTTCGAATGCATTCTGTGTAGTTCCTTTAATTAGAGTAAAAGAAGCAACATAAAAGAAAAAAAAATCCTATAATTACAAGAATCTGAATTTTCAGTACAACAACATTGATTTCATCTGCCTGGAAAGTCATGCATCATTTATTTTCATCTAATACTACAACCAAGACATTTGTAGGTTTGCAGAATAAAAGTCAACAAACATGACTGATGCACGCCATAAATGTGAACTTGCATGCCAAAAATATTCAAAACATAATAAAACAAACCCATATGACAGATAGCTGGCAAAAAAGATGACAAACTGAGACTGTGGTTTAGAAAACAGAGCTCTCTGATGGGGTGATTTTCAAAGGGGTCACATGGGGTCTTAATCACGTATACCAGAAACAAGTGTCACATCAGACATAAACATGTTAGATGTACGGTAACACGCCAGCCAAAACTTGATAAATGTCTGATTTGAAAAATAAATCCTTATTTCTTACTGGCTTGACTTAAATCTAATTTAAATATGAAATTCTTTTTTGTTGAAGGGAAGGGAAGATACTATGACCCTTGCCCAATGCCTTCTTTTCCAGGTTTCTCCTTAGACACGAACGGTCTGACTGCATTCGTGTTCTATGATGGAGAAACGGGGGGCGACAATAGCAATTGGCGGAAGCATAGGTGTGCGCAACCTATTGCAATAGGGTGTGCACCTCAAATCTCAAATCCTCTCACTTTCGAGACATACAAAGGGATTGAGGACAGAGATTCCCCAGTCTCTTTCTCTGCAGCCTCAGCTGCTCTGGACAGTGAATGGATGGGAAGTGCTCTGTGCAGAACTTGAAGTGGGGAAGTTAATAATTCACAAACTAAAGCATGGTAACACGATTTACTATGCTTCAGGTATAAAAGTACGCTGTGAGTGACTGGTACTAATCACTTATTGCGTTTATTTAGAAAAGGAAGGGGCTGATAAATTACATATTTACTGGCCCCTTCCACTGCTCTCCATCCGTCACAGCATTCTGTGGGAGAGAAGGGAATTTAACAGTCATGTTCATGCAAGTCCAAAACGAAAATTCATCATCAAATACTGCAATTTTCCATTCCTGATTAACTCCATGCAAGCGTAATAATGGGGTATGCCATTATATATTTTATATATTATATATTTTTCTTACTACCCTTACTTAGTACTCAGTTTGAGGCTGATCCAGTCCACATGCACAAGGCAATTATACTACATCAGCAAGGTCTCTGCCAGGCAAAGATTTCAAAGCAAGTTCTTTTGAAGAAGCATAAAGAAATGGGCAACGTGGAGAACCGTAGACGCAGTGTTTGGCCATAGAACCTAATGCAGCAGATGAAAGACACTTCGTGCTTTCTTCCGTTCAATTGGTTACATAGTTAGATAGTTAGTGAGGTTGAAAAAAGACACCAGTCCATCCAGTTCAACCTTTGATGAGTGTGTGTGTTTATGGCAATAGTACATCGTATACCCCTGTATGTTGTGGTTGTTAAGGTGCCCATCTAATAGTTTTTTGAAACTATCAATGCTCCTCCCTTACACCACTGCTTGTGGAAGAGAATTCCACATCCTTACCACTCTGACGATATAGAACCCTTTAGGCAGTTTAAGGTTAAAGCGCTTCTCTTCTAATTTTAGCGAATGGCCATGAGACCTTTTATATTCCCTTTTACTGAAATGTTTGTTCCCTATGCTAGGGTCACCAGTTCGGTATTTGTACATTGATATCATATCCCCTCTCAAGCGTCTCATCTCCAAAGAGAATAAGTTTAATGCTTTCAGTCTTTCCTCATAGCTGAGATCCTCCAGCCCCTAATTGGCTTTGTTGACCTTCTCTGGACTCTCTCCAGTTCCAGCACATCCTTCCTGAGGACTGGTGCCCAGAACTGGACAGCATTCTCCAGATGTGGTCAGACCAGAGTCTTGTAGAGTGGGAGAATTATTGTTTTATCTCTGGGGTGATTCCCCTTTTTAATAAATGCCAATATTCTGCTTGCTATTGCTGAGTTTGTCGTCTACTAGGACCCCCAGGTTCTTTTCCATCTTAGATTTCCCCAAGGGCTCTCAGCCTAGTGTGTAAATTGCATTCAATATCCAAAGGTGTCCAGCAGTGCTAGCAGCACAGGAATGGCAGAAACCAAGGGGAACCAAGTACACCCATTTACTGTCGGGCGAAATCGGGCCAGAAGTAAAGCATGACAACAGGCAACAGTGAAGCATAGTGGAGGTTCCTTGCAAGTTTGGGGCTGTATTTCTACAAATGGAGTTGGAGATTTTATCAGGATCATTGGTGTCCTCAATGCTGAGAAATACAAGCAGATACTTATCCATCATGCCATACCATCAGGGGTGCTTGTGATCTTCTGCTTAACCACTTCCCACTGCCCACCATCAAATGACGGAGGAGCGGTGCGGCTCTTGTTCTAGGTCGACGTCATATGACGGCGCCCCGAAACGGCCGCCCTCATTTGCCCAAGGGGGCACGCAGAATGGCGATCATGGCCACGCCATGCTCCTAAGACACGGCGTGATACTGATCCCTGTAAAGAGCCGGTGACGTGGCTCTTTACCTATGTGATTGGCTGTCTCCAATCACAGCCGGTCACATGTAAATGCGAAACTGCTGTTTATCGGCGCTCCTTGCCTCACACTGTCAGAGTGTGTGGCGAGGAGAGCCAATCAGTGCACATCAGTGACACCAATCAGTGCCCATCAGTGACACCAATCAGTGCCCATCAGTGACCCCAATCAGTACCCATCAGTGATCCCAATTAGTGACCCCAATCAGTGCCCATTAGTGATGCCAGTCAGTGCCCCCTATCAGTGCTTATCAGTGCCTCATATCAGTGCCACCTATCAGAGCCCATCAATGCAGCATATTAGTGCCTCCTCATCAGTGCCACCTAATCAGTGCCCTTTAGTGTCGCCTCATCAGTGCCCATTTACTTCCTTTTTTACTTTTTTTTTTACAAACTTCAATGGCAGAAACTAAGAAAAACTTTTTTTTTCTTTTAAATTTGGTCTTTTTTCTTTGTTTTAGTAAAAACTAAAAAACCCAGCAGTGATTAAATACAACCAAAAGAAAGCTCTATTTGTGTGGGAAAAAATGATACAAATGTAATTTGAGTACAATGTTGCATGACCGCGCAATTGTCATTCAAAGTGTGACAGCACTAAAAACTGAAAATTGGCCTAGGAAGGGGGTGAAAGCGCCCAGTAGACAAGTGGTTAAAGAAGATTTTTTTTTTCTTTTTTTTTTTACTTCTTTTTGTGCTCTTATCTTTATTGCCATCACAATAAGGATGACAACTGGGCAGGTAACAGGTACTTTTTATGGAAACATCAGGGATTCAGGGATCCTTTACCCCCTCCCCAATGTCTCCCCTGCCCTCAGCCCCAGCTAATGCAACACAGGACTGTGCTCAGTCAGCTGTTTGCTTTCTAGCAGGTATTTTGACAGCTGAGCACTTCCAGGTTCACAGTCTGCAGAGGAGATCTGGGAATGCATGTTCCCCCTGTTTGCCATGTTGACAGTATTTGCTGTGATCCTGAGCTTCTGGGAGGAGATGGAGATCCCGGTACCCACCAAGCAGGAGCCCCAGCAGGGTTGGGAGGGAGCACCTGAATGTTGGTTAGGTGCAGCGTGGCGTAGCAGGCCGTAATCACACAGAGTCCCATTTTGCAAAGAACGCTGTATTGACCAGTAAATTAACAGCTCAACAAGCTTGGCGGAGAGCCCAGCTCACCCGTTTGCAGAGATGTATAGTAACGAAGTAGAACTACTTAAGTACTGTACTTAAGTACCGAAATGCGGTATCTGTACTTTCCTAGAGTAGAATTTTTTTCTCCTACTTCTACTTTTACTTCACTACATTTTTTCGATGATTTCGATACTTCTACTCAAGTATTTTTTTTTTGTGCTGCATAGTTACTCGTTACTTTTAAAAAAATTACCACTGCCAGAACAGTAGATGGCAGGTTGCATAAAGCTCAAAAAAATGTGTATAATGTCATTTGTAAATCAGCGCATACAAAAATAAAGGCTGTGTATAATAAAAGCTGCTATACCAAATCTTTCCAATAAAAAGAAAATATGAAACAAACAAATAAATGGTGCTACAGCGCTTAAAGTGCATCAAGAAACTACTAACAAACACAGGTTAATCATTTGAATAAATCATTTGAAATAATAAAAACAATATGATGTTCATACTTTTGACTTCTTTCTTTAATAACTACATAACACAGTACTTGTACTTCTACTTTCAGTACTTGAGTAGAAATTTTTTTTCAAAACTACTGGTACTTTTTACTTTTAGTACTTAACCAGTTCCCATCCGCGCTACAGCCTATATACGGCTGCAGCGCGGACTCGAATTTTCGGGAGGCCGTTTAAAAACGGCCTCCCAGTGACACGCCCCCCGCGCGCTCCCGCGAGCGCGCAGCGGGGAGAATCTGTGTCGGCCGTGTCCCTTGGACACAGCCGATCACAGATCGTGGTGAATGGCCAATCACAGCGGCCATTCACCACGTGATCGGATCATCCAATGAGAGATGATCTCATATGTAAACATATGAGATCATCTCTCATCGCCGGCGCTCCTTCCTCACACGGAGCCTGCAGTGTGAGGAAGGAGGGAGAGCTGCACAGCGCCAGGGACAAAGAGACATGTAATCAGGGCACTGATTACCAGTGCCCTGATTACTAAAAGGTAAAAAACATACACAGTGCCCCCCCATCAGTGCCCACAGTGCCCTCCATTAGTGTCCCCCATCAATGCCCACAATCAGTGCCCATAGTGCTGCCAGTCAGTGCCCATCAGTGCCTGCTCATCTAGGCACTGATAAGCACTGACTGGCAGCACTATGGGCACTGAGTGTGGGCACTGATGGTGCTGCCCATCAGTGCTCATCAGTTCTGCCCATCAGTGCTCATCAGTGCCACCCGTCAGTGTCCATCAGTGCCTTCCGCCAGTGCCCATCAGTGCCGCCTCTCAGTGCCCATCAGTGCTGCCCGCCAGTGCCGCCTCTCAGTGCCCAGCAGTGCCACCTCAGTGCCCAGCAGTGCCACCTCTCAGTGCCCAGCAGTGCCGCCTATCAGTGCCGCATATCAGTGCCACCTATCAGTGCCGCCTATCAGTGCCACCTATCAATGCCGCCTATCAGTGCTCATCATTGCGGCATATTAGTACCTCCTCATCAGTGCCCATAAGTGCCACCTCATCAGTGCCCATAAGTGCCACCTCATCAGTGCCCATAAGTGCCACCTCATCAGTGCCCATCAGTGCAGCCTATCAGTGCCCATCAGTGCCGCCTCATCAGCGCCCTTCAGTGAAGGAGAAAAATTTATTTTCAAAATTTACTCAGAAAATAAGAAAAAAACTTTTTTTTTTTTTTCAAAATTTTCTGTCTTTATTCTTTTTTTTTGTAAAAAATAAAAAACCCAGAGATGATTAAATACCACCAAAAGAAAGCTCTATTTGTGTGAAAAAAATGATAAAAATTTCAAATGGGTACAGTGTAGCACGACCGCGCAATTGTCATTCAAAGTGTGACAGCGCTGAAAGCTGAAAATTGGCCTGGATGGGAAGGGTGTTTAAGTGCACAGTAGGCAAGTGGTTAAGTAGCAAATTTTTTGAAAAAACTACTTGCAATACTTAAGTAAAAAAAATGTTGAATACTTTAGTACTTCTACTTAAGTAACTTTTTCTGCGAGCACTTCCACTTCTACTCAAGTAATTTTTTGATCTAGCACTTGTACTTTTACTCAAGTAGAAATTTCGAGTACTTTATACAAGTCTGCCCGTTTGAAGCCACTCAGAGGCATGCAGAAAATGACAGCGGTCAGACTCAGGGATGCCATCAACATCTACCACAAGGAGCGAAGTGGGAAGCTTCCTGAAGAAGTATAAGTAGTCCCTGCTCTCCCCCTACTCCATTGGAACTTTTCCCTATTGTTATCACTGCCCCTGACAGACAGGGGTCCTACTCCTAACCTGTCCACTCGCATAAAACGCAACATACTCATGGGGTCAGAGTCTTAAATAGACTCTGCCTGACCCAAGATGGCTGCCAGAATTGAATGGGGCACCAGCATCCAATCGGATAGCTACCTCCCTGTGACCAAGGAAATCATAGAGGAACCAAGTTCCTTTCAAATTCCTCTCTCATCTGCATTGCCATTGTGGTCGAGCACCACCTGCAGTGGAAAATAAAGACTGGATCTGCCTACACACAGGTGATGTAAAAGTAATCGGGCGGCATACTACTTTTAAAGTACAGCCAGGAAGCAGCTGCATAAAGCCAAAAAAAGCTTATGACTGCTACCCTTTCAAACATACCCAACACGTTCAAAATGCAGTTTACTAGTTTCAAGTGAAGCAGATGTATAGCCAAAATATAGGAATACGTTGGTTCCTATGGATGGGAAGGGATAACCTCCTTCCACTACAACCTGATATAGCTTTCCTATAAAATATATTTTAAAGATTATTTAGGATTCAGACAAGCAGAAGTGAACCCAAAAGGTGATTGGGTGATGACTAAAACAACGTTGGTTGCACGTAAGAAAAACATGTGGGTACATTAGAAAAAACACATGATCAATGAGAGTTCTGCTAGGAGACTGGGAGACGGGTTTGTAACGAGATACTAGGAAACAGCTAACTACAAGAACATACTGAATGTCAGAACACTAACAAGATCACACAGACAAAATCTGCAGCTCTAATGATGAGCAGAATTAACCTTAATTTGTCTACACCTGCACAGCTGTACCGACACCCACGTACTAGGCAAATTGTGCCCAATAGTGGCCTTTCTGTGTAGGCAGAGATGTAACAAACACGAAGGCTGGTAGTGACATATAAAAAGATCTCAGCACCCACGCTCTGCCACAGGGTCAGTTTGTAAGAACACAGAAATCGAATAGGGGGATCTTAATTAAAATCTCATGCAAGTCACATAACCAGTGTTCACAGTTTGTCCTCAAAGGTTGCGCAGTAAAAAAAATAAAAATGCTGTCACAATCAGAAAACTAGGAAAGACACATTTGTTTTTTTAATACATTTTTATAAGGATACATAGTTATAACTGTTGATGAGCAGGCTGTGAATCACTCTGTAATTTACACTGAAATTACAAATAGTGAATGTGACTTGTGCAATAAATATTATAATCAATTCCAAGACTGTGTTATTACGTGTGTAAAGTATTGCAGTGAAGCTTTGGGTGGATTATGTGTGGTGTGTTATTCATGAATTAGGCTTGAGTATATTATCAATAAAAATATATCCATGCTTGGACTAAAATAATGTAATTCCAATATATTACATAATTAGTGAGAGCAGCCAGCAAACATAAGTCCGAAGATCATGAACCAAAACAGCAATAAAAACATTTACCCACTTCAGCTCTGGAAGGTTTTACCCCCTTAATGACCAGGCCATTATTTGCGATTCGGCACTGCGTTACTTTAACTAACAATTGCGCGGTCGTGCGATGCTGTACCCAAATACAATTGATGCCTTTTTTTCCCCCACAAATAGAACTTGGTGGTATTTGATCACCTCTGCGTTTTTTAGATTTTGCGCTATAAACAAAAAAAGAGCGACAATTTTGAAAAAAACACAGTATTTTTTACTTTCTGCTATAAAACATAACCAATAAAAAATTTAAAAAAAATCACATTTTTTTTATCAGTTCACGCCAGTTTGTTTTCTGCTACATATTTTTGGTAAAAAAAATCCCAAAAAGTGTATTTTAATTGATTTGCGCAAAAGTTATAGCGTTTACAAACTACGGGATAGATTGTTGGACTTTTTATTTTATTTTTTTATTAGTAATGGTGGCGATCAGCAGTTTATAGCGGGACTGCGACATTGTGGCAGAGAGATTGGACCCCTAACAGACATTTTTTACACTTTTTGGGGACCAGTGACATTAGTACAGTAATCGGTGCTAAATAATATACACTGTTACTGTATAAATGACACTGGCAGGGAAGGGTTTGATACTGGGAGTGATCAAGGGGTTAAATGTATGCCTACTTGTGCTTTCTAACTGTGGGGGGTGGAGGGCCCTGTGACAGGCAAAGAGAGATCAGTGTTTCAGCTTAGCTGAAACACACAATCTCTCTCTGCCTGTCTGACAGATGAGCTGCCTGCTTTGTTTACATAGGCAGGTGGCTCTTCTGTCAGTGTCTTTGAAGATCGCGGGAGGCTGGCGTCGATCGTGCCCGCTCCATAAGTGTCTGTAAAAAATGTGGCTCAGTCACTAAGGGCCTGATTCATAGTACGGCGAATTGGCGTTTCGGCGTGATTTTGCGAACCGGCGATTATTTAAGTCTGAAATTGGCATTCAAAGAACGGCGGGCGGAAAATAGCGCCTAGTGTGAGATTTATTAAGATGCAATATGGTCAGAGCGCGACTTAAAACCACGCCAGCTAAAAGCTCGACTAAAGTTTAGCCAAATTTTCCCCTGTACCCCCAAAAATCCCAAATCACTGTGGAAGGTGTGGAAGTCAATTTGGAGATGACTTGCGTTTAAAAAATCTCAAAAACTGACTTAGAAAGAGAGATATCTGCGAAAGTGTGGAAAGGTTAAACAGCTCCTCCAGCCGCGAGCTGCGAACGCGCGAATGTGCGCATGCGCAACGCCAAATAGGCTCAAAAAATTTCGCCAGCGCGATTTTGGGTCAATTTTTTTTTGAATACCGCTTGCAAATCCGCTGTCTCGCCCATAGAAAATGGCAAAAACCGGCGGAATTGGAAAAACATGCACACTTCCAACAAGGGATCCTTTAGTAAACACCATCACATTCCATACACCTTTCCTGCTAACTCCGAAATCATAGCAGTCAAATCTACAGTGTTTATATAGAACCTCCACATTCTCTGAAAAAACCCACAAAATATTACATTGGGGAATTGGTCGTCAGATAGAAAAAAAATAGATGTAAAACATATTTCAAAGAAAGATTATTAGCATTTCACACATATCAAGGAAATGTCACAATTTTGACAATATTTTATGTGTTTCCAAAGAATGTTTTTTGAAATATATTGCAAATACTACCTTTTCTTCCATATGGGTATGGCCAAGTGTTACCATTTTACTACACATTTAACTGAAGGTATATATATATATATATCCCTTATACTTGGCTAATTAGCAAAGTATGCCCAACAAACAAATAGAGCTTTAGCTCACAATATTGCTACATATTGACTTTATGTGGCATCTTTTGTATTTTGTTCATGTCTTTAGATTAAAAGTTTGCTGATACACATGCCTTTTTCAAACATGAACAAAATTAATGATGTCAACATTTGGAGGATTGGAGATATCCAAGTGTTGCCCATACAGAGGGCACCTTCCGGATTCGAACTTACAAACCTACAGCAGGAAGGCAGACTCCCTAATCATTGTGCTATTTCTCAGTGAGCGTTGGGTGTTTTCCTCATGCCGTCAAAATGCTCACATGGGAACAGGGGCCATTGAACTGAATAGGATTGGATTTTTTGCCTGTTTTTGGAGCTGATCCTTGAGCTGGACAAATCCCCCTCAAACGCCCCCAAACGGGCTACGTTCACATGTACGTGTTTGTGGTCTGTTTTTGGGGCTTTTGTAGGTGATTTCATATAACAATGCCTGCCCAAAAAATGCATGTCAAAACGCCTGTGAAAACGCCAGCCAAAATGCACATAAGAACGCCTGATATAATTGCCACGCCAAATTTAGGGATGTTCATGAGTGATGAGTCAGATTGTTGGCTTACATATCTGGTCAATTGTCACAATCTCACTTCCCAAATCCCAAAAGGTGTGTTTCAATTGTTTACCTAAATATATATTTCTCTCTCTCTCACGTAATTGTATATATATGTATGTATTCCTGTATCTAAACATTCTAAATAATGACTAGCAAACTTGAATAGAGAATTTTTTCAATTCACATATACTATACACACCTACATACATTTCTATTCCTCATTTCTATTTCCCTTGTTTTGGCAACTGAGCATGCTCCAAAACACACACAGTTAATTTTTGGACTGGGCTTTACCATTCTGGGTGTGTGTTTGCTTGGATTATATATAGCTCACTCAGACATCAGGAAAGATTTGACCTACGAAGAGGTCCAATATATTTGTGTGTCACATGCTTTATGGGTAACATCTTTGGCCCTTTGTTATTTATGGAGGTGAGATTTGGCTGTGTTGTGTGTTGACTCTCTGTAAGTATTTATTGGTGTTAACATAATTCTGTCAATCTGCACATGCATCTGTTGATTATGGGCTCTTTGTCGATGTATATGGTCTAAATGTTGTACAAAGGTTGTTTTTGTTTGAAAAATACAAATGTAATAAACAGCATGTTTCCAATTTTTTTTTAAAATGTCTTCATGTGTCTAAATAAAGTTTTCTGGTGTCCACAAATGTATGTATTTGTATTTCTTTTTCTAAGTTAAATCTGCTTAATGGTTGTGTATGTTCACTATTCGCGAATTCGCGAATATACAAAACCGCGTTCTCACATTTATACATGAAACCGGAAACGAAACTTTTGGTGCGTGCACACGTTTCCGGAAATTGTCCAGGCCCTGTCGTAAGTGTGCATCATGGCTCCTGCACTGTTTACTGCCGAAATAGTGGCATTTGTGTGTAAGGTAAGGAGGGGGTGTGAATGTGCAGGGTGCGGGATGGGGGATGGGGGATGGTGGCTGGGGGGCTGGGTGGGTCGCTTATCTAGCGGGTGTGCAAGAAACTTTTGGTCTGCTGATCTGCGCATGCACTTTCTGCCTATTAGACGTGATCTAGAAGCTTCCTGTTATAGAAACTTCCTAGATGTGAACCTGTTCCCTATATATATATATATATATATATATATATATATATATATATGTGTGTGTGTATGTATGTGTGTGTGTATGTATATATATGTATGTGTGTGTGTATGTATGTATGTATATATGTGTATGTATGTATGTATATATGTGTATGTGTATGTATATATGTGTATGTATGTATGTATATATATGTATGTGTATGTATGTATGTATGTATATATGTGTATGTGTATGTGTATGTATGTATGTATATATATATGTATGTATGTGTATGTATGTATGTATATGTATGTGTATATATATATATATATATGTATGTGTATATAAAAAATATATATTATACAAAATATATATATTAGACAATATATATACTATGTATATATTATATACAATATATATACATTAGATACATTATAGAATATGTTATATACCATATATTAGTGTATATAATAGGGAACAGGTTCACATCTCTGAACTTTCTATATAGATATAGATAGGCATACCCTGCTTTAAGTACACTCACTTTATATACAATCGTGAGTAAGGACACAGCTTGTTCAGCTTGCCATGACACTGCTCACAAACCATAAGTGACAGGGATAACAAACTTAGGGAGCAACGACAGGGTACCCAGGTACCCAGGACTACACCATATCCATTTTGTGACTGGCCAGCTTGCCTAGGTAATCTATCATGTCATAGTCCTGGCTCCCCTTAACATGCTCCCACATGGTTTGGGAGTAAGGCTATGTCAATGTGGCCAAAATTTACAATGGAGCTGGTGTATTTTCATGCATCGAGAAAAGAAAAAAGGGATTGCTTCACTTTAAGTACATTTTCAGTTTACATACATGCCCTGGTCCCATTGTGTACTTAAAGTGGGCTATGCCTGTATATAGATAGATTTGATTCGTTTCAACTTTTACACAAAATGAAACACAATTATCTGTGACAGATTGCTCTGACGCTTTGGAATCTGTCTCGATAAAGACAAATGTATTGACCCTTTTCATATATGCAAGATTAGAAACATTATATTCCCTAAATGCATAATGCCAAAAATTATTGCCTTACATACATCCATACACACTGCAAGCTCGGCACCGTTTGTCTTGTCTGACACTCTTACCATCATAAGCTGGATCTGCACACAGCAGCTAATTGGTTCACCTGAGATGGAATCAGTGATCACAAAAATCTGGAATGGTCATGTCTTCAAAGGATTGCCTTGAACAAATCACCTCTAAAAGAAACACATGAGTGTATAATCACTTGTCTCAATGGATCACATTCCCAACACACCCATCTCACACTGCCATATGATAATGAATGGGGGTGTCCATTGCAAGTTAAATACACCCCCAGATCACATTGCTTTGTTAATTTACAGATCTAACTGGAATCTGATGGCACTGCTGTCAACCACTATGCCATCAAATTCTGCTGGGGACCTTTAAAAAGGATTATGTGTGATTGTGTGGATAATTATGCCACCTTAAATTTGCATCTCCCACATACCATGTGCAACTCTTGCAGGAATTGTGAATCAAGGATAATTCAGCACAGCTTAATGAACAGACACATTGAGGAGTGTAGGAACACACCGTCAGATTACCCGATCACACTATGGGGTTTTAACTCCTCCATAATTTTGCCACTTTGGAAACCAAGTGCTTACTTTATGTATACTTTTTAGACGGAACTACAATTTCTAGTAGGGTGATATCATTGCATGAGATTTTCCCTCACTTCCTGTCTTAGTGTCACCAAGACAGGAAGTGAGGGGAATATCACTGTGGGGAAATAGCTTGCAATTGTTGCCTTATAATGTCCATAGTATATATAAAAGGAAAGAATTGCTGGCTATATCCCCACGGGAGATTCCCTCACTTCCTGTCCTGGTGACACCAAGACAGGAAGTGAAGGGAAATCTCCTGCAATGATATAACACTGTTACATGTTCTAGTTATGTAGCAAACTTAAGAATATACAAAGCAAACATCTTTTTTTTTCCATTTTGGCAAAATCATGGATTAATTAAAAAAATATCTTTGTTTGTCCCGTGGCTTGCAGGAAAAACATTTTGCCTTGATTCCACCATCAACACAGACAGGGGAAACCCTCCTGCGGAGCCATTGTGTTCTCCTGGTGCTGCCCCTGCCAGGAAAACACAGTGATTATTGCTAGTGGCTACAAGAGATGCTAGCGATAAGTGTGTGTAAAATCTGACAGACTGGTTGTACGTTGTCCTCCAGGTGATCGACCAATCAACTTGGGTACCTTCAGCCTGGCCATACACAGTTTAAATCTGCATCTCAAATGAAGCAATCCCATTTACATATAACACTCCATAAAGGAGAATTGAGGGGCTTATCAGGTCTGCGTTAAAAATTAACAGCCACACCCAATCAGACAGCTCGTGTTAAAAGGGACCTGAAAAGCAATCTGCATGGCTTGCTTTTCCAAGCATTGGCTAGTTTAGTGAGCCTGGACTAATAACAGTCACTGTAATGCTACCCATACTGCTGTCCTTTTAACATGGTGACAAAAGTTGATACCTATGCTACATGTGTGTAAAGTTACTTGCACCCTGCTAAATGGACAGCAATAAGGTTGTAAATACAGTGACTGCCTGTCCCCCCCTGATGGCGGCCCTGGGTGTGTCATGAAAGGCCAATTGAGAAAATGGCTATATCATGTAGAGGAAATCACCAGTGTGGGGCAACCTATGTCATGGAGGTAGATTTGGACATCGATGTATATGTATCACCAGAAATGGAATTCTTTGTTCTACAATATCTCAAAGACGACCTAGCATGTTATTTGAAGACTGTACTATTTTGGACATACTTGGACTCAAACATACACTGCTCTTTCCACAGCTCCTCCTCCTCTGGGGGTATGATAAAGTTTATACGCATCTTCACCAAAAGCACAAGATGATGTGTCGTCTCCGGATGAGGCTGCAGCGGAGATTTCAGTTCCTGCCTGATATAGTGGATCTGCAGCGGGCCTGGAGTGATGCCAAAAGGCGCTCACCCAGGCTCCTGCTAAAGGCTGTGGAGCAAATCTCCGGTAAGTAAAAATATACATTACATGTGACCAGATAGGTTACAATTTTTTGGGTAGGTGGACATGTGTTTAGCTATGCAACAACACTAATACCAACACACCCCCCCCCCCCTCCCTCTCGCTCCTACCTTTCCTACCTCCATCAAGTGTCTCTTCACAACCTTTAATACTACTATGTACATTCGTATTTTTTATGTTTCTTTTTTTTCTTCTGCTTCTAGCCAAAGCGGACGGACGGCACCCTCTTGTGCTTTTGGTGAAGAAGGGGAGGAGGAGGACGGCCACACTCCAATATGCATTCAGAGGCAGCGAGCCATTTGAGCAGCTGAAAATTGTGGATCGTAAGTAGAAAATAAAAATGTTAGAAATTTCTAATCTCTAATCACATTTTACAGAGCCCCCTTTACATCGGAGTCTCCAGACTTACTACACTGTAAGAGGGAAGTGTGAAGACTCTGATATAAGGAGAGTTTGGGAACCATTATTTGAGGGGGGAAGCTGGGGACTCTGGTGTAAAAGGGAACTCTGTGTTCCCCAAAGCTCCCCCATACATCTGAGCTTACAGAGACCCTCTTACACTTCCCTTCCTCAGTCCACCACAGTCAAGGGCACAACAAGTCCCACTGCAGAAGGCTACCTGCTTGGACTTGTAATCCTCTCTGTAGGGGAATGAGGAAATACTGCCTGCTATGCTAAGACTTGTAGTGCCCTCTGTTAGGGACTAAGGATTCCTCAGTCCTCAACATTCTAGGGCACTATAAGTCTCAGCATAGTGGGCTGTCATACCTCAGTCCCTCACAGCTCGGGTCAAAAACAACACAGTTAAACATCTAAAGGACAACTCCAAACAAAACTACCAATAATGGACAGAGTCCATATGCTCTATAATGTCAAAGACCCGCTACCACTCACCTTCCACCTCTGGTGCTGTCATTGTGTAGGGCAAAGGGCTCCATCTACACCATGTTTGGCTTTCAGGTCAGATAGGCAGGACTTGCTCAGCTCCACTCTCTTCCTTGGCAATTGACTCTGGCGTCATTGTGGATCTTTCCTCCTCTAGAAAACACCCAGGGGCCCTCTCCTTGTCCCCCAGCCACCCAGGGCCTTCTTCTCCTCCTCCTCCACCAACCATTTTCAGACTCTTCCAACTTCCCTTGGGCAACTCAACCCCTTTGCATAGTGGACACAACAAATCTATGACCAGCCTGCAAAATATCAAGTCTGGGCCTGGTTACCTGTATGTTCCGGGTCCAGGGCGGAGCTCTCCTCCCAGAGCAACAAATGATGATAGCAGAGTGAGTTGACCGGCCAGTCACTTCCTACTGGTGCAGGTACACACCTACCGATTCCTCCACATCTTAGGATAACATGATCAGACGGCCAATCCCCAGGCAGAGAAGGAGGAGTAAGTGTCAGCGGACAACAGACACCTGGCAGACGCAGTGAAGGGACTGCAGCACACTGCTGCAACTTTTTGATCCGAGGATTGAAAGCAATCTTTTACTTGGGAGATTTCCCTGACTGCGCCCTTCGAAATGTTGGTGCTCCGCCACTGGCCGCAAGGCCCCTGTAGGTGCGAGGCCTTAGGCGCCCGCTTAATTTGCATGGTGCCCTCCTGTTTTAAAACATGGTCAATGCATCTCATTGGTGTAAGTGCACTTCTATGTTCTGAATTGTAGGGGCATTGAGTATGGTGCTAGCATGATGAGAGGTTACTGCCTATTTGTGTCCATAAATAATATATAATGTTTTTCTTTTATTTTAGAAACCAGTGATCAGGATGTGGAGGCTCAGCCTTCTCAGGCCCCCTGTAAGTAATGTGGATGTGCTGGTGTGTTGTGTATTAGGTCGAACTTGGAGGAATGATTGTTTGTTTTGTTTTCTTTTGTGGTTGATGTAACTTCAGCAAGAGAGGAGCCTCAGGCAGGGCCAAGTCGCCTGGATCCGGGCCAGGAACACATTGTTGCCCAAGAAGAGGCCAATTCGTCTGAACCGGATGAGGACCTGGGCTCTCCTCAAATGGGAAGTAAGTATTCTACATGTGTTTGTGTGTTCAATGTGTCCTGGGAAATCTAAGGGCTGTAATATCTATATTTTGCCATTGGGGTTATGTAGCAGCTGACATTGAGGATGTTAGTTGTGGAGGACTGGGGAAGAGGGGCTGCTGCTTACCCAGTCCAAAGTAACTACTACCTTCAATGTTTCCCAACTACTTTCTGTGTGCCTTTATCAAATAGCTTTGGTTCAAGGATTGTATTTGTGTCTTTGTGTTTCTAGGAGATACGACGCCATCCCCCCATGAAGGGACACCATCCCCCCATGTAGGGTCTCCCCCATCCTCCCCCACTCCAGGCTCCCCTGAACTAGTCTGTAAGTACCTAAAATTAGATTCTCACATGAATTGTGTGTGCTAGGATGATGTGTATCTAGGATAATCTAAGTTGGAGTCTAAGCAAGTGTAGTTTTGCTATATGTGACAGGAAGGTTGGTCATGAAACACTCTTGCTTAACCTTCATGTTTGAAAGGTGGTTTTGGGGAGCTTTACAGGACATGTTATCTTTTGTAAGTTATCTCAAGCCACCCTATTCTAAATTGGTGTTAGTTTCTCTACATTGGAAATGGTGTGCTTTGTACTTGTAAATTTTTTGTGGACATTGTAATTTAATCATGTCCTGATTTAGTCAACACTGAAAATGTGTGTTTGCCAATCTTTCATAAATACTCTTCCTCGGTAATGTACCACATTCCAGTTCACAATTTGTGTTCTTTTTGTGCAGTTTCTCCCGAGCCAGCCACGCCATCAACTTCGGGGGCCCAAAAAAAAACTGATGATGGTAAGTTGTGTGCTTTTCCAGTAATGTGTCTACTTAGTAAGTGGAGAAATGCTAACTGTGTATGTCCCCGCTCAGGCTTCAAGTTCCTCTAAAGGCAGCAGGTTCTTTATGTGAATGCATTCTATGCATTAGTATTCCAAGTGATAGGTGTGCATATTCCCCCTAAGACTTACTGGGACCATTTTTTACTGTCCACATTTTTGCACTAATACTTGTCTGGAACAGACTCCCCCTCCTCCTTAACTGAGGTGACAGCATGCCAATATTGCCTCCTGATGCTGTCACTCCTAATCATTGAGACCATCGGAAGGGAGGGGGGCAAGGCTGGCTCACAGCCTAGTGCCTGAACAGGCACAGGGTGCTTGGCTTCATCTCATGTGCCTCCATAGCAAGCTGCCTGCTGTGGGGTCAACCAACAGGAGGGAGGTGCCTAGAGGTGTGTACAGGGGCCATGTAAAAAGGAGGATTGTTATTTATCTTGTCCCCAAAAACCTAGAGAGTGTAAGTCTAACCTGATTAGTTTTCCACAGCCCTCCCAAAATGATATGTTTCCAACACTTAGAACAGGCAGGGCTGAGGCACCAAAAACATCCGAAAAACACAATCAGCACAAAAGCAGGGAGTACGTATCCTTAACGCTACAAGCTTCACCCAGTAGAATGACGCTTGCACTGTACAAATCTGCATCACCACCATATCAAAGTCTAAATAAAACTTTCAGGGAAATGTGGAGGGGTAATGAGTGGGTGTTAGAGCGTTTTCATGACTGCCTAACCTACAGTTAGCGTGAGTCCATTTGTTGATAAACTTTTTCTTCTCTCTTAACACAGCTGGGATGGCGGAAAGGAGATCAGGGGAGCAGACACATCTGCTCCGTCCACAACTGGCCCTCCGAATTCCAAAGGGTAAGTCTCTACTATGTGTCAGGTTCAATCTATAGACAGTAAGAGGGAGAGAGAACGCTACACAAACTCCAATGGTGATAGAGATAAATGTGTGCACATGTATCGTGTTGACCAATTGAACCCAAAACACCTTACATTCTTCTAAATGATTGCTTGTGTTGACATGAAGAAAAGCCTTTTACTTAGCTTTGGTGGAACTGCTACTAACATTCCAAGCCATCTTATGTAACCTTTTGAACAATTTGCTGTGAAAGTTTGAGTTTAAGGTTTACACCAGCAATTTAGCATATTTGCTTCAGAGTGTTGATAAAAGCCAACCAATAGACTCCTAAGCATATTTGTTGAGGCACATTAATTACAATCGTTGTTTGGATCATTTTGCATAAAACTAATTGTCATGTCTTTTTCTACCCAGGACACACCCACCTCACCTATGAGGTCCTTTTGGAATATGTAACATGGTGCATAGACCGAATATTAGTTTTGGAAGAAACTTATGGGGCCGATCCAGCCCCTCAGGAGCCATTTGTCAGGAATGTGTCACCCTTAAAAAGATTATAGTTTTTATTTTTTAATTTGTTTGGTTAATTTTACAATGTTTTTTAACTGTCACATTTCGACATTCTAAAAAAAAATATAACAAAAAAATAAAAAAATTAAAAACCCTTTTTTTTGGGACCAAAAAAAATAAAAAAATAAAAAAACCCTCGTTTTTGGGAAACAAAAAAATAAAAAAATTAAAAACCCTTTTTTTTGGGACCAAAAAAAATAAAAAAATAAAAAAACCCTCGTTTTTGGGACCAAAAAAAATAAAAAAATAAAAAAACCCTCGTTTTTGGGAAACAAAAAAATAAAAAAATTAAAAACCCTTTTTTTTGGGACCAAAAAAAATAAAAAAATAAAAAAACCCTCGTTTTTGGGACCAAAAAAAATAAAAAAATAAAAAAACCCTCGTTTTTGGGAAACAAAAAAATAAAAAAATTAAAAACCCTTTTTTTTGGGACCAAAAAAAATAAAAAAATAAAAAAACCCTCGTTTTTGGGACCAAAAAAAATAAAAAAATAAAAAAACCCTCGTTTTTGGGAAACAAAAAAATAAAAAAATTAAAAACCCTTTTTTTTGGGACCAAAAAAAATAAAAAAATAAAAAAACCCTCGTTTTTGGGACCAAAAAAAATAAAAAATAAAAAAACCCTCGTTTTTGGGAAACAAAAAAATTTAAAAAATTAAAAACCCTTTTTTTTGGGACCAAAAAAAATAAAAAAATAAAAAAACCCTCGTTTTTGGGACCCAAAAAAACATAAAAAAACAAAAAAAGCCTTGTTTTTGGCAAACAAAAAAAATATAAAAATTTAAAAAAAACCCTTTTTTTGGGACCCAAAAAAAAATAAAAAAACAAAAAAAGCCTTGTTTTTGGCAACCAAAAAAAATATAAAAATTTAAAAAAAACCCTTTTTTTGGGCACCAAAAAAAAATAAAAAAACAAAAAAAGCCTTGTTTTTGGCAACCAAATGTTTACAAAAAAGCCTTGTTGTTTTTATGGCAACCGACAAAACCACAAATGTTTACAAAAAAGCCTTGTTGTTTTTATGGCAACCGACAAAACCACAAATGTTTACAAAAAAGCCTTGTTGTTTTTATGGCAACCGACAAAACCACAAATGTTTACAAAAAAGCCTTGTTGTTTTTATGGCAACCGACAAAACCACAAATGTTTACAAAAAAGCCTTGTTGTTTTTATGGCAAACGACAAAACCACAAATGTTTACAAAAAAGCCTTGTTGTTTTTATGGCAACCGACAAAACCACAAATGTTTACAAAAAAGCCTTGTTGTTTTTATGGCAAACGACAAAACCACAAATGTTTACAAAAAAGCCTTGTTGTTTTTATGGCAACCGACAAAACCAAAAATGTTTACAAAAAAGCCTTGTTGTTTTTGGTAACAAACTAAACCAAAAATGTTTACAAAAAAGCCTTGTTGTTTTTGGTAACAAACTAAACCAAAAATGTTTACAAAAAAGCCTTGTTGTTTTTGGTAACAAACTAAACCAAAAATGTTTACAAAAAAGCCTTGTTGTTTTTGGTAACAAACTAAACCAAAAATGTTTACAAAAAAGCCTTGTTGTTTTTGGTAACAAACTAAACCAAAAATGTTTACAAAAAAGCCTTGTTGTTTTTGGTAACAAACTAAACCAAAAATGTTTACAAAAAAGCCTTGTTGTTTTTGGTAACAAACTAAACCAAAAATGTTTACAAAAAAGCCTTGTTGTTTTTGGTAACAAACTAAACCAAAAATGTTTACAAAAAAGCCTTGTTGTTTTTGGTAACAAACTAAACCAAAAATGTTTACAAAAAAGACTTGTTTTAGTGAAAACCTCAAAAAAAATTATAAAACACATAAAATATGTTTATCTAAATAAAATTAAAGTATGTTGCTCTTTGCAACACAAATGTTACATTGGCAATTTAGTTCATTCTATTATATATTGTAATATATTTTTTGTACGCTACAGTTGGTAGACACCCACATGTGTTATTAAAACATTTATTTTATTACCCAAGTTTTCTTTTTGGTGTACACATCGAATGTCTTTTGTGTTGTATTTGTTTAGTCGAGTGGTGTGGTCTGTAATTGTTAGTATGTTGGCTTTGGTTTATGTTAGCCTTGAGACTTGTTTTGAAGCTACATTTGAAGGGAGACCTTTTCTTGGGTCGTTATGTGAACATTGAGTTATCTAAATTTACATGAAATCATATGTTTGGAGATCGAGAAGCACGTGTGTATAAATGCCTACATTAACCAGGGCCATTACTTGGCCACCAACACTCCTAAAAAACCAAAGAGCAAACACAAACTAATCATTTTGCATAAAATTTTATTTCATCCCCAAAAAAAGCACTATAATAAATCATATTGTGCCACCCTCAAATTAAAAAAAAAAATGGCCCCACAAATTGGCCAATGTAACAATCATTAACAAAACTAAACCAAAAAAAATAAATAAAAAGAAATTAAGTTGGTGGTGGTGGTGGTGACTGAAGCAGTGTGGTGAGCAATGGAAAGGTTCCTGCCATCAAATGGTGGGCCAATAGTCCCATCTGCTCTGGGGTTAGCCTTAGAGTTCTGGTAAAGTGGCCCATTAGGATCAGATCTTGTGTCTGAGGCTGCTGCTGGTGCAGGGTGTTGAACCCTGGAAATGTCCCAGACTGAAGATCTTGTGCCAATAGTCCCATCTGCTCTGTGCTCAGCCTAAGAATTTGGGTAACGTGTGCCATTACCATGAGATGGGATCGTTGCTGCTCCAAGGCTATTTGTTGCTGCTGGTGGTGCAAGGGTTGTGAAGATGTGTGGGGAGTGGTGGTTGATTGGTTGTTGTGGTCCAGGGTGCGGGGGCAAACGACATGTCGCATTGGTGACAAAAAAGAAGAACGGCCTGGGGAGGAGTGAAGTGATAAAGGTGTGGAGGGAATGTAGTCAGGTGGAAGGGGTACTGTGGAACCAGTGCGCATTGAGGTTGTGCAGGAGGATTGCTCATTGAGGGGTGTGGGAGTCCGAACGGAGTGTGAAGTGCTAGGAGTGGCTACAGGAGGAATTGTCCCATCCCCAGCTGCCTGACAAGTGGCCAACACTGGCATTACCCTCCCACTACCACAACCTGCAGTGGCAGGTGAGTGAGATGTTTGGGAGGGCTCTGCCAATGGGGCATCTTCAGATCCAAACAGGCATTGGCGTGTGGCCAGCACCTGAGTGTCAACACTTTGCCGATCCCGTTGATGCTGGTCTGCTAAACTTACCAAGCTGTTACGCATATCCTGTTGAACCTGTAACATATCCTGGTGAACCTGTACCATTGTTGCTACAGATTCCTGTATGAGCCCGAGCAGACGTACTGCCTCAGTAGATTGCTGAGTACGCCTCCTTAACTCATTTTGGACCTGATACTCATCAAGCAGCCTCTCGGCTACATCCAGCATAGATGGACGAAGTTGGGTAGGTGACAATCCCTCTGCATCTAAGGCTACCTGAAAGCAGAAGAAATAGACCAAATCATTATCAAACATCATGACTAAATATTTCAGATTAGTTTGACAACTTAACACCCCAAGCAGAACGTTGAAAAGTTTGATGTGCTTCTAATGAGTACTTGTTCATTGTAAGATTATCCAAGCTAGCAACACTTCTGATAATGGGTACATATTATATTGGTAGGACTAATATGACAAAGGCAAAAAAGATTCAACATGAAGGTGTTCCCAATTAACCCTGGTGTGGTAGGTTGTTTATGCTTTTGGTAAATCTGTTACTACACCAATGACTTTATACATCTACGTATGTTGTCTAAAATCTTGCCATCAATCGGCTAGAGGACAACCCAACCAAACGATACCCATGAATTTGGACCTGGAAAATCAAAGACGGGCCGGACTTTAAAGATCCTGGATGTTTTTGGAACATTAGTGGCACACCAAATTATAACATAATTCCCTGATGTTCAAGATAGAACTCTTGTTGTGCTGGTGCATCGTCAGAATGTCATAGCACTAATTTAACACACACAATGTAAGCCACATCTAGTCCAAAATCAATGCTACCATTGAAATGTTACATGTGCACCTTGTTCCCTTATATCACATACCACAGCACTGGATGCAGAATCGTCGCCAGCTCCTGATCCAACTCCAGCTGCAACGTCAAGAGGGGCCTGATGTTCTTTTAAAAACAAAAAAAAAAAAAACATGTTTAGTACATAACCTTAGTCAGTAATGATTATGGCCAGATTGCCCTCCTAGCTTCATGAATGAAGCATTGAGGCCAAACATTCAAAAGTGCTTTCCTGGGCTCATAGGACACTTGCTAAACCCTCCCAAAGGTTAAGAAGGCTTGGTCTGCCTACTAATGACGGCACCCATTAATGCTGTCAACTGTGTTTTGCAGGGTAAACATCTAAAAGGCAACACTCTTTCATAAGAAAAAACATGTGTGTTAATGGGGTTAATAAGATTCCAAAAAACATTATTTGACTAGACATACCAACACCTTCCTCCAGGCCTAGCTGCACTGGGTGTGTTCCCTGCTGCGGATCTTCTGTAAAGGACATAGCAATATGAGCTATCTTGGAAAAAAAAAAACATCTACATTGTTTGGCACAGTATGATATTGGACCTACCAGGAGGAGGGTCAGCACTGATGTCAACACCTGTGAGTCCGTCTGGTTCGCCAAGCTGCATGGGCTGTGGAGGGGCTGAGATCCGTGCTACAGATGAACAAATTGCAGGTTGGGGAAAACAAAAAAAGGACAATTGGAAGGGCAAGTATCACATTCTATTAATGTCACACATAGGATAGTAGTTAATCTTTTCCAAACAACTCACACAATTGACATCCAAGATAATATCCTACCTCGGTGCAAAGCATCCGAATCTAAGTCCTCTCTGGTAAAGATGGTATCAGGTCCTATGATGTTCAAGAAAGGTAATTGATAATCCCAGAGAGAACTTCGTGCACGTTCATCCAGCCGACCTTGTCGGTCATAAAGACCCTCCGCAGCCCATGCAATTAGCTTCTTCCGAACGGACCCACAGATGTCGTTGACCTTCTTCCGCACACTGTCACGGTGGCGAGGTGCTTCACCCAGTGCATTTACAGCATCCCGGATTTCATCCCACAATCTGTTCTTCTCTGTTACTGAGTAAGACGCGGCCCTGGTCCCATGTATCGCCTGATATCTGGCCATATAGGCGTGGACCAGGGCACAGCACTGATTGTGGTTGAAACGGGGAAGCCGGGATAATGTGGACAAGCTGACTCTGGTGGACGGACCCGCTCCAGGACTACTGTCAGAAGAGCCAGCTTGTCCACTTGGTGTGTTACCACCTCCCCCGGCTTCCTCCTCCGGGATGGGGATGGTGGACTCCCTCATGGATACAGCTGGAGCCTCCCTCACACCAGAGCCAGACGATCTGCCCACCCTGCCCCCCCTGCCCCCCCTGGCCACCCTGGCCACCCTGCCCCTTCTCATCCTTCCAGTGGGTGGGGCCATGGGAGCACGAGGTGGGCAGAGAATCTGGCTGTCCAGCAGCAGCAAAGAGCCCCAAACTCCTAAATCTGAAATGACAAAAGAGAAAACAGAAAAAACAGGATTTGCAGATTGCTCTTCATATACAGTATAATTAGTGAACAGTTACAGAACACACTTACCTAATGGCACAAACAGACTTGGTGGTGGTGGTGGTGGTAGTAGTGGGCAAAGAGCAGAAGAGGCTGCAAAGAAAAGGAAAAAAAAAACACATAAGAAAACGCATATGGGTACAAATCACACGAGGCCCTCCAAACACTTACCTAATGGCACAAACACGGTGGTGGTGGTGGTGGCAAAAAAAGCAGAAGAGGTTGCAAAGAAATGGAACAAAAAAACACATAAGAAAACGCATATGGGTACAAATCACACGAGGCCCTCCAAACACTTACCTAATGGCACAAACACAGTGGTGGTGGTGGTGGTGGTGGTGGTGGCAAAGAGCAGAAGAGGCTGCAAAGAAAAGGAAAAAAAAAACACATAAGAAAACGCATATGGGTACAAATCACACAAGGCCCTCCAAACACTTACCTAATGGCACAAACACAGTGGTGGTGGTGGTGGGGGTGGTGGCAAAGAGCAGAAGAGGCTGCAAAGAAAAGGAAAAAAAAAACACATAAGAAAACGCATATGGGTACAAATCACACAAGGCCCTCCAAACACTTACCTAATGGCACAAACACAGTGGTGGTGGTGGTGGTGGTGGTGGCAAAGAGCAGAAGAGGCTGCAAAGAAATGGAAAAAAAAAACACATAAGAAAACGCATATGGGTACAAATCACACAAGGCCCTCCAAACACTTACCTAATGGCACAAACACAGTGGTGGTGGTGGTGGTGGTGGTGGCAAAGAGCAGAAGAGGCTGCAAAGAAATGGAAAAAAAAAACACATAAGAAAACGCATATGGGTACAAATCACACGAGGCCCTCCAAACACTTACCTAATGGCACAAACACGGTGGTGGTGGTGGTGGCAAAAAAAGCAGAAGAGGTTGCAAAGAAATGGAAAAAAAAAACACATAAGAAAACGCATATGGGTACAAATCACACAAGGCCCTCCAAACACTTACCTAATGGCACAAACACAGTGGTGGTGGTGGTGGTGGTGGTGGCAAAGAGCAGAAGAGGCTGCAAAGAAATGGAAAAAAAAAACACATAAGAAAACGCATATGGGTACAAATCACACAAGGCCCTCCAAACACTTACCTAATGGCACAAACAGACTTGGTGGAGGGGGGGTGGTGTAATCCTTTATAGGCAAAAGGAGGCTGCAAACATTAAACATACATGAGAAATCGCATGACCTACATACGTGCACATAATAAATTACAGTTATCAGGAAAGCAAAAATGGTGTCTTTGGAAGCTGGGAAGGTAAGGGGGCAGGTTTAGATGCCAAATCTAGACTGCACACCTTTAACAAACATGAGAAAACACATGTCCAAACCACATGCACATGGGGCCAACTGCCAATGATTAAAAGACACTTGAGGGGTTCCCAAGCTATTGTGGGTTGGAGGGGATTCACCATAGACAACTTAAGCACACCCAAGATAAGTACAAATTCTCTCCTTCCTTTTTTTTGGGAGAGAGAGATACAATTGTCTTACCTCCAGATAATGTAGGTTGTGGGTCACAGGGTCTTGCTAGCACATAAGAAACATCGATCTATAACATCCAGCAGCCATATTGGCCATGTGCTCCTTTTATAGCTGGCTCACAGGTGTGATAATTAGCGGCCGTTTCTATATATATCTGCGCATTCGCGAATTTGCGCGTTCAAAATGGAGGACGATATCCCAGACGCATTAGATGGTGCAATGCTGGCATTTATCGGTGCCTTGTTTGAGGAGGCCCTGGCACAGGAGGCAGCAGAAGGTGGGGAAGCTGCAGCAGCAGCAGCAGCACCTCCAGCAGCAGCACCTCCAGTCCGTGTGCCCTTACCTCGCCAGCCACGCATTTTTGCTCCAAGGATCTATTTGGACAAGCTGCGGGATTCTGATGTCAGGAGGAAGTTCCGGCTCGAGCGAGGAACTATTCTACACCTCTACCAGCTCATAGCAGAGAAAATTGACCCAGACACACAGCGCGGCCATGCGGTGCCCGGCATGGCCAGATTGCTGGCCACTTTGTATATTTTAGGGCGTGGCAGCTTCCAAGCCACTTCGGGAAGTATCATGGGCATTAGCCAGCCCACAGTTTCAAGGGTGTTCATGTTGGTCATTAATGCCATAGTGGATATAGTGCCCAATTTTATCCACTGGCCACAGAATGAAAATGAGTGGAATGAAGTCAAGTTGGGTTTCTACCGGCGGGCACACATGCCGCAAATCCTAGGGGCAATCGATGGCACCCACATAGCCATTAGGCCCCCAAGGAGCCACGAAAGTGAATACCGGAACCGCAAGCAGTACCACTCCGTGAACGTCCAATTAGTGTGTGACGCCAAACAGCGCATCATGAGTGTCAACACTGGTCACCCAGGGTCGTGCCATGATTCCAGTATGTTAAGAACAAGTACTCTGTACGAGGTGTTTGAAAGTGGACAAATGCCCGAAGGGTGGCTTATTGGTAAAGTATTTTGTCTTAACAACATAAACTGTAAGATTACATAGACATAGGAATAAGCTACATCGGTGTACACCCTGATTTAAGCAAAGCCTACCTAAAATGGATGTGTTAGGAGTTGTCAGGCTGTTCACACACAACCAGATCAGCAGCTTAGCAGCTCACAAAAGAAAGATTTGCAAAGTTGTCTTTGAGTCCAATGAAGGTGGTTAACCAATGTGTAAATGGTGTCCTCTAGCCACCCAAAGAAAACCTACAAATGATTCCAATGGTATTGCCATATCCCCAAAGTACTTTGCATAAGTGAGTCAATATTGGTTTCCTCACTCTAGTTGCAGATATATTCCAGAAGTAAGACCTAGGCTAATGTAATAGGAACAAAATAGGGGCCAAGTTGGAACTTGCAAGAGAAACCCACCACTTTGTGTGTCCTTTTTCCCATTTGTATTAGTGATTTAGGCAGTTAGACAGAGTTGAGATGTTTCATATGATTTTTTGCAAACAGACGAGCAGGTTGTTTAGTAAAATGCCTAATTGTCTCCCATTTTGAGGAGTCATCTAAAGTCACATGATAGGAAGAACTAATGTATATTTTTTCTTATTTTTCAGGGGATGCTGGTTACCCGCAGCTGACGTGGCTGATGGCTCCAATCAGGTACCCCCAGGGCCCAGCAGAGAGGAATTACAACAGGGCCTTGCGGAGAAGCCGGAGTATCATTGAGTTGACCATAGGTCTTCTCAAGTCCCGGTTTCTCTGCTTGGCCCGGCCTGGGGGTGAACTCCTGTACTCTCCTACAAAGGCTTCCAAGATCATCCTGGCGTGCTGCGTGTTGCACAACATGTGCGTTGCCCGGGATGATTCTTGGGAGCTGACGGAGGAGAGGGAGCCAGAGGTCCGTCAGCCGGCGGCCCCCAGGCGGCGGAGCACCGCTGCCGGTATGGCCACCCGGAATACCCTGGTTGCTAGCCACTTTACATGTAAGTACTGTAACCGGTCAAGATAGGGCATGTGTATTAATTAGCTAGTTAGCAGAGGTGCCACTCACAGGGAGACAGAGGGTGATTATCATCTGCCAATGACACTTGCCATTGTAGATAAAGTGTAGTCAACATTGGTAAAATTGTGTTACTTGAGCAAAAACATGCACCTCTAACCATAAACATGTTGGTATTGTGAATAGTGTAAAGGGCTGAGAAGAGCTGGCAGGTGTTTATTTGTGTCTATGCCACCTGTGTAGTTATTGATAACATGAACGGCTGCTTGGTATCTTATGGTGTTGTAATTTTCCAGAACATCAACATCTTGGAATCATGGCACGTACCATGGGAAGCCTGTGGTGATGGGCTGTCTGGCGTCACAGGTGTGTATTCAAATGTTTACATTAATGATTTCTGGTTTGTGTAAGTTGGCATAAAATGTGTTATTTCACTCGTGATGTCGAAATTAAATGAAGTTCAGAATGAAGCAAACAGGCATTAAGATGTGATTTTCATTATGAAATGTCTTATCCTTTGTTTTATTTTTCCAGGAGTGGTACTGCTTGCGGGTGTAGGTGGTAGAAACCCACCTTGATGGACTCCACTCATTTTCTTTTGTGGTCAGTGGATATTTGGTAAGGCACATGGCCAATGACCAACATGAACACCCTGGAACTTCGAAAGTGGCTTGGAAGCTGACCAGCAACCTTGCCATGCCTGTCCCCTATGAGCTGGTAGAGGTGCAGAATGGATTCTGAACTCTGCCGGAAGTTGTGGAAGACATCAGAATCCCGTAGCCATGGAGCAAAGATCGTGGTCTGGCGCTGTAAAGGCACACGGACTGGAGAGTGACAATATTCTTTTGCTGCATCCCTCCTTCTGCTGTCATTCTCAAATAAATAAATACATTAGAATTGAACATGTGTTTTTTTGTTTTGTGTGGGTGCCTACAGACAAAAGGGCCATCCACACTGTAAGATTTAGAGAAGACTTTATCCTTCAGATTGACATTTTCTATGTAGTGCAAGGGCCTGCCTGATTGCATCCAAATTGAAAGTGTTGAGGTTTGAGCTTATATTATATGGTTTGGTTAAGTCTACAGGAAAAAGTCTAGACAAATTGTTAGTGTATGGCCCATTAAGCTGCCAAGGCCGGAGTTTTGCACTTTGCATGCTGCTTGTACTGGTGATGTGAGGGGTTGTAATGTAGAGTAGGGATGTGACAGTGTTGTGTTGAGGTGTGAGGCAAATGTAGTGTTGGACTATGAGGGTCTGTGTTGTTGAAATATGGAGAGAGTCCAATATCAGACACCTATGTTTATTGGTCAAGAAATTGTAAGAACCATGGTAAATATGTAAAGAATTGCATCTCGATAAAACTAGGACCACACTCATAAAATCAAAATTGTGTTGTTTCCATTGATGTGCTTGAAATTTGGGTAGGACCCCCCCCCCCCCCCAAATTCAAGATAGTTTAAAAAAACTGTTAAAAAAAATGAGAGTGAAAAGAGATCCCAAGTGTAGTGATGTGATTTGAACCCATGACGTTGTTAACTGCAGTGAAGTTGCAAAGCACTTAGCTATTGTGCAGAATAAAGCTGTATGGTGGAAAAAAAGGAGTGTGTTAAGGCTAAAAAGCACATATAGCTAAAGAACTAAACATTGTATGGAATGTGGGAAGAAGACCATGGTAAAATTGTGAGGTTTCATCTTGCCCTGAAGTAGGGTAGGGGTTTGGTCACTTGCCTTTGGTACTTTCCTTCATAAGATCGATTCGACACACAGACAAGATCAAAAAAACACTTAAAATGGTGTAAGCTTGCAAGCGCTTCTGAGTGTAACATTATTTAGCAATATATATGATGTAATCCATTACATTTTAGCAATATAAACAAAAAAAGAAAATAAAAAAAGTAGGTGGAGATGATAAGCCTCGAACCTACAGCAGAGGGAGATGAATTACAGACATGTGATGTGTGCACTAATCCACTAGCCCACATCGCTATGTGAAACTGCTATAAGCACGAAGACATAAGTTTGCGAATTGGCGAAGCCGCGATCGTAAGTGAATCCCGCTGACGGCGGAATTCATTATTGCTGTTTTACTCGCCAATTCGCCGCAGCGCCAGTTAATTGATTTGACCGCGGCGAAACTGAAACACGTCATAGATGTTTGAAGCTGCAGTTTCTTTAAATCCGGCCCATAATGTCATGATTTTTGCCAAAAATGAATGCTGTTTGAATATTTTGGGTGCCCATTTCTTTATTTTTGGGGAGGTTGGCAACACTGCACCCCAGTAAAGTGCCCCCTTCCCCCCGCTATATATCCTGAGTGCCGCTTGCCCATCTTTGGCATCCGGGGCCAGCATAGCCGGTGCTGCCAGGTTATGGGGAGGGAGACAAGCGGACACTTGTATACTCTCTTCCCCTTCTTGTTCCTGACTTGGAAGCAACATTGACAGTTTCCCCGACCATTAAGGCTGGGAAATAATGTAATGCAATGCAATTTACACTGCATTTCATTAATGACTGAATGCATGATAACACTGATGATGTAACATCAGTAGGCAAATAAAGTGTATGCCATATGGGGGGTTTGCATTATGGAGGGGGAGGCAGGAGGATGCTTGGTGGAGGGGGGGCACCAAAATGCACCTCGCCTAAGTAGACAAAAATGCTTGCACCGGCCCTGATCACAAGTCTCTAGCCGGCTAGATAGAGTCATCTTTTATAAAGTGCTTCAGTGCCTTTAAGGAATCCTGCATGTGCCTCATTCACAGGGGAGAAATGTAAATGGATCTCTCATAGTGTAGCATCTCGCATAGAAACGTCACTTTCCGTGGATAGAATGCAGGTGGAACGCAAACCAGGGTTTTTGAGTTTTTTTTAACATGCCTACAGTATGATATTTCATATTGATGTAAGCGTAATTTTATTCACTTCCTAATAAAAGCCGAATATTGGGTGATAACCCTAACTCAAGCGAGGTTGACCTTCTTTGGGAAAAGAGATCATATGTTTCTGGTGAGTGGGGAGTGTTACTATCTGGGTGAAAAGAAAGAGCACACAGACTTCCACTTTTTTCACTTCATTTTTTTTACTTCAAATTGTTTGATTTGGAACCAGCACTTTATTGGGACTTTTTTCTATGTATTTAATACTTAAAGTGGTATATGTCATTTTTGAATGAGTGCGGTATAGTCCTTTTCAATTTAAAGTAACATTCATGGCTTCCTCTGAAGCTTGAAGACACGCAGCTCTATATTTCTGTATAACTATTCGTTTGTTGATTTTCTGGTTATTTATTTTCTGCGCAGGGAAAAATATCATTGGCGTATTGCTTTAATCCTTTTACAATCACAATATATAATATAAACAACATATATAAGTCCTACCCCACCATGTATTATATATTGTAAGTGCAATTATCAGTCCTATATATCTCATAATCAGGCAGGCCCCCACTAGCGACATAATTAGGAGCAATTCACCATTAGCCTTATAATGAGCGTCTTTGTCCATATAGTTTATAAGTAAGTAATTGCCCATTATCTGTTTCTATTTATGCACACTTGTGAACAGGGTTTTGCTGTGGATGAAAAATGGTAACGTCCAATTAGGGAAGCGAGGCTGCTGAGTTACTGTGTATCCATATCTTTCAAAGTGTAAAGCAGACCCTTAACCCCCTGTTACCCCTTCAAATGGCATGCAGGTTGTTCCAATAATACTCACTTGGAAGCATATTAAACGTATTTAAAACATATTAGAACAGGACTCTATACGCATGCATGGTTATCAAAGTCCAATTTCCAATTGATATAACCAGAGAAGTGATACTGCGGTTTATTTTTTGGTCTGCTATTACTGTGCATCAGCGCATACAGATAGTGAGGTAAAGATGAAATAATGCATATGTGTATATATTTACTATTTCCAGGCAGCAGGTGGAGCACTAGTCTGCTCTTTCTATATTTACCCTACTTATATCAAACATTTGAAAATGCTTTAAGTGTCGGTTCACACTATGGCGATACGACTTCGGGGCGACCTGTGAAGTCGCGTGCACCGCGACTTCAGCGCGACTTGCACGGACTTCACATAATGGAAGTCAATGCAAGTCGCTCAGATGTCGCCCCAAAGTAGTACAGGAACTACTTTCTAAGTCGGAGCGACTTGAGTCGCTCCTATAAGAACGGTTCCCCTAACACAGAATGGACAGCGACTTGTCAAGCTGACCAGTCGCCTGACAAGCCGCGGTAGTGTGAACCGGGACTAAAAAGTATATTGTTTACAAAATTTAAAGTGTTTTAATAGCCTTTTTTAGATTAGAAACACTGGTAAGTTTGTTTTTTTTCCATCTTGTCGCTGCTTAGTTAATTCACTCTCTTTGTCCTGGTGGTCACTGTTACTGAGACAAAAAGTAAGGAAAAATTCAAAATGTTATGAAGTTATCCTGAAGGTAAATCTCCAATGGGGTTTTTATTTCACTGACAACTCTCCTATAGCCCAGGTTCACACCGGGGCAATTTTGAAATCGGCTGAACTCGCACAATTTCAAGCCGGCATTTCAGTTTTCAGTTCGACTTCGGGGGCAAAACTCCTGTGCGGGTTCCAGCACAGAGGTCTATGGAAATTGCCCCCAAACCCCCCCCCCCCCCTCAAACTGCCAGACATAGTACAGAAACTACTTTTGGGAATCAATGTGATGCCGCAAAGTCTGCGTCGCACCAATTCAAACAGTGCTGGCAATTGCCTCCAAATTGACATGCGATTTGACATGTCAAATCGCATGTCAAATCAGACCAATGTAAACGTGGGCGTAAGGTAATAATCTAAAGCTCCAAATGAATCTTCCCATCAACCTCTCCCATCTCTACATGGATTATAGACTTTCAATTAGAGAGACAGTCAGAAAGGAAAGAGCTATGGGTATTACCTCTTTTTTGGAAACCTAAAATGCAAAGCAAAACAAGTGTCATTGATAAACCTTATATTAAAGTATAACTAAAGACAAAACTTTTTTTTTTTTTTTTTTGGATAGACTGGAGGTGGATTAGAACACCTGTCAGTTTGTATTGCTGTCTGTGCCTCAGTTAAGGAGATTCACCCTCTCTATTTGTCCTGCTTACCATTATCATTGAAAGTGTAAGTAAGAGAAATTACCCAAATTTTGGGTTGTCCCCAGAAAAGTAGTAGAGGGGAAATCTTCCAATCATGACACTAGTTCTGGTGATCTTGGGGTCCCCAAGGAATTCCCTTGATTTACAGGAATTTCCTCTCGATTAGTGTTTGGCTATGGGATAGGAAGTAAAGGGAAATCTCCACAATAGTACACAGATGGCGAAAAATAATCTGACAGGGGCTATAAACCCCTGCTCTATCCAAGATGAAAAAAAAAAAAGTTTTGCCTATAGTTCTACTTTAATTGGATGTAATTGGAAAAATAAAAAAATATATACAGTAAAAAGCCAATTTCAAATCATACAAAAAAGCCCACAAACAGTTTCCCTTTAATGCGTTTTTTTCTTAAAAGAAGAGGAAAGGAAATGTGAAGTCCTCCCTTCTCTCTCCTTCCGAGTAGCAAAATACTTTATTCCTGACAACAGAGCTGTCACTCATGTCTTATTTTTTGGAGCCACAAGTTAATGTGCAGACACCTGTTATGTGTATATTTATTTCCAGTAAGTGAATTGCCAAGCAATATTAAATCAATACTTTTTACCCATCTTGCAGTGTTGCCAACCATCAATATTTTTACTGGCAGTCAGTAAAAAACAGGCAATTTTTTCCTGCCAGCAAATGCCAGTGACAGGAAAAGGTTGCCAGTTAAAAATATCATCCAAGGATCACGTACCTGTCAGATCAGCTCCATGTTTCGGGTTTAAACCCAGGTCCCTGGTGTGGAGGTGCACAGACCTAGCCATTCATCCTTTGGAAGGACTTGGTTTCTGCTGCAGGTTTTTTGTACTGTACTGTGCAACTCTACTTATAGACACTTGAGCTCCACCTGCCAATTATAATGATCTGCAATTATCTTAGGCTTTAAATACCAGGCACTGGGCCCGTTGATTGGGTTAGTTCCTGTGTGAGCTGCCTTTGTGTTATAAGCTGGATTTTCACTGTGACTCTTGCCTGTTTCCTAACCACTCTTCTGCCCCCTGATTTTGTACCTTGCTGCCCATTCGTGTTATGACCTCTGCCTGCCTCCCGACTACTCTCCTGGATCCCGACTCTGTACCTCCTGTCTAGATCTCAGGCAGCCTGCCTGACCACGTCTTTGCCTTTTCCTCAGCCTAAGATCCACTTTGGGCTTCAGCCTTTTTAGGTGCGCGTGCCTGCTTCGGTGTGTTTGGGCGGCGCTGGAGGAGGGGGGGTTGGGTCTGGCTGAGGCGGTGCCTGCGCATGTCATGTGATGTCATGGTGCAAGTGAACGGGGCGACCGGAGCCTCGTCTCAGTAAGGCAAGCTGAGACCGGGACTGTCAGTGCTGTTTGGATTGGAATGGACTGTAGGGACCAACCGGCATGGCGAGACATTATCACTGTGATTCAGGAGGGACGTGTCATGTCCTTGAGGTGTCATCATTATCTGTGCTGCTGCACACTGCTGTCGGTGTCACTGTGAGAATCAATGTCGTGTGTGTGTGCCTGCCCATTCTAATTTCTTCCCCTCCTGAGTCCCGTACCTGAGCTACTTACTATATTAAAAATAAAATAAGAAATGTTTTTTGCCTTGAAATATACCTTAAATCACATTGCTAACTGCATTTTGTACTTGTTTGTAGGCTAACTACTGAAATTTACACTTAAAACTATAATTTTATAACTTTTGGAAATGTCAGTAAATTTCGATCTGGTAGGTTGGCAACACTGCCATCTTTGCTATATCTGGCTTTAGAATTTGGTGTGAGGCTGATGCTGAATCCATCTGCGCTACGTATAATGGCTAGCTGATTCTCCACAGGACATTGCAAAAGCATAACTTCCTTCTACAACTTTGTTTTGAAGGAAAAAGTAAATTTGGGTAAAGGATTATTCATATTGCATATTAATTCAGTGAACCTTCTGGTTTGCCATTCATCACCTCCTCTAACCATTTAGACATTAAGCCTAATGAAGCCTCATGTGACAAACTACGTAGTGCGCTAGTCGTGTACAGAATAGTATGTAATAAATATGCAAAATATGCCTGCTCCATCTCTTTTTACCTTTATTTTTTATCTTGCAAGAATATTCAAAAAAAGCGGAAAAATCTCATTATAAAGCAATTCACACAAGTGCCTAATATAATGTTAGGCAGGTGAAACATGGCTGTACTCCAGGACCCTCTGTGTGTAAATCTAAGGAACAGATAGTTGGCATAAGAAATGTTTAGCATTCACTTGGTACCCTTTGTTAAATTTGATGCCAGCAACAATAAAATGTACTGAAATTTTCTTTGGCGGTCTGGACATTTCGATACCACAGAAGAACTCTAAATAGAAGGCAATTATTAGCTGTAAAAGGCTGTGTACAAGAAAGCTTAGGAAACATTTCAGAGCAAGTACCGTAAGTCTTGAAAAGGAAATACTTTCCTTTTCTAGTGTATTTTTTGTAATGCTATTTGAATACCTGTTTTATTTTGAAGTGAGAATAAACTCAAGTTAATGAACAATCCTAATGGCATCATTATGGGGTGCACACCACATAGATAAACCACATCTGCTGGCAAACTAATAGAGGCTTGCTCTGATACAATGCAATGTGCTGTGACTTGCTTAGCTGTACACAATCACATAAAAGCTCATGATATATTTATACTCTTTGCTTCTTGATCATTCCCACCTCTACACCTAAGCTCAATCAGAGAGAAATGCCTCGGCCAAGATGCGGAGACTGTAGCTGAAGCCTCTTTTAGCTTACCAGCGAATGTGGTTGATCTATGTGGTATGCGCCCCCTAATTTTGCTTTTGGAATTGTTCCATGGAGTGGGACGTGCTCCTGGAAAGGGCTGGCACCCACTGTGTAAGGAGAATGAAAAGAAAGGGGTGCTTTTATAGCCCCCATTTCTTTATGGGATGGCGGCAAGGGGAAGTGAAAGGTAAAAAATTTAGGAAGTTGTAATCTCAGTCAGTATGGGCCTAGTCAGCTGGCCTGTCAGGTATTTCAGCTAGGACAGCTGAACTTTTGACCCAGGTCATGCAGTTTTGAGTTTCACGCCTAGCAGAGGGGTGGTAGCTAGGCAGATTTGAAGGTCTAGTGTCTGTTCCCGCTTTTTTATCAGCTGTAACTGGGCAGTTTTGCGCGTGGAGCTTCGGTCCCGCTCAAATATCCCGCCGTTTTTCTCAAAAACTGGTTCTGTCCAGCTCTAGAGGGGCTTATTTAAACATGTGGCCGCGGGGCTCCGGATCACTTTTCACCACAAGAGCTTGAAGTTAGTTCCTCCAGCATGAGTCTCCTCAGGCAATTAATAGAGAAAGCGGGCGAAGAAGGTGGCGAGGAATGGGTACGACGGTGTCTGGAATTACCTCTGCAAGAACAAGTGTCGGTGGCATCAGCGGGAGAAGCCGTCGGTCAACTTCATTCAGCAGCAGCGTGTGGTGTGCCAGAGGAAGAGAGTGCCAGTGAGGACACCTTACCCGCTGGAAGTCGGCGGAAGAATGTCCGGTTCCTCGCGCATGCGCAGTATTGTGGCTTCGGTCACGTCCGGTCCGGAGGAGGGACCGGCGAAGCGTCGTAGGATGCCCCGGAAGCGATACTCACCAGCATCCGGAAGAACTCCAGACGAAGCCTTGCAACACCGATCACCCCGTAGAAGAGGAGGCCGAAAGACTTCCCGCAGCCATCCGGAGCCCCCCGCTTGTCTCAACACCCCCCCTGGGCACAGGGCATCGGAGGAAGACGCAGGAGCAGCAGCAAGACGGAGACCCTCCACTACAGCCACCAGGGATGCATCGGCTCCCCTCCAAGCTGAGGCATCAGCTTCTTTAACTCCGGGTGAGTGCCATACCCCTAACGAGATGATGTCCTTGATGTCTAATATGCTTGAAGAATTTAAATCATTCACTAGTCATTTCCTTCAACTGCAGCTAGTGTCTGGGTGACGCCATCTAGTGGCGATGCACAAGTTAGTCAAGCAGCTGCTTCTTTTGATTTGGCTCAGAGTCAAAACCTCCCTGAGACATGTTTGAGAGAGCCTATTGTGTGTGAGATTTCACCGCTTGGTTTTCACCTCTCAGATTCCATTAAGGAGAAAATATGGCAGGGCGCCTTTATCGATGTTTTGTCATTACTCCCATCAGCTAAGGAATTTGTTTCCAAAGCTGATAAAAAAAGAGGAAGATGAGAGGAGGAGACCGATAACGAAGTCTTTCAACAACTGGCTACAAGCCTTCTTAATTTTCTCTAGCGTTTTGTGTGAAAAATATCCTCAGAAAAGTGTAGGATTATTCCAACGCATAGATATTGTCCTTGAGGCATATAAAAATTTTGGAGCATCCGCATGGTTCTCATACGACGTGGCTTTCAGACAAAAACTGTCTGTCCGACCGTCTTTGAAATGGGGGGTAAAAGATGTGGGTCTATTGTTGGACCTATTTTTACCTCAGCGGTCCTTTCTGCCAAAGCAAACAGTCAACCCTCAGCAACCCAACATGCAGTCCTTCAGAAAAGGCATCTGCTTTAATTTTAATGAGACAGCATGCAAATGGCCAGGAACATGTAAATTCAAGCATGAGTGTGCTTTCTGTTCAGGCTCACACCCATTATTCAAATGTTTTAAAAGACTGGCATACACACAGCAGGGAGGTGTTCAAAAAGGTTTCCACGCCAGTGAAGTTAGCAGAAATGCTGCCGTGGCTCCTCAGGTATCCAAACAGGGAGAAAGCACAATTACTAATTGACAGTTTCGTTTTTGGTTTTTTGCTACCTGCTTTTAAAGGTACAGGTTGTATTATTCATAAGAATTTAAGATCCGTTGAAGGCTTACAAGCCATTGTAGCCGAGAAGATTGCAGGAAGGTAGATTTGCCGGCCCCTTCTCAGAGCCACCTTTTGCAAACTTCGGAATTTCACCACTGGGTATAGTCCAAAAAAAGGAACCCAACACATATCGGTTAATCCATCACTTGTCCTTCCCTTTTAATGATTCTCTAAACTATGACATTAATGCTAATCTGTCCTCAGTACAGTATGCAACGTTTGAGGACGCTTTGGAGAGGCTGAGATTCGCTGGTAAGGGCGCTCTGTTAGCAAAGGCAGACATCAAGTCTGCCTTCAGGCTTTTACCAATCCACCCTAGTTCTTTTAACTCTTTGGGTTTTTATTTTAATAATCAGTATTATTTCGATAAGTGTCTCCCGATGGGATGTTCATTATCCTGTTTTGTATTTGAAAGCTTTTCCACTTTCCTAGAATGGGTAGTAGCTCAAGTATCTGGTTCTCATCTATTAGTACATTACCTAGACGATTTTCTTTTTATTGGTCCCCAGGCTTCTTCTACGTGTGCAATGTAATTAGAGAATTTTGTCAGAATATGTAATCTTTTTGGGGTCCCCCTGGCCCTGGAAAAAACTGTTTTTCCTTCCACATCATTAGTTTTTCTAGGAATTACAATTGACACAGAACGAATGGAATTTAGGCTACCAGAGGACAAAATTTACAAACTTCGCAGATCCCTTCTGGTCACGGTGAGGCGGAGAAAGGTTTGCCTTAAAGAGCTACAATCCCTTTTGGGTTTTCTAGCTTTCGCTTCAAGAGTGATTCCGGTAGGTAAAATTTTTTCAAGGAGAATTTATGCAGCTATCTCCGGTTTCAAATCACCATCTTCTCATGTAAGGATCTCAGCGGAGTTAAAAGAGGATCTGCTAGTTTGGGTACAATTTCTCCTTTTCTTCAATGGTGCTTCTGTTTGGCAGGAGCGGTTTGTTGTGGACAAGGATTTTTTGTTATTCACGGATGCTGCGGGATCTAGGGGTTTTTGCGTCCTTCTGGCGCAATCACTGGTGCGCGGCTCCGTGGTGCGTCAGGTGGAAGAACTCGGGCTTCACTCGTAATATTGTCTTGTTGGAGCTTTTTCCAATAGTAGTGGCCCTAGAGTTATGGGGTCAGTTTTTTTTAGAAATAAGAGGAATTTAGTAAGGACTGACAACAGGGGAGTGCTTTTTGCAATTAACTGTTTGTCGTCCAAATCACCCCCAGTTACTATTATGCTCAGATATCTAGTGGCAAAATGTTTACAATTCAATATTTGGTTGAAAGCCTCTTTTGTGCCTGGTAAAGCTAACACACTAGCATATTGTGTGTCCCGCTTTCATATGGAATGCTTTTTTCATTTGTTACCGGAGGCAGACAAGATGGGATCCCCTTGCCCTGCACACCTGTGGAATTTGATCTAACCGCTGTTATTAAGAATATTGAGTGGTCTCTGGCTCCATCAACACTTGCTGGATACCAATCAGCATGGTGGCAGTGGACACAACATCTCCAGATTTTCAATCTGCAATCAGATTTCTTTTCAGAAGGATTGCTTTTATCCTTTCTGGATGCATTATTTAAAAAGAATTTGGCATGGTCACACATTAATAAAATCCTAGCGGGTATTTCTTTTTTTTAATAAACTTCGCAATCAGCCGGCCTGCTTATCCTATTTTTCAGTAAGACAGGCCTTGAAAGGTTATCGAAAACGAAAAAGTGGATGACAGACAACCCATCTCTGTAGACCTGTTGGTTAAACTATGCGGGGTCTTAGAGAGGGTTTGTTTCTCCGGATATGAAACAAACTTGTTTAGAGCAGCCTTTACAGTAATGTTCTTTGCAGCACTTAGGATTTCGGAACTAATTCCGGATAAAAAATTAGGCTGTTCAGGTTTAAAAATTCAAGACATTAATTTCTCCTCCTCCAGCGTTAGTATTTTTTTGTCCCATTCCAAAACAGACCAGTTGGGTGTGGGAAAAAGAATTTTGCTACACGAGTTTAAGAATTCAAAAATTTGCCCAGTCTAAAGCCCCGTACACACGTACCGATGGTCGGCATACAAATGTTCCTCTTTTCTCCCCGGGATGTCGGTGTCTGCTGAAAAGTGCAAAGACAGCACAAGGACAGCACAAGAATTTTGTCCGCCGACTGCAGAAGTGATGTCATGTAATGGTTAACTTTCCCTGTGTTTTCAATTTTCTGAGCATGCCCAGTCTTGCAAATCTGCGGTCTGTCGGCCGAATTGTGTACTGACAGGCGAACAATCGTCCGTTCTGGTGTCGGCATACAAAAATTTTCATGTTTGCAAGAAAGACTTTTGTCCGCGGATTGTGCGCAGACATCTGTCGGAGGCACCATACTAACACGCGTACAATCGGCAGATCCTTCGTCCACCGACGTTTGTATGCCGACGATCGGTACGTGTGTACGGGCCTTTAGGCTCCATGTACACGGGACGCTGGAAATGGCCGTTTAGGAGCAGTTGGGCGTTTTTTTCAGAAGCCCCTGAACCCATCTACATTTTATCTTATCTGTCCATGTACACCAGGTCGTTTACAGTCATTTGCAGGCAGTTGCGTTCAGGGACTGTTTTTAGAACGCAATTATATGCGTTTGAACGTGTGTTTCCCGGCGTTTCAAACGCACGAACGCGCCCGAACGCGCCCGAACGCGTCCGAACACGTCTGAACGCGATGACCCGCGTTTAGCGTTCGCGTTTTTCTATTTTAAAGGGGAATAATTTTTTTGACCTCTAGGAACGCTTCTAAACGCAAACGCCCGCAAACGCTGCTAAACGCCCGCTAAACGCGGGTACAAACGCGACCGAACGGACGTTTCAAACGTCCTAAAAATTCCAGCATTCAAAGGGACTTTTAACAACGTCCCGTGTACATGGAGCCTTACTTTTAAAGGAATTTATTTTTCAAAGACCCTGTGTTAGTGATGTTTTATTTATTCATGCATCAGGTAGACATCTGTCCCGCTATCAGTTCGCGGCAGTTTTAAGAATGTGTTTAAAGTCTTTGAATTTGAGCGAGGCTAAAATAACATCCCATTCTTTCCGTATTGGGGCAGCCACTGAGGCTACTAAGTTGGGGATGAATGTTGAATCAATTAAACAGATTGGTAGGTGGGCATCTGACTGCTACAAGTCTTACATCCGCCCTAATACTTTTGTTTAATTTACAGGAAACCAGGTCACAGTCTGGATCATAGGCCATTCTTTCGTTCATTGGGCCCTACATCGTGCTAGGAGGAGAGTCTACTCCGAAAATCTGGGACTGGACGCTGACAAATATAAGGTTTTTTGGTTTAGCAAGCGTGGCATGATCTGGGCGGAATTGGTTCCATTCATATCCAAGATAACTAGTTCTTTTCCCCACCCTAGTGTTTTAGTTATACATTTGGGAGGTAACGATGTCGGGCGTGTAAAGACTTTAGATTTACTGTTCCAAATCTGGGACGATCTTAGTTACATCCAAAATCAATTTCCAAACACCCGCCTGGTATTTTCTGAAGTTATTCCACACCTGACATCTTTTAAGTACCACAGTTTAAAACCAATTGAAAAAATGAGAAAGCGTTTAAACAAGGGCCTCGCTAAGTTATTAAAAGATTTAGGGATTATTATGTCTTACAGACATGCTGAACTGGAAGGAGGCTTAACGGGTCTATATTGGAAAGATGGTATACATCTCTCAGACATAGGCTTGGACATCTTTAATAACAATCTGGGCTCTTGTATAGAGCTGGCCGCGTGTTGGATGTGTGGGGACAGGCAGAAAGTTTCCGCCTGTCTTGTGGGTAATGTTTTGGAAGTTTAATTTATTTTGTCAACCTGAGCCGTGGTGGCTAGGTTGTGTTTATGTGATGAAGTTTTTATGTGTAAATAAAGTCGAAAGTATTTATTTTGTAATGTTAAAGCCAATAATTAAAGCAGCCGCGGCCTTTTTATGTCCAAGCTATGTCTGTGGTCTATTTATTTATTTAGATAAGGCTTTCGTTTAAGTCCCCGTTCACACTGGGGTGACCTGTCAGGCGACCTGGTCGCCTGACAGGTCGCCGTAGGTCGCCTTCCATAAAGAAGCTGCGGACCCGTTCTTATAGGAGCGACACAAGTCGCTCCGACTTAGAAAAAGGGTCCGGAGCTTCTTTGGGTGACCCGGAGCGACCTGCATAGACTTCAATGTTATGAAGTCCGTGCTGGCCGCTCCGAGGTCGTGGTGCGAGCAGCACGCCGCGACCTATGAGGTCGCCCCAGCAAGTAGCCTCGCCCCAGTGTGAACGGGGCCTAAGGGTATTTCAATTAATTTAATATTTGCAAATCTTTACATCCTGCTTGCCATTCCTATGAAAAGAAAGGGGTGCTTTTATAGCCCCCATTTCTTTATGGGATGGCGACAAGGGGAAGTGGAAGGTAAAACATTTAGGAAGTTTTAATCTCAGTCAGTATGGGCCTAGTCAGCTGGCCTGTCAGGTATTTCAGCTGGGACAGCTGAACTTTTGACCCAGGTCATGCAGTTTTGAGTTTCCCACCTAGTAGAAGGGTGGTAGCTAGGCAGATTTCAAGGTCTAGTGTCTGTTCCCGCTTTATCAGCTGTAACTGGGCAGTTTTGCGCGTGGAGCTTCGCTCCCGCTCAAATATCCCGCCGTTTTTCTCAAAAACTGGTTCTGTCCAGCTCTAGAGGGGCTTATTTAAACATGTGGCCGCAGGGCTCCGGGTCACTTTTCACCACAAGAGCTTGAAGTTCGTTCCCCCACCCTCCCACCCCCCTTTTCGTTTGGTCGTCGCGGCCAGTTATTAGTTATTGGCTCATACTGTCGCCTTAGTTTTGTGCTTCGGTGGACTTGGTTTTTATTCAGTGTATTTTAATAAAGTGAAGTTGGGTAATGTTTTGGAAGTTTAATTTATTTTGTCAACCTGAGCCGTGGTGGTGGCTAGGTTGTGTTTATGTGATGAAGTTTTTATGTGTAAATAAAGTCGAAAGTATTTATTTTGTAATGTTAAACTAAATAATTAAAGCAGCCGCAGCTTTTTTATGTCCAAGCTATGTCTGTGGTCTATTTATTTATTTAGATAAGGCTTTACAGTAGTTTAAGGGCTGGTTCACACTTATGCGATGCGGGAAGGCTGCGAATTCGCAGCCTGTTCCCGCATCGCACACGCACCCCTGGCAGTTCACACTGCCATATGCGATACGCTGGGGGTGTCAATGTAATCTTAACGACACCCCCAGTTTGATCGCATATGGCAGTGCGATCGTGCAGTTCGCACAGGATCGGATCGCACAAGTGTGAACCGCTGTGCGATCCGATCCTGATGCGGCTGCAAAAATGCCTCCTGTGCGTGTTTGCTGCGGGAGCGATGCGAATTTAGCCATACAGTTTGTATGGCTAAACTCGCACCGCACAGCTGATCGCATGTAATGTCGGAGCAGTGCGCTCCGACATTACATGCGAACCCCGCACACGCACAAGTGTGAACCGGGGCTAAGGGTATTTCAATTAATTTAATCTTTGCAAATCTTTACATCCTGCTTGCCATTCCCATTAACAGAAAGGTGAATGGGAGGTGTTTGAGTGGCTTTCTTTTTCTTCTAAATAAAAAATGTTGTGCTAGAAAATTATTAAATATTAACCACCTATCGCCTGAACAGTGATATGAATTGATTTCTGATAAAAATAAATAAATTAAAGTCCACAGTAATCCCAATGATCCAGTATCAATCTGTGATATAAAAAATGCAGTGCCAGTTTCTAATGAAGAAAGAGTGCTAAGTCCAAAACCTCCACCAAGTAATCAAACACGAGACTTACCAGACAAAATTGACCATTCACTACAGATAGGTCAATTAGTGCATGTGGTGTGACGATATCTTAAATCCTTGATGATGATAAACCATCATGGGCATGGGCATCCGCAGAACTTTTTTCAGGGGGGGGGGGGGGGCGTAACTTTAAGGTCACCCATGTTCCCCCCCTTTTTGACAATGTCACAATTATCACATAACGCACAGGCAACCAAAGGCTTGAGAAACTTGATGCAAAAGCTTAATAGAAGAATCAAGCTGCCACAATCTGTTTTTGTGTTCACACTACTGACACTCTTGAATGCACGCTGAATGTTTGCTGATCTCCCTTCCCTCCATCTGTTGGTACCTGCCATGCCAGTCCCTGGTCTGCCAATGGGTGTATGGAGCCCAGGAAACATGGCTGAGGTGTGTGTGTGTGTGGGTGTGTGTAGGTGTGGGGGAGGTGGCCGGCACTAACGGGGGTGTGTGGAAGTGATCTTGTGTCTAAACTGCTGATGGATTGTTTCCATATGACAGACAACACTTGGCTTGTCAGGTTTATACACAGCAAGTGAGATGCTTTCTTTTAGGCCTTGTTTTCATTTACGTTTTCAGGGCAGTAAAATCGCATGACTGAGCCATTTTTATCAGAACTCAATCACTCTCCCTTATGCTACAAAGGCACTGCCACCATAGTATGTAGTATGGCAGTGGCAGCTGAGGGTTTTACACACTCCCAGTGGATAAAGACATTGGGCCTGTGTGTAAAACCCCCTGGCACCACTGTTGTACTATGTATGACAGTGGCAGTGCCTTTGCAGCATAAAGGGGAATGGTTGGGTGGTGGTAAACGTGGCTCAGCCATGCATTTTTTACTGCCCTGAAAACATAAATGAAAACAAGGCCTAAAAGAAAGCATCTCACTTACTGTGTATAAACCTGACAAGCCAAGTGTTGCCTGTCATATGGAAGCAATCCATTAGCAGTGTAGCCACCAGATCACTTCCACACACCCCCGTTAGTGCCAGCCACCTCCCCCCCACACACAAACACACACACACACGCACCGGTCCTCAGCCATGTTTCCTGGGCTCCATGCACCCATTGGCAGACCTGGAACTGGCATGGCAGGTGCCAACAGGTTCAGGGAAGGGAGATCAGCAAACGCCTGTTTGCTAATCTCCCCTTACTGTTTGATGACATATCGCCAAAAGTAGTACAGAAACTACTTTTGGGAATCAGGGCGGCACCGCAAAGTCGGTGTCACACCGATTCGGCCGATTCCATTGCTGGCAATTGGCTCCAAATTGACATGCGATTTGACATGTCAAATCAGACCAATGTGAACGTAGCAGACATCCCAACCTGCAAAAACTCATTTCAGGGAGGTGGCAAAGTCATTTCAGGGAGGTGAGCCCCCCCCCCCCCCCACACGCACGCCTGCGCCGCACCCCCCCCCCCCCCTTTCCAATTTAACACTACCAGAGAATAATGAAATGAAATGTAATCAGTATACCTGGTCACTGGTGCTGGTACTGTACTGGTCTGGTAACTGGTGCGGGTACTGGTCACTGGTGCTGGACATTGATGCTGGTACTGGACACTGATGCTGGTACTGGACACTGATGCTGGTACTGGACACTGGTGCTGGTACTGTACTGGTCTGGTAACTGGTGCGGGTACTGGTCACTGGTGCTGGACATTGATGCTGGTACTGGACATTGATGCTGGTACTGGACACTGATGCTGGTACTGGACATTGATGCTGGTACTGGACATTGATGCTGGTACTGGACACTGATGCTGGTACTGGACATTGATGCTGGTACTGGACACTGATGCTGGTACTGGTCACTGGTGCTGGTACCGGTCACTGGTGCTGGTACCGGTCACTGGTGCTGGTACTGGCCTGGTCACTGGTACTGGTACTGGTCTCTGGTACTGCCCTGGTCACTGGTGCTGGTATTGGCTTGGTCACTGGTGCTGGTCACTGGTGCTGGTACTGGCCTGGTCACTGGTGCTTGTCACTGGTGCTGGTACTGGCCTGGTCACTGGTGCTGGTACTGGCCTGGTCACTGGTGCTGGCCTGGTCACTGGTGCTGGTACTGGCCCTGGTCACTGGTGCTGGCCTGGTCACTGGTGCTGGTACTGGCCTGGTCACTGGTGCTGGTACTGGCCTGGTCACTGGTGCTGGTACTGGCCTGGTCACTGGTGCTGGTGCTGGCCTGGTCACTGGTGCTGGTGCTGGCCTGGTCACTGGTGCTGGCCTGGTCACTGGTGCTGGCCTGGTCACTGGTGCTGGTACTGGCCTGGTCACTGGTGCTGGTACTGGCCTGGTCACTGGTGCTGGTGCTGGTACTGGCCTGGTCACTGGTGCTGGCCTGGTCACTGGTGCTGGTACTGGCCTGGTCACTGGTGCTGGTACTGGCCTGGTCACTGGTGCTGGCCTGGTCACTGGTGCTGGCCTGGTCACTGGTGCTGGTACTGGCCTGGTCACTGGTGCTGGCCTGGTCACTGGTGCTGGTACTGGCCTGGTCACTGGTGCTGGCCTAGTCACTGGTGCTGGTACTGGCCTGGTCACTGGTGCTGGTACTGGCCTGGTCACTGGTGCTGGTACTGGCCTGGTCACTGGTGCTGGCCTGGTCACTGGTGCTGGTACTGGCCTGGTCACTGGTGCTGGTACTGGCCTGGTCACTTGCTGGTACTGGCCTGGTCACTTGCTGGTACTGGCCTGGTCACTTGCTGGTACTACTACTGGCACAGAGTGGGGTGTCACAGTGTCACGGTCCTGCGCGCGCCAAAATGCCTCCTGGAGTAGAATGTGGCTGTAGTAGAGAGCAAAACCGCTGCTTGCTCTCTGCAGCTCCTCCCACAGGCGGAGTGCATGACTCATATCACTCCGCCTGTGAGCCGGATCTACTTCGGCTCCGACATGATTTCTCTGAGTGTGCAGGCTCAGCTTGCTGACAGCTGACAGTCCTGCCTGCATCGATGAGTCATCTCATCTGAGTGACTCACTCTGTGACTGACTCACAGCCGGGATATTGCCCTGAGCTCACGGGTGTCCGTGAGCTCAGGGCGGATAGCGGGAGTCTCCCGCGACTTGCGGGAGACTTGAGATGTCTGCCGTAGGCTGAGGCCAGGCTGGGGCAGCAAATGATGTTGAGAGCGGACAAGCAAAGTCTCTCCTCCTGCCTCTGTTGCATAAGCACCAATATCCCTAGGATTATATCCTTCTAATCAAAATCCATGTCATGTCATGTGTGTGCCCCACCACTGGCCTCTGCCCCTGTACTCCAGTGCTGCCTCTGGCCTGGTGCAGCATGCATAACCCACTAATAATAACATCCTTCCTTCTCTTAAATCCCATCAAATCTACATCCTGCTCCACTGCCCCTGACTGTGTCTTATCATGCCATTAGCAGATCAATTTCTTCTTCTCACTCACTTTTCACAGTCACCTCCGCTGGTGTGTCCCTCTCCTCCACCAGGCTCCTCTCCTCCACAAGCCACAGCTCCACCCCTCCTGACTGATGTCAGCAGGGGATCCTCGATCCGGCCCGCCCCCTGCATCTGTCAGAAGGAGAGAGGAGTAGTGATGGGAAGTTTGATTCTTTTAAATGAATCAGTTCATTTCGAGTTACTCACTGAAATGAACCGATTCATGAATCGATTCTTCGGTTCACTTGCTGAGTCTGCTGACAAGCAAGTGAGCTGAACTGAACTGAAGCTCTGACTCAACTCTATTAAATGAGCTGATTCAGAAGACTAAGGCTGGGCCTGGCCATTCATGTTCAACTATTGTTGTACAATTTTCTGGTAGATCTACCACAAACCACATAATGTGAGGTCAAAGCTAAACAACACTTTCACTTGTATCTAATTAGGCAGGCCTTCGTACTACATACTTGAAGGTAAATTTCAAGAAAATTGGACAGAAAATTGTATCATGTATGGCCAGCCTAACTCACAGAAGTTTTGCAGATCCTGGGGATGTTTTCTTTGATTTAACTCCTTGGCTCAGAGCTGTCTCAAGCATATTGTGTCAGATAATACAATTTGTCAGAACAGCCAGCGCTATCACGTTTGGTGACGTGCACTCAGCTGTATAAATTTAAAGCAGGTTTCTGACTATCTGTGCATGTGAACTGCATTCTGATAGGCCAACTTCACAGTTAAGGAATAACAATCCATGCAGCCTGATCAGTGCTCATCAAATGCAGCCTGACCTGTGTCCAGAAATCGCAGCCTGACCAGTGTCCAAAAATTGCAGCCTGACCTGTGTCCAGAAATCGCAGCCTGACCAGTGTCCAGAAATTGCAGCCTGACCTGTGTCCAGAAATCGCAGCCTGACCAGTGTCCAGAAATCGCAGCCCTGACCAGTGTCCAGAAATTGCAGCCTGACCAGTGTCCAGAAATCGCAGCCTGACCAGTGTCCAGAAATTGCAGCCTGACCAGTGCTCAGAAATCGCAGCCTGACCAGTGTCCAGAAATCGCAGCCCTGACCAGTGCCCAGAAATCGCAGCCTGACCTGTGTCCAGCAATCGCAGCTTGACCTGTGCCCAGAAATCGCAGCCTAACCTGTGCCCAGAAATCGCAGCTTGACCTGTGCCCAGAAATCGCAGCCTGACCTGTGTCCAGAAATCGCAGCCCTGACCAGTGTCCAGAAATCGCAGCCCTGACCTGTGCACAGCAATCGCAGCTTGACCTGTGCCCAGAAATCGCAGCCTGACCAAGGGATGCCTGACCCTTTTAAAATGCATATCTTCCTTTAGGAGAAGCCAACTAAATACTAAAGGGTTAAATAATTAATCTAAATGAGGATCTCCTCTCATCCAGACTGTGTCTCCCACTGTCTTTAAGGCTGTCTGTGCCTTATCACTGCAGCACTGCTGCTACCCAATTATTGATTTGGTGTATTGTTTTACTGGTGATGAACGATTGTACTGGGTTCTGAGACTCAAATGATTATTTTAGTGTACAGTACTGGGTTCTAACAGGGACTGACTCGTATGTCTTGATTCTTTGACTCAGTAACTGGTGTACTGGACTGACTCTGTTACAAGTTTGTATCCAGTTCTTGAGTGTCAGTGTGCTGGGAGACGCTGATTGGTTACAAGGAGGAGCTGAGCTCTCACTCTAGGATCATATTACCACCAGACCAGACCAGCTCTCCTATTGAGTGAATAGTGAACTGTTTCATATGAGTCAGTTCAGTGGAGAGGGAGAGCAGGGAGCAGGGCAGCGATCTGCTCACATAGATGACCCATTCCAGACATTCCAGGGGGGGGCACTCGCCCTTCCTTGCCCCACCGTGCGGACGCCCATGATCATGGGCAATACCACTGTAACTTCGAACATCATGAGCTGGTGGCTGCTATGTTCAGTTGAAATCCAGAGTCCTCTCACCCTGAATACTCCCGCAGTTCTTGTTTTTTTTTTTACCTGTGATAAAGTTGAAAGAACATGTATATCATCTGTAGTTGAGACTTTCTGTATCGCTTGTAACAGTAGCGTTGGGCAGTACATCCATAAAAAAATTAAGCTGCCCATATACTGAAATTTTGATCAGTGTGTGGACATCCCTGTTTGAAAGAAGTTAATTGTTTGAAGGACATGCTAGAAAAAAAAAATTGTCAACCAGCGTAGCTATGGATCACTGTATTCTAACAGTGGAAGGTCATCGGATGTGACGCGTTTCGTCACATTCGGTGACGTCTTCAGAGATCTCTTTTTTCTACATCCTGGCCCCACATATGATGAGGTGAGAGGAAAGGAGGAATCATACCATCCCATCCATCCCACTACTGGAGAGCCACGAGAGGATCCACATTAGCCTTGGGGCTATTTAAGCACTATAAGGCACACAAGACCCACTCTATCTGGTAAGTGACCCACCCTTACCTTACCACAGTGGAGAGGAATCAGAATCACACTATTGTCACAGGGTGGACCGGAAAACATCTACATTGAGCACTTGCACCATATATGCGTTGGATGAGCATTTTTTGCACAAGAAATCTACTATTTTGAATTTTGGCACTACAGTCACAATATATGGACTTTATCTAACAATTTTGAGCCTCATAAATACCACTATTGTAAATACTTATCAATTCACTTCTTGCACTATTGTATGGAATTTATATATATTTTATATTATTTATATTATTTCTTATTTACTTTTCCCGTTAATTAATTAGATGTATTTTATGGTGTGAAACAGTCATTATATTGTTTACATTGCACAAGCCCTAAAGGTTGCACATACAGCTTTCATTGGTCACAATTTTTACCACATATATACCATATATATTTTTTTTGCACAAGATCTCTGCTAGGGTTGCATATATACCAGCAAGCGCTATAGGTAGCCTCACCATAAGGCTACTATTGCTAAATACTTACCTACCATTCTATAGCTGCTGCTTGTCACCAATTCTGAATACACCAATTTATTATATTTATATACCATTAGGTGCAGGGAATATACCTTTGATATATTTTTTTTATAACATTACGAGTATTTAACACCATCACATCAACACCCATTGATACAATCTCTTCCAAAATAACACCACCCCTGGTCTCCAGCATGACATTTTTTTTAAGGAATAAAGCTAATGAAATCATTATTTCTGACACACATTTGGTACTTGTAAGCAGTGGCAGATGTTTGTGGGGTGCAGCAATGATTAGAGGACATGTGCTATTGATATAGCAGGAGCAAAGACAGATTGGATTTCAAAAGGACAATGAGCACAAGATACAAGCACTGCTTGCCTAGACACACAAGACATGAAGGTAAAGAAGCCTGAGATGTGGTGTACTGGATGTGCTTCAACAACACTTCCATGTTTCACCGACGGTCAGTGTGATGCAAGTCCTCCCACCAGTGTCCTATCTTGCTCAGCAAGGGAACAATTTTCATTCAAAGCTAAGTACTGTGATACGCACACTTGTAGCAATATACAGTGCTTTGCCCCCTTGAACTTTTCGACCTTTTGCCATATTTCAGGCTTCAAACATAAAGATATAAAACTGTAATTTTTTGTGAAGAATCAACAACAAGTGGGACACAATCATGAAGTGGAATGAAATTTATTGGATATTTCAAACTTTTTGAACAAATAAAAAAACTGAATAATTGGGCGTGCAAAATTATTCAGCCCCCTTAAGTTAATACTTTGTAGCGCCACCTTTTGCTGCGATTACAGCTGTAAGTCGCTTGGGGTATGTCTCTATCAGTTTTGCACATCGAGAGACTGAAATGTTTGCCCATTCCTCCTTGCAAAACAGCTCAAGCTCAGTGAGGTTGGATGGAGAGCGTTTGTGAACAGCAGTTTTCAGTTCTTTCCACAGATTCTCGATTGGATTCAGGTCTGGACTTTGAATTGGCCATTCTAATACCTGGATATGTTTATTTGTGAACCATTCCATTGTAGATTTTGCTTTTTGGATCATTGTCTTGTTGGAAGACAAATCTCGTCCCAGTCTCAGGTCTTTTGCAGACTCCATCAGGTTTCATAAATGGTCCTGTATTTGGCTCCATCCATCTTCCCATTAATTTTAACCATCTTCCCTGTCCCTGCTGAAGAAAAGCAGGCCCAAACCATGATGCTGCCAGCACCATGTTTGACAGTGGGGATAGTGTGTTCAGGGTGATGAGCTGTGTTGCTTTTACGCCAAACATAAGGTTTTGCATTGTTGCTAAAAAGTTTGATTTTTGGTTTCATCTGACCAGAGCACCTTCTTCCACATGTTTGTTGTGTCTCCCAGTTGGCTTGTGGCAAACTTTAAACTACACTTTTTATGGATATCTTTAAGAAGTGGCTTTCTTCTTGCCACTCTTCCATAAAGGCCAGATTTGTGCAGTATACAACTGATTGTTGTCCTATGGACAGAGTCTCCCACCTCAGCTGTAGATCTCTGCAGTTCTTCCAGAGTGATCATGGGCCTCTTGGCTGCATCTCTGATCAGTCTTCTCCTTGTATGAGCTGAAAGTTTAGAGGGATGGCCAGGTCTTCGTAGATTTGCAGTGGTCTGATACTCCTTCCATTTCAATATTATCGCTTGCACAGTGCTCCTTGGGATGTTTAAAGCTTGGGAAATCTTTTTGTATCCAAATCTGGCTTTAAACTTCTCCACAACAGTATCTCGGACCTGCCTGGTGTGTTCCTTGTTCTTTATGATGCTCTCTGCGCTTTAAACGGACCTCTGAGACTATCACAGTGCAGGTGCTTTTATATGGAGACTTGATTACACACAGGTGGATTCTATTTATCATCATTAGTCATTTAGGTCAACATTGAAACATTCAGAGATCCTCACTGAACTTCTGGAGAGAGTTTGCTGCACTGAAAGTAAAGGGACTGAATAATTTTGCACGCCCAATTTTTCAGCTTTTTATTTGTTAACAAAGTTTGAAATATCCAATAAATTTTGTTACACTTCATGATTGTGTCCCACTTGTTGTTGATTCTACACATTCTACACAAAAAAACTTCTTAACAACACAGGAGACACTTTCCTGAACTACGTAAGTCTCTAGTATTTCTGTGGAGATTGCATCTGACCGTTTGGGAGTTTTTTCAGCCATCTTTTTTGAACATGATTACTTCAAAGAGCCTCCCCCTATTTCTGGGATCTTTGACTGTTGTCATAAAACATTAAAAAGTGGATTTTGCCTTTTTAACATGAGTATCAGTGGATATACTATCCTCTAGTCTACAAACATAACCCAAGTGCCCTTAGATATTTAGCTTACTTTTTACACATCAAACTTCTGAAGAAGCGGTTCAATAACCGCAAAACATGTCAAGTGCACAGATGGACATGGACTACCCTGCTACTCAGTAATAGGGATGCACTGCCTTTACTACCTATATTTTTTACTGTATATCAGTCCATGTTCCACCCGTATATATGTATTACTATGATTATATTTTTTTCTGTGAATATCTCCTGTATACTCTTGACAAGATTTTAAAATTTTGGTCTTTTTGAATAAAGTTATTAATTTTTATACAAAAAAAACATTTTTTTTCATGACTTATGTGTAACTTTAGCTCTATGGCACCATAAAAATCCCCTATGGCCCTATGTCCTTTTTTCATTCTTTGATGTTGGGACAGTGGATGCTATTTGTTCCCGCACTTCTTGGGTGATTTAGCGTCTCTCACCCCCAGTTTGCGGGTCCTTTTGCTCATGGCCCTGTGCCAATATCCATGAATGATTATTTATATTTAATTTGGGATCAAGGTGGCTTTCTAATTTTATTAAATTAGCAGCCTTCCCTCTTTTTCTCAACACTTCCATGTTTTCATATGTTTCTTAAGACCTGGTTCACCCCTATGCATTTTATAGTGCGTTCCCAGTTTTGCAGAAACACACTACAGTCCATTTAAACTTGTTTCTTATGGGTCAAGTTCACATCTGTGCATTTTATGGAAATGGGCAGGGACCAGCAGGTTGTGTTTATGGTTCCATAGACTTCAATAGATCAAAAACATGTATTGTAAAACACACAATGCACTTGGAATATGCATCAACTGCAACCTGCATTGGTGTGAACAAGGCCTATGGGTGGGCAGCATAGCCAACAGGTATTGTAAATTGCCAAAACAAAGAAGTCTTTAAACCAGTAGTAAACCGCCAGTGCCATCTTAAGATCATTAAAGGGCCCCAGGCAATGCAGTGCCAAAACAATCACCCACGGGAATAAAAATGCAAATAATCAATAAGGCTATATTTATTGGTACAGCAGTGCCAGGCTAATGTCAGCTTCCAAGTTCGGCAGCTGGGTCCGGTGAACACACACACGGAGTCAGACTCGACTGTCCTGTGTGTGCCTTTTCCTGTCGAGGTGGACAGGCATTCCTGCAGTTGTGGGCTCCCCATGGCCCAAGTGGCCTGACAGTAGCGTAGGGCCGACAGGTGCTTGCCACCTGCTAAGTTTGGCGGCGGGGTGCACACGGGAATCGGGACTCATGCTTAGCTGGGGCTGGGTCTCTGGGCAGGTGTGCCCCCCTGGGTAAGTGGAGCCCCGGGCAACTGCCCAGTGTGCCCATTCGGTAAGATGGCCCTGTAAACCGCCACAAAAAAACTGCCCCTGCAGGTTTAAGTCATAATGTATTAGTATGCACCACATACTAGCACATTATGACTGACTTGCCTGCACACAGAAACTATTGTATCAATTAGCACTACCACTAAACCTAAAAAATATATATATAACTAATTAGTGTTTAGAGAATTGCCTGCCAACACTAGCAAAGTGATTTCACCACACTTACTATAAAATACAATTAAACATGAAATAGTTTGGCGCAACTCAAAATAAAGTAATCCTCTTTAACATATATAAATATCCAAATATATTCAACTTAGACATTCTTACTAAAATCAACATAAAGTCCAATCTTAAAAAACAAGAGTCCATGAAGTCCACTCTTAAATTACAAGCACATACATGGTATTGTCTAGGTCTTTCCTTGCCCTCCTGGTGGCAGCCATCTTGGACATGTGCAGACTGCTGCCTCCTATAAACCCTGCCTGCTATCTGGGTGTTGCACAGTGATGATGCTCCACACCTGACTATATGAATAATCTGATGGGTTGCAGTCCTCGCCCTTGTGTTTGTGCACCTGGCTCTTGACCCTGCATCGGTAGACGACCCCGCATCGACAGGCGACCCAGGATCAGCAAACTACCCGCTTCTGGACTCGTCTCCAGCTTGATGACTACCCACTTCTGAACTCAACTCCTGGACTTAACCCCGGCTTGTTCCTCATTCCATTTCCCACTCTTGTTGTGTGTTTATTGCTGTTTAAACTGCTTTATTTTACCTACATCCCCATGTGGTCTGGTTTCCTGGCACCCTGACAGTACGCAAGGGCCATGATTTCTGACGATCCATGTACTCCTACACTCCCCATACAGGTTATCAGGCACGATCAATAAGATCACCTTTTGGGTCAGTTCGCTCAGGCGTTGCAGACGTTGCTTGCACGCACAGCGCACCTTGCTCCTGGTGCTGCTAGGCTGGTGTTTCCTCCTGTTGTTGCTCCTGCTGATGCTCCTGTTGCCGCTCCTGCTCCTGCAGTTTCAGCTGGAGTTGCTGTTACCAGAGGGATGACTGGTTTGGTCCCCTTTCCGCAGCGATATGGGGGTAAACCGAGTCAGTGTCGTGGCTTCCTAAACCAAGTGGGCATTTATTATGAGATGGTTCCTCAGGCATTTCCTTCTGATAGGTCCAAGGTGGGCTTCCTAATCTCTTTGCTTTCGGACAAGGCCTTGGCCTGGGCGAATACCTTATGGGAGAACGATAATCCTGTGATACTCGATTACCCGAGCTTTGTTACCTCCTTTAGCGTATTAAATGTGCCTGCTCGCTGTGCCTATGCCGCAAAGCAGCTCCTGTCCATTCAACAGGATATACAAACCATTGCCGAGTATGCCTTTGAATTTCGTACCCTGGCAGCAGAGCTGGGCTGGAATAATGAGGCTCTGGTGGCTGTCTTCTCTCATGGTCTCTCTGATGCATTGAAGGAAGAGATTGCGACCAAGGATCTCCCTGATGAGGCTGAGGCTCTCATTTCCTTCCTGATTTTGATCGATACCAGGCTCAGGGAGAGACCATCGTTTAAGGAGCGCCTGTGGAGGCCTCCTACCAGATTGGCTCCTACATTTTCTTTTCCACCCATTCCTCCCTCACCTCCCACGCCTCATGGGGATGATGCAACTGGCTGTGAACCCATGCAGCTGGGGTTTATTCGCCTTTTCAAGGCTAGGCGGGCATTTGGGAGGAGGGAGGGCTGATGCCTGTATTGCAGTCTTGGTGGGCATTTCCTGAAATTGTATCTGACCCATCCAGAAAACGCTCACACCTAAGGTCCTGTCGGGGGTAGATCATAGTTGGAATTTTCTCGTCTCTGGGTTCCCGTAAAGATAAACTGCTAATCACTGTTGTCCTCTCCTGGGCAGCGGGTTCAGTGGTTACACAGGAGTTGGTAGACTCAGGTGCTGGCGGTTGTTTTATTGACAGTACGTTTGCTGCTGCAAATTCCATAACCTTGCAGCCTTGTGTTTCTCCACTGGTTATCAAGGCGATTGATGGCAGACCCCCTGCAACCGGCACAGGTTACCCACGAGACTGTTCCGGTTGATATGGCTATAGCGGCTGTTCACGAGTCTACCTGTTTCCAGATTATTTAGTCCCCGCACTACTCCGTTGTTTTGGGGTACCCTTACCTTCAGCAACACAATCCGCCCTTTGATTGGCAGTTGGTCGAGATCCTCTCTTGGTCTCCACAGTGTGGTGCTGTTTGTATCCATGGGCCTGTTAAGGTACATTATACCACCTCAGATTCAGTGTTACCTACTGAATATCGGGAGTATCAGGATGTATTTGACAAGATGCACGCTGGTACTCTTCCCCCTCATCATCCGTACGATTGTGCTATAGACTTGCAACCTGGTGCCATTCCCCCTTGTGGCAGGGTTTATCCTCTTTTGGCTATGGAAAATAAGGCCATGGAGGAGTACGTTGCGGATGCACTTGCTTGAGGGCACAATTGCAAGTCCACTTCTCCAGCGGCTGCTGTTTTTTTTTTCATAAAGAAAAAGGGGGATGAGTCGAGACTTTACATTGATTATAGGGGCCTCAATCACACCACAGTCAAGAATGCATACCTGATTCCGTTGATTACTGAATTGTTCGAGCAACGGTCTTTACCAAGCTTGACCAAGGGCCACGTATAACCTCATAAGGATCAAGGAGGGCAACGAGTGGAAGACCGCGTTTAATACCAGAACCGGTCATTACAAATCTCTTGCACAACATGCCCTTTGGCTTGTGCAATGCGCCCGCTGTCTTCCAGGAGTTCATCAATTATGTATTTCATGATATGTTGCAGCAATGCGTGGTAGTCTATTTGGACGACATCTTGATTTACTCGGACTCCATTGAATCACACTACCTGGATGTCAGACGGGTGTTGCAACGGTTACGTGAAAATGGGCTTTTCTGTAAGCTTGAGAAATGTGAATTCCACCTGTCTCAGGTTGCCTTCTTGGGCTACATCATTTCTGCTGAAGGGACCCTCAGAAGATTTTGGCTGTTCTACAATGGCCTTGCCCCAGTGGTCTTCGTTCCATTCAGCATTTCCTTTGGTTTGCCAACTACTACAGTATCGAAAATTTATCTTTGGCCAAACCTATCTCAGATCTGACCAAGAGGGACATCGTTTCCCACAATTGGATGCCTGCTGCCATCCAAACTTTTGAGGCCCTCAAGTCTGCTTTCTCTTCGGCTCCTATTCTGTCTCATCCCGATCCTGGTTTGCCCTTTGTCCTAGAGATGGATGCGTCTGAGACGTGAGTAGGCATCCTCCTGTCTCAGGGTTGGACACCTGATGGACCCTTACTTCCTTGTGGGTTCTACTCCAAGAAGCTGTCTCCAGCTGAATGCATTTACGAGAGTGACAGAGAGCTCTTGGCCATTATCTTGGCTCTCAAAGAGTGGAGACGCTTGCTCGAAGGTTCTGTGGTTCCAGTCCTCATTCTCACAGATCATTAGAATCTGACGTATATCTCGCAGGCCTAGAGGCTCGCATTCCGTCAGGCCAGATAGGCCTTATTCTTGTCTTGTTTTAATTTACGACGAGTTCTCCTATTTGCCCGGCTCCAAGAATGTTAAGGCTGATGCCTTGTCTCGCCAGTATTCTGAGTTGTCCAGGGGGGAATCCGTGCCGACACCGGTTATACATTCAGATTATATCCTGGCTGCCATCCGCACCACCTTAACTTCTCCTCTTGGGGAACAGATCTTAGCTTCCCAATCTGATGCTCCCACAGAGAGACCTGCTGGCAAATGTTGTGTACCTGAGGGGTTGCGCATCACAATGTTGTGCACGTATCACAATTCCAAGACTGCTGGTCATCCTGGTAAGAACCAGATGTTCTGGGCTTTTTTCCATCAGTTGTGGTGGCCATCTCTCCACTGATTTTGCTGTGTATGTGGTTGCTTGTTGGGTCTGTGCCCAGAACAAATCTACTCGGCACCTTCCCTTGGGCCTACTGCATCATGTCCCTGGCCTCACCTTGCCATGGATTTTGTTGTGGAGATTCCCACGTCTCAAGGTTATCCTCATAGTTGTCCAAAATGTGCCACTGTGATCCGTTTAAGAGGCTGCCTACCGCTCAGGAGCTTGTGTCGGTGTTTGCAAAGGAGGTCTTCCATTTACATGGGTTGCCTAAGGAGATTGTCTCAGGCCGTGGGAGCCAGTTTGTCTCTAGGTTCTGGCGCACCTTTTGCTCCCAGTTGGGTATTCGACCCTCTCCTTCTCCTCGGCCTACCATCCACAGTCCAATGGTGCCACTGAGCATTCCAACCAAGTTCTGGAGCAATTTCTCTGCTGTTATTTTGCTGACCATCAGAACAATTGGGTTGATCTGCTACCCTGGGCGGAGTTTGACAGGAACTCTGCCATCAACTCATCTTCCAAAATGTCTCCATTCATGGCCAATTATGGGTTCCAACCCGCTGCTTTGCCAGAGTCGTTCTCGTCACAGGACATCTTGGCTGGGGAGTATCATCTTCGTGCCTTCCGTTCCTCTTGGGTGCAGATTCAAGAGTCTTTACGGGTCTCTGCACAGTGTTCAAGCTCCAGGCAGACTGGAGACATTTTTTTCTGCTCCTTCGTACCAGGTTGGGGAGAGAGTGTGGTTGTCGACCCATATTCTCAACCTCAGGGTGCCCACTCCAAAACTGGCACCCTGTTTTGTTGGGCCTTTCCTCATCCTCCATAAGGTGAACCCAGTGGCCTATGCCCTTGGTCTTCCCCCTGGCATGCATATCTCCAATGTCTTTCATATGTCACTTTTGAAGCCACTGGTTTGCAATCGCTATACTTCTTCACTTCCTCACCCTTTTCCAATTCCTATGGGCAATCGTGAGGAGTATTAGGTTAGCAGCATCTTGGACTCTTGTCTGTTCCGAAATCAGGTTCAATACCTGGTGCACTGAAAGGGTTATCCTGAGGAGCGCTCCTGGGTTTCCTCCACAGCTATCTTGGAGATGTGTAGATTGCTGCCTCTTATAAACTCTGATTATGCTGCACACCTGACTATTTTAATCCCCTGATGGCTTCAGTCCTCACCCTTGGGTTTGTGCTCCAAGGTGCATCTCTGCTAGCAGTCTTCTGTTCTCAGTGTTCCTCCATGTATGACCTGGCTTGGCTGATGACTCTCCTGGCTCTCGACCCTGCAACGGCAGAAGACCCAGCATCGGCAGACTACTCGCTTCTGGACTCGACCCCGGCTTGGGTGACTACCCACTCCTGGACTTGACCCCGGCTTGTTCCTCATCCCACTTCCCACTCTTGCTGTGTGTTTATTGTGGTTTTCTCCAATAAACTGCTTTATTTTACCTGCATCCCCGTGTGGTCTAGTTTCCTGGCACCCTGACAGGTATGTGGCGTGACTCAACCCCTACTGAAGAAGTCCTTAGACGTAACGTGGGCAGGGGATGGAGCCTGGAGCATGATCTCATCCCACGGCCATCTTGGATACCAGCTGAATGCCGATATGTGTGTTTACATGTGTTTCAAGCCAGCCTATACCACTTTTATCCTACTGAGAGATGAAGTAATATAGATACCAGTAGCGTGTCCCCTTTAGGAGCAATAAAATAGCAGTGTTGCGAATGCAAGGCCTTGCAATTATCTTCACCGGCAGTTGGAGCTCAAAGAAACAAAGAATTCCTAGATATGGCACAGTGATAGGTGTCTGTATACAGTGTTCATGGTGATGTATTAGTGGCTGGTAACTGAATTTTTGGGCAAGTGCCCTCTCACCAATCCTAAGGACCTTTAATTGCTTCTTGAAGAGCAGTCAAAGCGGGCTTAGATGGCTGTGGTCTGCCAATTCAGTGAGTCACCAGACTCCAATGCAATCAACGATGCTGCTGGGAGTACCCCTGGTGTAGCGAGCGGCATCTGTCCTGCTTGGGCTAGAGCTGCAGAAGGCTGTGTGTCATGTGGTAGGCCTCAATCCTCTCACACAGAGGCGAACTGGTGCACACTTGATTGATCCTGGGAAGCAAGAGAGTGTGGGTCTGGTCAGCAGATCCCTTTATAGCCTCTCCCACAATTCTCCCCTGGAGCAGATGGCTTGCTGGAAGACGTAGTTCATGGATAGTTTTGCAGTTCAGTGATCGTTGTTCAGGAGACTACAGTTTCCACAATGCTCTCTTCTAAGCTCAGGAGTATGATGCATGTAATCCGAGCCGAGCACTAGGGGAAAATAGAGACAGTCTGGGAAGGTAGAGGACAAGTCTGCAATGTCAGATAACTGTAGTCCGCTCCCGGGTACAATTATAATTATACAGGATTTATATAGCGCCAACAGTTTGCGCGGCACTTTACAAGATAATTATCTGTTTTGTTTTTTGTTTTTCAGTAGGAGCTTGAATATGTTTTTTTTTCTGAGCAGCACCAAATGTATGCCTTCATTTTCATGACCTACATGAATTTGCCCTTTAATTTGTCCATTTACAATGCCTGTGTCTAAAAAGCATGTGTAGTAATTACAGCAAATGTGTGCCAATATAAAATAAAATCACTTAAAATGTGTACACAGCCTTTTTACTGATAAAAAATATATATTGTTGAACTTCGTTTTGAATGCCATTAATTTTTCCATGTCGTCAGCACCCAAGCAAAAAGAAAGGTGATTGTGTGTGTAATGTGGTATACAAGTCCTGGTTTTTATTTGCCCAACAAATATATTAATAATAATTCTGACTTTTATTGTGTAAGGATGTAAGTTAACTATTGAGAAGGTCATTGTATCCTTCTACATGCCATTATATTATTCTGAATGTCATTGTATCACTCTGAATATTGTTAAATCATTCTGCAAGTCATAAGCTTTTGAATGTCATTCAGAATGTATAATGGCGATCCTTTATATATCACTACTACACTTGCTCTTATGTCATATTGAGTACCATAATAATATACTCAATTTCATCAACCTGAGTCCCATTAGTTACATCAGTTGAAAAGCCATCATCCAGTCTAATGCTTGGCATCAATGTAGGACCTAATGTCCACCTTGCTTGCTTATTACCTGCAATTTTGCTTATTTCATAGTAGCATTGAGATTTTTATTACTATTTTTGATCACATAAATTTAATTGATTGGATTTGACTACTTTTATTTACTGTATAATAGAGTAAAAGTCCCCACTTCCAGCGGATTGTCCCAGGCAAAAATGTACCTTTAATTGCTGGAAATAAACTTTGTCCCTACCAAGCGTGGAGGTGTTCAATTTACACACCAGGTAGGTCTGTTTTGTATTGGTTGAGCCAGGTGGACTTTTTTCAACCTGACCAAATATGTAACTATGTAACTATCTGCAATTGGCATGCTGACTGCAGGAATGTCCACCACAGCTGTTGCCTGTGAATTGAATGTTCATTTCTCTACCATAAGCCGTCTCCAAAGCCTTTCAGAGAAATTGGCAGCACATTCAATCGGCCTCACAACCGCAGACCACGTGTAACCACACCAGCCTAGGACCTCCACACAGGGCCGCTGATAGAAATCATGGGGCCCCGTACAGCCTACCTGATGGAGCCCCTTAAGCCCCACCCCTGGCCCCTCCCTAGACCCCACCTCTGGCCCCTCCCTAGACCCCGCCTTGAAACAAAGTGCAGTTTTGTCTTCAAGTGATATTTATCTTCCTCCAGCCAGTTATAGGTTTGATTATCCAAAAGGAATACTGATTTCAGCTTCTGGGTTTAGTGTTAAGTCCCGGTTCACATAAATGCAATGCAGGAACCCTGTGAATCCACTGCCGGTTCCCGCATCGCATTCAAATCGCAAGCAGTTCACACTGCCATATGCAAATCGTTGGGGGTGTCAATACAAAGTTAACACCCCCAGATCAGTTTGCATATCGCAGTGCAAACTGTCATTTCGGACATGAATCGCATAGGTGTGAACCACCATGCGATCCAATTCTGCTGCGGACCAAAAATGGGTCCTGTGTGAGTTGTGTCCGGATGCAATACGAATTCAGCCATACAATCTGTATGGTTGAATTTGCATCGCACAGACATCGCATATATATATATATATATATATATATATATATATATATTCTATCTCTCTCTGCTGTATCTCTATCATTTCAGTCTCTCTCCCTCTCTATCTATCTTTATTTTGTATTATATAATCTTTATCTCTGTCTCTTTCTTTCTCTCTTCTTCTTTCTTTCTCTCTCTCTCTCTTTCTACCTACCTTTCTGCTTCTTTCTCCATTTCTCTTTTTCTCTCTCCCTCTATCTCTCTCCATCTTTATCTTATATTATATAATATTTATCTATCTGTCTCTATCTGTCTGCCTCTCCATCTGTAATTCTCTCTATATCTTGTTTTCTCCATCTCTTTCAGTCTCTTTCCCCTTTCATCACTCTTTCTCTATTTTTCTCTCCCTCTCTTTCTCTGTCTCTCTCTCTCCATCTCTCTCCCATCTATATATCTCTCTCTTCTCCTCTCTCTCTCTCTCTCTCTCCCCCCATCTCTCTCTCTCTCTGTCTCTCCATCTTTCTCCCATCTATATATCTCTCTCTTCTCCTCTCTCTCCCCCATCTCTCTCTGTCTCTCCATCTTTCTCCCATCTATATATCTCTCTCTTCTCCTCTCTCTCCCCCATCTCTCTCTCTCTCTGTCTCTCCATCTTTCTCCCATCTATATATCTCTCTCTTCTCCTCTTTCTCCCCCATCTCTCTCTCTCTCTGTCTCTCCATCTTTCTCCCATCTATATCTCTCTCTCTTCTCCTCTCTCTCTCTCCCCCATCTCTCTCTCTCTGTCTCTCGATCTTTCTCCCATCTATATATCTCTCTCTTCTCCTCTCAGTCTCTCTCTCTCCCCCATCTCTCTCTGTCTCTCCATCTTTCTCCCATCTATATATCTCTCTCTTCTCCTCTCAGTCTCTCTCTCTCTCCCCCATCTCTCTCTGTCTCTCCATCTTTCTCCCATCTATATATCTCTCTCTTCTCCTCTCAGTCTCTCTCTCTCTCCCCCATCTCTCTCTCTATGTCTCTCCATCTTTCTCCCATCTATATATCTCTCTCTTCTCCTCTCTCTCCCCCATCTCTCTCTCTCTCTGCCTCTCCATCTTTCTCCCATCTATATCTCTCTCTCTTCTCCTCTCTCTCTCTCCCCCATCTCTCTCTCTCTGTCTCTCCATCTTTCTCCCATCTATATATCTCTCTCTTCTCCTCTCAGTCTCTCTCTCTCTCCCCCATCTCTCTCTGTCTCTCCATCTTTCTCCCATCTATATATATCTCTCTTCTCCTCTCAGTCTCTCTCTCTCCCCCATCTCTCTCTGTCTCTCCATCTTTCTCCCATCTATATATATCTCTCTTCTCCTCTGTCTCTCTCCCCCATCTCTCTCTCTCTCTCTGTCTCTCCATCTCTCTCCCATCTATATCTCTCTCTCTCTCTCTTTCTCTCTCCATCTCTCTCTCTCTCTGTCTCCACATCTCTCTCCCATCTATATATTTTTTTTTCTCTCTCTCTCTCTCTCCCTCCATCTCTCTCTCTCTCTTTCTATGTCTCTCCATCTCTCTCCCATCTATATATCTCTCTCTTCTCTTCTCAGTCTCTCTCTCCCCATCTCTCTCTCTCTCTCTCTCTCTTTCTGTAGGGGATCAGAGTTTTTAGATAAAGTGAAAGCAGTGATTTTTAGGGCAGTGTCACAATGCTTCCCACCTCTGGCAGAGTTCATTATGTATTGAACTCCTGTAACATTCCCTTGTAATAGAAGTGACAGGATGATTCAATGACACACACTACTATGGTTGATCATTTTATTTCCAACCTGAAAAAAAAAGCTTTTCTGTTCTGGCCAGTGAGGCAAGCATATTTAGCTACATCAAGACAATCCTGCAAACGTTTACAAAGTCAAATACATAAAGAAACAATCTGGATTTTCGGGGCTTTCCTTCAATCTTTAGCCCTGCCTGACTTTGTGGGAAATAAATGTGTCTTCAGTGTTCAGACACACCTGACTGTTCTGCTGTGTTATGCCCCGTACACACGTGCAGATTATCTGCAGACTTTTGTCTTCAGATTTACCTTTTCTATGTAGTGCAAGGGCCTGCCGGATTGCATACAAATTGAAAGTGTTTAGGTTTGACCTCATATTATATGGTTTTGGTAAGTCTGCAGACAAAAGTCTGCAGATAATCTGCACGTGTGTATGGGGCATTAGGCACTGAGACTGTCTGGCAGCCTGACGATCACGAACCTCTTCTTCTCCTCACTAACTTACCTCTTCTCCTCAGTTCCTTCCTGCAGTCCTGCTTCCTGGAGAGAAATGTCGGCTGCCTGTGGCTGAGTTGCTTCCTCTCTGCCTCCTCAGAGACACAGCTTCCAGGACGAGTGGGGAGCAGTGCTGACGCCATAAGCAGGGGAAGAGAGATCACTCCGCCAGGGCAGGGGAAGGCAATAAGCAGGCTGCAGGCAGGAATCCTATGCAGAGCGGGCACTGAATAGACATGCGCCCGAAACAGAAGAAGTAGTCCCTCCCACACCTTCCAGCACATTATTGCAGAGGGGTCCAGAAAAAGGAAAAACACTAGTTAAGTAAGTAGGAGAGGGGATGCTGTTAATTCAAAAAGGTTTTTTTTTTTTTTATTCCGCACTGTTTTTGATTTTAGATTGCCCGGGCCCCCCTGCAGAGCTGAGGACTCCGGGCCCGGTACAACAGGGCCAGTTGTACTGGCTTATCAGCGGCCCTGCCTCCACATCCAGCATCTTCACCTCCAAGATCTTCTGAGACCAGCCACCTGGACAGCTGCTGCAACAATCAGTTTGCATAACCAAAGAATTTCTGCACAAACTGTCAGAAACGGTCTCAGGGAAGCTCATCTGCATGCTCGTCATCCTCATCAGGGTCTCGACATGACTGCAGTTCGTCGTCATAACTGACTTGAGTGGGCAACTGCTCACATTCAATGGCGTCTGGCACTTTGGAGAGGTGTTCTCTTCACGGATGAATCCCGGTTTTCACTGTACAGGGCGGATGGTAGACAGCATGTATGGCGTGTGGGTGAGCGGTTGTGGATCGAGTGGCCCATGGTGGTGGTGGGGTTATGGTATGGGCAGGCGTATATTATGGACAACGAACACAGTTGAATTTTATTGATGGCATTTTGAATGCACAGAGATATTGTGACGAGATCCTGAGACCCATTGTTGTGCCATTCATCTACGACCATCACCTCATGTTGCAGCATGATAATGCAAGGCCTCATGCTGCAAGGATCTGTATTTGAGAGAAATAGGCCTTTTGTGTACATAGAAAAAGTCTTAGATCTTTGAGTTCAGCTCATGAAAAATGGGGGCAAAAACAAAAGTGTTGCGTTTATAATTTTGTTCAGTGTAATTGACCTCTATGGTCTAAATCAGCCACGTATTTTTTAACTTGTTTTGGGTATAACGGAGGAGGATTTATCCTCTTTCAGGTTTTTAATGCCATCTGTATTTCTTGGACCGAGAGGTTGGATCGTAGGTTAAACAGTTATATGATTTCCATTGGCTGTTCAGTTATGTTCACACACATTGGAAAGGACCATTAGTCTGCAGCCCGTAAGTGACTACCCACACCTTTATTGGTTGTTGTTAGCAGAGATGTATAGTAACTAAGTAGAACTACTTCACTAGTGTACTTAAGTACCGAAAGGTGGTATCTGTACTTTCCTGGAGTAGAATTTTTTTCTCCTACTTCCACTTTTACTTCACTACATTTTTTCGATGATTTCAATACTTCTACTCCGATATTTGTTTTTTGTGCTGCACAGTTACTCGTTACTATTATAAAAATTACCACTGCCAGAACAGTAGATGGCAGGTTTCATGAAGCTCAAAACATGTGTATTATCAGCGCATACGAAAATAAATGCTACTGTATGCATAAATAAAAGCTGCATTTGAAATAATAAAAAACAATATGATGTTCAAACTTTTGACTTCTTTCTTTAATAACTACATAACACAGTACTTGTACTTTTACTTTCAGTACTTGAGTAGCAACATTTTTTAAAAAACTACTTGCAATACTTAAGTACAAAAAATGTTGAATACTTTAGTACTTCTACTCAAGTCACTTTTTGATCGAGCACTTGTACTTTTACTCAAGTATGGGTTTCGAGTACTTTATACAACTCTGGTTGTTAGTGCCACAAAACTTGACAGTGTTTTTATGCGTTCCTTGATCAATACAGACCAGTCCTTGATGTAAAAGATTATTTTAAGCATTCTTTTCCTAAGCGAGCCTCTGCAACCAATAATCATTTTTTGGGACTTATTTATTCTCACATATCAATGATTTGGATCCAACCATGTATCATTTTTTGATGTATAATACTTAAAACAACTGAAACCCTAATACTACACTCAGAAGGATCTCTCCTGGGACTTTATATACCTTTCTGTTTTCCTTACTCTCCTCCCTTTGGGAGTTTTTTCTTATTCCTTTACAGTTCTTGGCTGTTTGTTCACAAATGCCAGCCCTCATCCACAGACTCTTCCTCAGGTAGGAGGAAATGCTTAATCCTACAGCATACTATTGACATCATCTCAACTGAGGAAAAGTCACCTGACTGGAGCTCAACTGCTTTTTTTTTTTACCTTCTTTATTTAAAGAGACAATTCCTTAAGGCCCCTTTCACACACGCTGTCCGTTTGTCCGTTTTTCATCCATCCGTTGACGGATGAAAAATGGACATCAATGCATCTCTATGTAAAAACGGATGACAACGGATGAAAGACGGATAACAACTGACGAAAAACGGATAACAACTGACGAAAAACGGATGACAACTGACGTAGTGTGAAAGGGGCCTAAAAAAAAAAAAAAAAAAAAAAAAAAAAAGGAAATAACAAATATCTTATACCTTTGTGACTTACATAATCAAACATCTAATAGAAAAAAGAAAAGAGCCCCTTGTATATCTTAAATGTCGTAGAGATGCCTGCAAATTTTAAACGTAGCAGGGCAAGGAAAGTAAATCCACATAGATAATGGATCTGCTCGGTTCATGACCCAAATAAAGAAAAAAAAATCACCAATAAGCTTACACCGCTTGCGGGGTTGCATTGTAAAGCCCCATTAGGTTTTTATATATATTTCTAAATAGACCTAAAGAAGTAGGAGAGGAAAGGAAAAAAGGGAGAGAGAAAAGAGAGAAGAAAAAAAAAATGTTGCGCACCGTTATTTCAATGAAAGAGAGTATGATACTTTCTTGAAAGCCTGAATTTGTTTCATTGAGGGATCAGACAGTTGATCCTCCAGCATCCATAGTAGGTCTTTAGCCAGCACAATAAAAACCCTTTGAGACTTAGAGTTTCTATCACAGCAACTATGATATGAGATAGTATATCTTGCATCTCTCAGGGGGGGTGCCTATTATGTACAAACTGGCTTTCTAGCAGGAATGCAACATTTGCACGCATCCGCCAGCATTCCCTAAGAACTTGTGTCCGATTCTCGGGGGTTCTTAGACCTCTGACATTAATTGAGAATATTTTTACCGTATTCATGGTGCAGCAACAAATAGATACAGAAATGAAAAAAGAGAGAGGGAAAGAGAAAAAACACACAAAAAAAAAAGACAACTTTAAATTACTAAAGATACAAAATACCAATATGCCCCTATCCCTCCAGGGTTTTTTTTTGAAGCATATGACTATGTGGAGGGGGGTAGTCATAGCCAAACCAAGCGAGTACTATTGGTCCAACTGAGCAGATCCACCTTAACATCTTTGCACAAATTATGTAGGGGAGTACATAACACACTACCTTTCGCCTCTGCTACTAAATGATGTCGGAAAAAGGCATATGGTTGTTTTTCCTTTTTAGTCCTGGATACAGACAGCATATAACTATTTATTATCTAGTGACAGCCAAGAAGAAAGAAGAAAAAAAACTATTTTTCTTACTCTTCTTTCTTACTCTTCTATAACGTCAACTGGCAAAATTAGGAAGCTACACCTATATAGTGTAATACTTATTTAAAAAAAAAAATAAACAATTAACCAGGAAATTAAATATTTAAAGTGCATTGAGAGTCCTAGAAAAAAAAAAAAAAAGACCCCACCCCCTATTAAATTGTTCCTAAGTAATTCCCATCCACCTGTGATCCACATGCAAGATAAATGAGTAAAGAACAATGAAGTAAGTTGTTCCCCCCTCCCTCTTTCCTTCCCTCTTCTCCCATGTAATCCTTGCCGTGACTGCATCTTCTATATAACAGTGCCTGATACCATATGTATTAAATTCTGCATACTTCACTCCAAAAAATTTTAAAAAATCAAAAAAGTGAGATAATAATACAGTGCATATCAAATCTATCCCACGTGTCCAAAAACTCACTCTTTTGTCTCCAATGAAAGGAGAAAAAAAGACAAATAGCCCATACATCACTCTCACCTGTGTATACATACATATATATATATATATATATATATATATATATATATCTAGCACTACTCCCATGGGAGCTGCTGTGTGTGGGTTCCCCTGGGTTACCATTAGCAACAGTAGAACATTCTGACATGTTTCCAAGTGTTTTTACCTCAGACAAGGACCACTCCAGTTTCTTTGGTTTTTGTGTTTTATTTGTAACTTGGATAGGAGAAGGGATGAGTGGAATACTCCAATAACTGAACTATGCACAAAAAGGCAGGGACTGTACAAAAAATGCTGAGTGATGCTGGTTATCGCTGACTGAAGCTGGTTAACACTGTTTGAGCTAGTCACGGCTAGGCCGCTTACTGTATTTTACCTTTGACTGTGAAAGAGTCCTATTAGCTTCCTAAGGCACTCCTTTCCTGAGGTAACTGTCCTTTATAGAAGACTGTACTGCTGAGCAACTTCAGTGCCCTTCCTGGCGCCCCCTTTAACCCCTAATCTTCAGGGCTTTACAACTTGGCACCCCCTTTACTGTAACACTCCGGGTTAGCTGGCTCCTTGATCCCCTTGACCCCTCTTGAGTGGTCCCCTCTCTCTTAGGCAGACCCCTGGGCAGATGCTTAAGTACTCACAACACTGGTTTTCCAGAAGAATCCTGCCCAGCAGCTCCACTTGGTCAGCACGCACTGGATCCTCTACAGCACAGGCTCATCCCCTGGTCCCTAGGCCGACTGCTTGGACCACCTTTCTTAGCAACAGGAGGAAAGACAGCCGTCAACCTTCTCCTGGGACCTGGCTTCCCGCCCAAAGACACCCTGTCACATGCTCCCCTCCTATTTATGTCCAATCCCAGGATGCATTGCAGGAATGCCCTCCCACTGGAACTGACATAAAACAGTTTGCCACTGGCTAGGTTTCCTCCACTATCCAACAAGGTCCCTCATTGGCTGCAGTGGGGACACTCCCTCAGACCCAGTGAATCACACTTAGAAACATGTGATAGGCTAAACTAGTAGATCAGACCCTCCTGATAAGCAGAATAGGGTCACAGATATGTTTTACCTAGCACCTACCTAGGAGGGTGCAACATATGTATACATATATATAAACATACACACTTATGTACACTCTCATATACATATACATGCATACATAGGCACAACAACTTGTGCACTGCTATATGTGTTCCCTACATACATGCACCATTTACCCATGTGCACTGATATACCTACTACGCCATGCTATACACACCATAAGACTTATTTATCACCATGTGTTGTGTTCTAAATAATACACTATAGGTGTAGCTCCCTATAGGTAGGTGCTAGGTAAAATGTATAGTGGGCCTTGTCTGCCTAACAGCAGGGCTGTGATCTGTTTATATAGGGTGTCAGGGCTTCCAGATGTGCCGCCTGTTGAGGGGGGAAGTATCCCCACTGGCTCCTGTGAGAGGCTTCACATAGGGCGGTGTGGGAAGCTCAATCAGGGGACACATCCCAGCTTGTAACTACCCCAGAAGGCAGATTGTGCTGCAAAGGATTTTGGGAGTGGGTATAAGTTTGGGGGGGAAGCGCGTGGCACGGTGTCTTTGGCGGGAGCAGAGTCCCAGGAGGGAGGGAACGTCTGTCTCTCCTCCTGTCTGAGGAAGGCGGATGTCTCAGGGTGTCGCCTGAGTGTCCAGAGAGTGCTGAGTTGAGCGGAGAGAGAGAGAGAGAGAGGGGTCCAGTCCCAGGAAAGCCTACACAGGTCATGAGTACTGAGGAAATTAGAGGGGACCACTCCAGAAGAGGTTCTGGGATCCAGTATCAGCTAACTGTAAAGGGGATACCTAGGTTGAGGACCCTGAAGCTACAGGGGGGTACATAGTCAGTGGACCCTGAAGAGTTCAAGGTCAAAGGGAGCACCTGCAGTTTGGGCCCTGAATTGTACAGAGCGTGCCAGTTACAGTGACAGCTATACAGAGTTCTACTATATACTACCTCAAGCTGTGCCAGGCAGGGGGAAAAGTATTCAGTGACTTTCACAGTGCAACAGTGTCTGGAGTTCTACAGTTCTCAGTCTTGAATCTTCTGGACTATAAGTCCAGGATTCAGCACTTCTTCTGTTTTACAGAATATTCTCAGTGTCAGTGAGCGTTGGCTGGCGCCGGCTTGCGTCAAGGAAGCGCCAACGGGCATTTCAGCAGTAAAAGTCCCAATTGTAATTAGTTTATGCCTCAAGGAATATCCCACTCATTCCCTTCTCCCATCCCCTAATTCCAATAAAACTACAAACAAAGATGCCGGAGTTGTCGCTGCTTCAGTTGTCACACCCAGGGTCACAGCTCACATGGGCTGGAAGAGATTACCCGTACTAATGGCAGACCCACATCAGGCCATAGGCCTGGAAACCTTGCTACATAACCAATATATTACCATCTTTAAGACAAAAAAATCTATGTTTTATATTATTTATGTTTTTGTCTAATACATTGTAACCTTAAGGGTTCACATCTAGGCATTGGTATTTTTACAGGCATTTTTTTAATGTTTTTGTGCAGGTGTTTTTAAGTTGACAAGTGACCAATAAAAAAAAAAAAAAAAAAAAATGAAAACGCCTGTAATCTGCAAAAAAAGAAGCTCATATACTTTTTTGAGCGATAGGTATTTTGCTTAAGGCAACAGAACGCTCAGATGTGACCAGGAGCCATTGAAATGAATGGGATTTGTCTTGTTGGGCATTTTTAGAGTTGAGGAGCAGAAAAACACCCAAAAACGCCTAGATGTGAACGAAGCCTTAATCTCAGCTATCTCGTTGTTATAACCAGTCTCTAGTCTATCAGTATCAATGACAATTTACAGTCCCCAGAAAAAAAAAGAAAAGCAAAAAAAAGTAAAGAAAGGAACTTTTTCTTCCCTTTCCCCCTTCTTCTGCCCCCATAGTCAGCAGAGTCTGAGTGGTCCTTACCTCTGTGGTGGACCCTTTCTAACCAGCCAGGTATTGTTTTCCTCGAGGGGGCCAAGCCACTTAGGTAGTTTAAAAGGTTCTGTACCCAGGAAAGCAAATAAGGCTGGTAACTGCTCCAAGGTTAAGAGCTGAAAAAAGCTACCATCCTTTTTCACCCTTACACAGAATTGGTGTCCCCAACTATAGGACGCCCCATGTGCCTGGATGTGATTAAGAAGAGGCTTCACCATTCTCTGCATAGTATAGTCTTGGATATATCAGATAAAAGGATGATTTGTGTGCCATCAAGCTCTATTGGGCCCTTCTGCCAGGCTCATAGTATGATATCTTCTTTCACACAGTAGTAGTGAACCCTGCACAACACATCACGTGACTGAGGGCCTGATTCATAGTACGGCGAATTGGCGTTTCGGCGTGATTTTGCGAAGCGGCGATTATTTAAGTCTGAAATTGGCATTCAAAGAACGGCGGGCGGAAAATAGCGCCTAGTGTGAGATTCATTAAGATGCAATATGGTCAGAGCGCGACTTAAAACCACGCCAGCTAAAAGCTCGACTAAAGTTTAGCCAAATTTTCCCCTGTACCCCCAAAAATCCCAAATCACTGTGGAAGGTGTGGAAGTCAATTTGGAGATGACTTGCGTTTAAAAAATCTCAAAAACTGACTTAGAAAGAGAGATATCTGCGAAAGTGTGGAAAGGTTAAACAGCTCCTCCAGCCGCGAGCTGCGAACTCGCGAATGTGCGCATGCGCAACGTCAAATTGGCTCAAAAAATTTCGCCAGCGCGATTTTGGGTCAATTATTTTTTGAATACCGCTTGCAAATCCGCTGTCTCGCCCATAGAAAATGGCAAAAACCGGCGGAATTGGAAAAACATGCACACTTCCAACAAGGGATCCTTTAGTAAACACCATCACATTCCATACACCTTTCCTGCTAACTCCGAAATCATAGCAGTCAAATCTACAGTGTTTATATAGAACCTCCACATTCTCTGAAAAAACCCACAAAATATTACATTGGGGAATTGGTCGTCAGATAGAAAAAAAATAGATGTAAAACATATTTCAAAGAAAGATTATTAGCATTTCACACATATCAAGGAAATGTCACAATTTTGACAATATTTTATGTGTTTCCAAAGAATGTTTTTAGAAATATATTGCAAATACTACCTTTTCTTCCATATGGGTATGGCCAAGTGTTACCATTTTACTACACATTTAACTGAAGGTATATATATATATATCCCTTATACTTGGCTAATTAGCAAAGTATGCCCAACAAACAAATAGAGCTTTAGCTCACAATATTGCTACATATTGACTTTATGGGGCATCTTTTGTATTTTGTTCATGTCTTTGGATTAAAAGTTTGCTGATACACATGCCTTTTTCAAACATGAACAAAATTAATGATGTCAACATTTGGAGGATTGGAGATATCCAAGTGTTGCCCATACAGAGGGCACCTTCCGGATTCGAACTTACAAACCTACAGCAGGAAGGCAGACTCCCTAATCATTGTGCTATTTCTCAGTGAGCGTTGGGTGTTTTCCTCATGCCGTCAAAATGCTCACATGGGAACAGGGGCCATTGAACTGAATAGGATTGGATTTTTTGCCTGTTTTGGGAGCTGATCCTTGAGCTGGACAAATCCCCCTCAAACGCCCCCAAACGGGCTACGTTCACATGTACGTGTTTGTGGTCTGTTTTTGGGGCTTTTGTAGGTGATTTCATATAACAATGCCTGCCCAAAAAATGCATGTCAAAACGCCTGGGAAAACGCCAGCCAAAATGCACATAAGAACGCCTGATATAATTGCCACGCCAAATTTAGGGATGTTCATGAGTGATGAGTCAGATTGTTGGCTTACATATCTGGTCAATCGTCACAATCTCACTTCTCAAATCCCAAAAGGTGTGTTTCAATTGTTTCCCTAAATATATATTTCTCTCTCTCTCACGTAATTGTATATATATGTATGTATTCCTGTATCTAAACATTCTAAATAATGACTAGCAAACTTCAAGAGAGAATTTTTTCAATTCACATATACTATACACACCTACATACATTTCTATTCCTCATTTCTATTTCCCTTGTTTTGGCAACTGAGCATGCTCCAAAACACACAGGATACACACAGTTAATTTTTGGACTGGGCGTTACCATTCTGGGTGTGTTTGCTTGGATTATATATAGCTCACTCAGACATCAGGAAAGATTTGACCTACGAAGAGGTCCAATATATTTGTGTGTCACATGTTTTATGGGTAACATTTTTGGCCCTTTGTTATTTATGGAGGTGAGATTTGGCTGTGTTGTGTGTTGACTCTCTGTAAGTATTTATTGCTGTTAACATAATTCTGTCAATCTGCACATGCATCTGTTGATTATGGGCTCTTTGTCGATGTATATGGTCTAAATGTTGTACAAAGGTTGTTTTGGTTTGAAAAATACAAATGTAATAAACAGCATGTTTCCAATTTTTTTTTTAAAATGTCTTCATGTGTCTAAATAAAGTTTTCTGGTGTCCACAAATGTATGTATTTGTATTTCTTTTTCTAAGTTAAATCTGCTTAATGGTTGTGTATGTTCACTATTCGCGAATTCGCGAATATACAAAACCGCGTTCTCACATTTATACATGAAACCGGAAACGAAACTTTTGCTGCGTGCACACGTTTCCGGAAATTGTCCAGGCCCTGTCGTAAGTGTGCATCATGGCTCCTGCACTGTTTACAGACGAAATCGTGGCATTTGTGTGTAAGGTAAGGAGGGGGTGTGAGTGTGCAGGGTGCGGGATGGGGGATGGGGGATGGTGGCAGGGTGGGTCGCTTATCTAGCGGGTGTGCAAGAAACTTTTGGTCTGCTGATCTGCGCATGCACTTTCTGCCTATTAGACGTGATCTAGAAGCTTCCTGTTATAGAAACTTCCTAGATGTGAACCTGTTCCCTATATATATATATATATATATATATATATATATGTATGTGTGTATATATATATATGTGTGTATATATATATATATATATATATATATATATATATATATATATATATATATATATATATATATATATATATATTATATGTATATATATATAGATATATTATATGTGTATATATATATATATATTATATGTGTATATATATATATATATATATATATATATATATATATTATATGTATATATATATATTATATATTATATGTGTATATATATATATTATATGTGTATATATATATATATATATATATATATATATATTATATGTATATATATATATATATATATTAATATGTATATATATATATATTAATATGTATATATATATATATATTATATGTATATATATGTATATATATTATATGTATATATATATATTATGTGTATATATATAGATGTATGTATGTGTATCTAAAAAATATATATATTAGACAATATATATACTATGTATATATTATATACAATATATATACATTAGATACATTATAGAATGTTATATACCATATATTAGTGTATATAATAGGGAACAGGTTCACATCTCTGAACTTTCTATATAGATATAGATAGGCATACCCTGCTTTAAGTACACTCACTTTATATACAATCGTGAGTAAGGACACAGCTTGTTCAGCTTGCCATGACACTGCTCACAAACCATAAGTGACAGGGATAACAAACTTAGGGAGCAACGACAGGGTACCCAGGTACCCAGGACTACACCATATCCATTTTGTGGCTGGCCAGCTTGCCTAGGTAATCTATCATGTCATAGTCCTGGATCCCCTTAACATGCTCCCACATGGTTTGGGAGTAAGGCTATGTCAATGTGGCCAAAATTTACAATGGAGCTGGTGTATTTTCATGCATCGAGAAAAGAAAAAAGGGATTGCTTCACTTTAAGTACATTTTCAGTTTCCATACATGCCCTGGTCCCATTGTGTACTTAAAGTGGGCTATGCCTGTATATAGATAGATTTGATTCGTTTCAACTTTTACACAAAATGAAACCCAATTATCTGTGACAGATTGCTCTGACGCTTTGGAATCTATCTAGATAAAGACAAATGTATTGACCCTTTTCATATATGCAAGATTAGAAACATTATATTCCCTAAATGCATAATGCAAAAAATTATTGCCTTACATACATCCATACACACTGCAAGCTCGGCCCCGTTTGTCTTGTCTGACACTCTTACCATCATAAGCTGGATCTGCACACAGCAGCTAATTGGTTCACCTGAGATGGAATCAGTGATCACAAAAATCTGGAATGGTCATGTCTTCAAAGGATTGCCTTGAACAAATCACCTCTAAAAGAAACACATGAGTGTATAATCACTTGTCTCAATGGATCACATTCCCAACAGACCCATCTCACACTGCCATATGATAATGAATGGGGGTGTCCATTGCAAGTTAAATACACCCCCAGATCCCATTGCTTTGTTAATTTACAGATCTAACTGGAATCTGATGGCACTGCTGTGAACCACTATGCCATCAAATTCTGCTGGTGACCTTTAAAAAGGATTATGTGTGATTGTGTGGATAATTATGCCACCTTAAATTTGCATCTCCCACATACCATGTGCAACTCTTGCAGGAATTGTGAATCAAGGATAATTCAGCACAGCTTAATGAACAGACACATTGAGGAGTGTAGGAACACACCGTCAGATTACCCGATCACACTATGGGGTTTTAACTCCTCCATAATTTTGCCACTTTGGAAACCAAGTGCTTACTTTATGTATACTTTTTAGACGGAACTACAATTTCTAGTAGGGTGATATCATTGCATGAGATTTTCCCTCACTTCCTGTCTTAGTGTCACCAAGACAGGAAGTGAGGGGAATATCACTGTGGGGAAATAGCTTGCAATTGTTGCCTTATAATGTCCATAGTATATATAAAAGGAAAGAATTGCTGGCTGTATCCCCACGGGAGATTCCCTCACTTCCTGTCCTGGTGACACCAAGACAGGAAGTGAGGGGAATATCACTGTGGGGAAATAGCTTGCAATTGTTGCCTTATAATGTCCATAGTATATATAAAAGGAAAGAATTGCTGGCTGTATCCCCACGGGAGATTCCCTCACTTCCTGTCCTGGTGACACCAAGACAGGAAGTGAGGGGAATATCACTGTGGGGAAATAGCTTGCAATTGTTGCCTTATAATGTCCATAGTATATATAAAAGGAAAGAATTGCTGGCTGTATCCCCACGGGAGATTCCCTCACTTCCTGTCCTGGTGACACCAAGACAGGAAGTGAAGGGAAATCTCCTGCAATGATATAACACTGTTACATGTTCTAGTTATGTAGCAAACTTAAGAATATACAAAGCAAACATCTTTTTTTTTCCATTTTGGCAAAATCATGGATTCATTAAAAAAATATCTTTGTTTGTCCCGTGGCTTGCAGGAAAAACATTTTGCCTTGATTCCACCATCAACACAGACAGGGGAAACCCTCCTGCGGAGCCATTGTGTTCTCCTGGTGCTGCCCCTGCCAGGAAAACACAGTGATTATTGCTAGTGGCTACAAGAGATGCTAGCGATAAGTGTGTGTAAAATCTGACAGACTGGTTGTACGTTGTCCTCCAGGTGATCGACCAATCAACTTGGGTACCTTCAGCCTGGCCATACACAGTTTAAATCTGCATCTCAAATGAAGCAATCCCATTTACATATAACACTCCATAAAGGAGAATTGAGGGGCTTATCAGGTCTGCGTCAAAAATTAACAGCCACACCCAATCAGACAGCTCGTGTTAAAAGGGACCTGAAAAGCAATCTGCATGGCTTGCTTTTCCAAGCATTGGCTAGTTTAGTGAGCCTGGACTAATAACAGTCACTGTAATGCTACCCATACTGCTGTCCTTTTAACATGGTGACAAAAGTTGATACCTATGCTACATGTGTGTAAAGTTACTTGCACCCTGCTAAATGGACAGCAATAAGGTTGTAAATACAGTGACTGCCTGTCCCCCCTGATGGCGGCCCTGGGTGTGTCATGAAAGGCCAATTGAGAAAATGGCTATATCATGTAGAGGAAATCACCAGTGTGGGGCAACCTATGTCATGGAGGTAGATTTGGACATCGATGTATATGTATCACCAGAAATGGAATTCTTTGTTCTACAATATCTCAAAGACGACCTAGCATGTTATTTGAAGACTGTACTATTTTGGACATACTTGGACTCAAACATACACTGCTCTTTCCACAGCTCCTCCTCCTCTGGGGGTATGATAAAGTTTATACGCATCTTCACCAAAAGCACAAGATGATGTGTCGTCTCCGGATGAGGCTGCAGCGGAGATTTCAGTTCCAGGCTGATATAGTGGATCTGCAGCGGGCCTGGAGTGATGCCAAAAGGCGCTCACCCAGGCTCCTGCGAAAGGCTGTGGAGCAAATCTCCGGTAAGTAAAAATATACATTACATGTGACCAGATAGGTTACAATTTTTTGGGTAGGTGGACATGTGTTTAGCTATGCAACAACACTAATACCAACACCCCCCCCCCCCCCCCTCCCTCTCGCTCCTACCTTTCCTACCTCCATCAAGTGTCTCTTCACAACCTTTAATACTACTATGTACATTCGTATTTTTTATGTTTTTTTTTTTCTTCTGCTTCTAGCCAAAGCGGACGGACGGCACCCTCTTGTGATTTTGGTGAAGAAGGGGAGGAGGAGGACGGCCACACTCCAATATGCAGTCAGAGGCAGCGAGCCATTTGAGCAGCTGAAAATTGTGGATCGTAAGTAGAAAATAAAAATGTTAGAAATTTCTAATCTCTAATCACATTTTACAGAGCCCCCTTTACATCGGAGTCTCCAGACTTACTACACTGTAAGAGGGAAGTGTGAAGACTCTGATATAAGGAGAGTTTGGGAACCATTATTTGAGGGGGGAAGCTGGGGACTCTGGTGTAAAAGGGAACTCTGTGTTCCCCAAAGCTCCCCCATACATCTGAGCTTACAGAGACCCTCTTACACTTCCCTTCCTCAGTCCACCACAGTCAAGGGCACAACAAGTCCCACTGCAGAAGGCTACCTGCTTGGACTTGTAATCCTCTCTGTAGGGGAATGAGGAAATACTGCCTGCTATGCTAAGACTTGTAGTGCCCTCTGTTAGGGACTAAGGATTCCTCAGTCCTCAACATTCTAGGGCACTATAAGTCTCAGCATAGTGGGCTGTCATACCTCAGTCCCTCACAGCTCGGGTCAAAAACAACACAGTTAAACATCTAAAGGACAACTCCAAACAAAACTACCAATAATGGACAGAGTCCATATGCTCTATAATGTCAAAGACCCGCTACCACTCACCTTCCACCTCTGGTGCTGTCATTGTGTAGGGCAAAGGGCTCCATCTACACCATGTTTGGCTTTCATGTCAGATAGGCAGGACTTGCTCAGCTCCACTCTCTTCCTTGGCAATTGACTCTGGCGTCATTGTGGATCTTTCCTCCTCTAGAAAACCCCCAGGGGCCCTCTCCTTGTCCCCCAGCCACCCAGGGCCTTCTTCTCCTCCTCCTCCACCAACCATTTTCAGACTCTTCCAACTTCCCTGGGGCTACTCAACCACTTTGCATAGTGGACACAACAAATCTATGACCAGCCTGCAAAATATCAAGTCTGGGCCTGGTTACCTGTATGTTCCGGGTCCAGGGCGGAGCTCTCCTCCCAGAGCAACAACTGATGATAGCAGAGTGAGTTGACCGGCCAGTCACTTCCTACTGGTGCAGGTACACACCTACCGATTCCTCCACATCTTAGGATAACATGATCAGACGGCCAATCCCCAGGCAGAGAAGGAGGAGTAAGTGTCAGCGGACAACAGACACCTGGCAGACGCAGTGAAGGGACTGCAGCACACTGCTGCAACTTTTTGATCCGAGGATTGAAAGCAATCTTTTACTTGGGAGATTTCCCTGACTGCGCCCTTCGAAATGTTGGTGCTCCGCCACTGGCCGCAAGGCCCCTGTAGGTGCGAGGCCTTAGGCGCCCGCTTAATTTGCATGGTGCCCTCCTGTTTTAAAACATGGTCAATGCATCTCATTGGTGTAAGTGCACTTCTATGTTCTGAATTGTAGGGGCATTGAGTATGGTGCTAGCATGATGAGAGGTTACTGCCTATTTGTGTCCATAAATAATATATAATGTATTTCTTTTATTTTAGAAACCAGTGATCAGGATGTTGCGGCTCAGCCTTCTCAGGCCCCCTGTAAGTAATGTGGATGTGCTGGTGTGTTGTGTATTAGGTCGAACTTGGAGGAATGATTGTTTGTTTTGTTTTCTTTTGTGGTTGATGTAACTTCAGCAAGAGAGGAGCCTCAGGCAGGGCCGAGTCGCCTGGATCCGGGCCAGGAACAAACTGTTGGCCAAGAAGAGGCCAATTGGTCCGACTCGGATGAGGACCTGGGCTCTCCTCAAAGGGGAAGTAAGTATTCTACATGTGTTTGTGTGTTCAATGTGTCCTGGTAAATATAAGGGCTGTAATATATATATTTTGACATTGGGGTTTTGTAGCAGCTGACATTGAGGATGTTTGTTGTGGAGGACTGGGGAAGAGGGGCCACTGCTTACCCAGTCCACTGTAACTACTACCTTCAATGTTTCCAGACTACTTTCTGTGTGCCTTTATCAAATAGCTTTTGTTCAAGGATTGTATTTGTGTCTTTGTGTTTCTAGGAGATACAACGCCATCCCCCCATGAAGGGACACCATCCCCCCATGTAGGGTCTCCCCCATCCTCCCCCACTCCAGGCTCCCCTGAACTAGTCTGTAAGTACCTAAAATTAGATTCTCACATGAATTGTGTGTGCTAGGATGATGTGTATCTAGGATAATCTAAGTTGGAGTCAAAGCAAGTGTAGTTTTGCTATATGTGACAGGAAGGTTGGTCATGAAACACTCTTGCTTAACCTTCATGTTTGAAAGGTGGTTTTGGGGAGCTTTACAGGACATGTTATCTTTTGTAAGTTATCTCAAGCCACCCTATTCTAAATTGGTGTTAGTTTCTCTACATTGGAAATGGTGTGCTTTGTACTTGTAAATTTTTAGGGGACATTGTAATTTAATCATGTCCTGATTTAGTCAACACTGAAAATGTGTGTTTGTCAATCTTTCATAAATACTCTTCCTCGGTAATGTACCACATTCCAGTTCACAATTTGTGTTCTTTTTGTGCAGTTTCTCCAGAGCCAGCAACGCCATCCACTTCAGGGGCCCCAAAAAAACCTGATGATGGTAAGTTGTGTGCTTTTCCAGTAATGTGTCTACTTAGTAAGTGGAGAAATGCTAACTGTGTATGTCCCCGCTCAGGCTTCAAGTTGTTCTAAAGGCAGCGGGTTCTTTATGTGAATGCATTCTATGCATTAGTATTCCAAGTGATAGGTGTGCATATTCCCCCTAAGACTTACTGGGACCATTTTTTACGGTCCAAATGTTTGCACTAATACTTGTCTGGAACAGACTCCCCCTCCTCCTTAACTGAGGTGACAGCATGCCAATATTGCCTCCTGATGCTGTCACTCCTAATCATTGAGACCAATGGAAGGGAGGGGGGCAAGGCTGGCTCACAGCCTAGTGCCTGAACAGGCACAGGGTGCTTGGCTTCATCTCATGTGCCTCCATAGCAAGCTGCCTGCTGTGGGGTCAAACAACAGGAGGGAGGTGCCTAGAGGTGTGTACAGGGGCCATGTAAAAAGGAGGATTGTTATTTCTCTTGTCCCCAAAAACCTAGAGAGTGTAAGTCTAACCTGATTAGTTTTCCGCAGCCCTCCCAAAATGATATGTTTCCAACACTTAGAACAGGCAGGGCTGAGGCACCAAAAACATCAGAAAAACACAATCAGCACAAAAGCAGGGAGTACGTATCCTTAACGCTACAAGCTTCACCCAGAAGAATGACGCTTGCACTGTACAAATCTGCATCACCACCATATCAATGTCTAAATAAAACTTTCAGGGAAATGTGGAGGGGTAATGAGTGGGTGTTAGAGCGTTTTCATGACTGCGTAACCTACAGTTAGCGTGAGTCCATTTGTTGATAAACTTTTTCTTCTCTCTTAACACAGCTGGGATGGCGGAAAGGAGATCAGGGGAGCAGACACATCTGCTCCGTCCAGAACTGGCCCTCAAAATTCCTAAGGGTGAGTCTCTACTATGTGTCAGGTTCAATCTATAGACAGTAAGAGTGAGAGAGAACGCTCCACAGATTCCAATGGTGATAGAGATAAATGTGTGCACATGTATCGTGTTGACCAATTGAACCCAAAACACCTTACATTCTTCAAAATGATTGCTTGTGTTTACATGCAGAAAAGCATTTTACTTAGCTTTGGTGGAACTGCTACTAACATTCCAAGCCATCTTATGTAACCTTTTGAACAATTTGCTGTGAAAGTTTGAGTTTAAGGTTTACAACAGCAATTTAGCATATTTGCTTCAGAGTGTTGATAAAAGCCAACCAATAGACTCCTAAGCATATTTGTTGAGGCACATTAATTACAATCCTTGTTTGGATCATTTTGCCTAAAACTAATTGTCATGTTTTTTTCTACCCAGGGCACACCCACCTCACCTACGAGGTCCTCCTGGATTATATGAGGTGGTGCGGAGACCGAATTCTATATTTGGAACACCTTTGTGGCGTGGATCCAGACCCTAAGGAGCCATTCGTTAGGAATGTCACACCTTTAAAAAGATCCTAGTATTTTTTTTTTGTGGTTTGTTTACTTATGTTGCACGTTGCAACACAAAGAAATGTCCCATTTGTAATTGTTGCCCATTATAAACAAAAATCTAACAAAAAAATCAAAAACAGTTTAAAAAAAAACCCTTTTTTTGGGACCCAAAAAAAAAAAAAAAAACAAAAAGCCTTGTTTTTGGCAACCAAAAAAAATATAAAAATTTATAAAAAACCCTTTTTTTGGGGACCCAAAAAAAACAAAAAAACAAAAAAAGCCTTGTTTTTGGCAACCAAAAAAAATATAAAAATTTATAAAAAACCCTTTTTTTGGGGACCCAAAAAAAACAAAAAAACAAAAAAAGCCTTGTTTTTGGCAACCAAAAAAAATATAAAAATTTATAAAAAACCCTTTTTTTGGGGACCCAAAAAAAACAAAAAAACAAAAAAAGCCTTGTTTTTGGCAACCAAAAAAAATATAAAAATTTATAAAAAACCCTTTTTTTGGGGACCCAAAAAAAACAAAAAAAAAAAAAAAGCCTTGTTTTTGGCAACCAAAAAAAATATAAAAATTTATAAAAAACCCTTTTTTTGGGAACCAAAAAAACCAAAAAAATACAAAAAAATGCCTTGTTTTTGGCAACCAAAAAAAAAATGTTTACAAAAAAGCCTTGTTGTTTTTATGGCAACGGACAAAACCAAAAATGTTTACAAAAAAGCCTTGTTGTTTTTATGGCAACGGACAAAACCAAAAATGTTTACAAAAAAGCCTTGTTGTTTTTATGGCAACGGACAAAACCAAAAATGTTTACAAAAAAGCCTTGTTGTTTTTATGGCAACGGACAAAACCACAAATGTTTACAAAAAAGCCTTGTTGTTTTTATGGCAACGGACAAAACCACAAATGTTTACAAAAAAGCCTTGTTGTTTTTATGGCAACGGACAAAACCACAAATGTTTACAAAAAAGCCTTGTTGTTTTTATGGCAACGGACAAAACCAAAAATGTTTACAAAAAAGCCTTGTTGTTTTTATGGCAACGGACAAAACCACAAATGTTTACAAAAAAGCCTTGTTGTTTTTATGGCAACGGACAAAACCACAAATGTTTACAAAAAAGCCTTGTTGTTTTTATGGCAACGGACAAAACCACAAATGTTTACAAAAAAGCCTTGTTGTTTTTATGGCAACGGACAAAACCAAAAATGTTTACAAAAAAGCCTTGTTGTTTTTATGGCAACGGACAAAACCAAAAATGTTTACAAAAAAGCCTTGTTGTTTTTGGTAACAAACTAAACCACAAATGTTTACAAAAAAGCCTTGTTGTTTTTATGGCAACGGACAAAACCACAAATGTTTACAAAAAAGCCTTGTTGTTTTTATGGCAACGGACAAAACCAAAAATGTTTACAAAAAAGCCTTGTTGTTTTTATGGCAACGGACAAAACCAAAAATGTTTACAAAAAAGCCTTGTTGTTTTTATGGCAACGGACAAAACCACAAATGTTTACAAAAAAGCCTTGTTGTTTTTATGGCAACGGACAAAACCACAAATGTTTACAAAAAAGCCTTGTTGTTTTTATGGCAACGGACAAAACCACAAATGTTTACAAAAAAGCCTTGTTGTTTTTATGGCAACGGACAAAACCACAAATGTTTACAAAAAAGCCTTGTTGTTTTTATGGCAACGGACAAAACCACAAATGTTTACAAAAAAGCCTTGTTGTTTTTATGGCAACGGACAAAACCAAAAATGTTTACAAAAAAGCCTTGTTGTTTTTATGGCAACGGACAAAACCAAAAATGTTTACAAAAAAGAATTGTTTTTGTGAAAACCTTCCAAAAAATGATGTCAAAACATAAAAAATGTTTAAAATGTTTATCTAAATTAAATTTAAGTATGTTGCTCTTTGCAACACAAATGTTACATTGGCAATTTAGTTCATTCTATTATATATTGTAATATATTTTTTGTACGCTACAGTTGGTAGACACCCACATGTGTTATTAAAACATTTATTTTATTACCCAAGTTTTCTTTTTGGTGTACACATCGAATGTCTTTTGTGTTGTATTTGTTTACTTGAGTGGTGTGGTCTGTAATTGTTAGTATGTTGGCTTTGGTTTATGTTAGCCTTGAGACTTGTTTTGAAGCTACATTTGAAGGGAGACCTTTTCTTGGGTCGTTATGTGAACATTGAGTTATCTAAATTTACATGAAATCATATGTTTGGAGATCGAGAAGCACGTGTGTATAAATGCCTACATTAACCAGGGCCATTACTTGGCCACCAACACTCCTAAAAAACCAAAGAGCAAACACAAACTAATCATTTTGCATAAAATTTTATTTCATCCCCAAAAAAAGCACTATAAGAAATCATATTGTGCCACCCTCAAATTTAAAAAAAAAATGGCCCCACAAATTGGCCAATGTAACAATCATTAACAAAACCAAAAAAAAAAAAAAAATAGAAATTAAGTTGGTGGTGGTGGTGGTGACTGAAGCAGTGTGGTGAGCAATGGAAAGGTTCCTGCCATCAAATGGTGGGCCAATAGTCCCATCTGCTCTGGGGTTAGCCTTAGAGTTCTGGTAAAGTGGCCCATTAGAATCAGATCCCGTGTCTGAGGCTGCTGCTGATGCAGGGTGTTGAACCCTGGAAATGTCCCAGACTGAAGATCTTGTGCCAATAGTCCCATCTGCTCTGTGCTCAGCCTAAGAATTTGGGTAACGTGTGCCATTACCATGAGATGGGATCGTTGCTGCTCCAAGGCTATTTGATGCTGCTGGTGGTGCAAGGGTTGTGAAGATGTGTGGGGAGTGGTGGTTGATTGGTTGTTGTGGTCCACGGTGCGGGGGCAAACGACATGTCGCATTGGTGACAAAAAAGAAGAACGGCCTGGGGAGGAGTGAAGTGATAAAGGTGTGGAGGGAATGTAGTCAGGTGGAAGGGGTACTGTGGAACCAGTGCGCATTGAGGTTGTGCAGGAGGATTGCTCATTGAGGGGTGTGGGAGTCCGAACGGAGTGTGAAGTGCTAGGAGTGGCTACAGGAGGAATTGTCCCATCCCCAGCTGCCTGACAAGTGGCCAACACTGGCATTACCCTCCCACTACCACAACCTGCAGTGGCAGGTGAGTGAGATGTTTGGGAGGGCTCTGCCAATGGGGCATCTTCAGATCCAAACAGGCATTGGCGTGTGGCCAGCACCTGAGTGTCAACACTTTGCCGATCCCGTTGATGCTGGTCTGCTAAACTTACCAAGCTGTTACGCATATCCTGTTGAACCTGTAACATATCCTGGTGAACCTGTACCATTGTTGCTACAGATTCCTGTATGAGCCCGAGCAGACGTACTGCCTCAGTAGATTGCTGAGTATGCCTCCTTAACTCATTTTGGACCTGATACTCATCAAGCAGCCTCTCGGCTACATCCAGCATAGATGGACGAAGTTGGGTAGGTGACAATCCCTCTGCATCTAAGGCTACCTGAAAGCAGAAGAAATAGACCAAATCATTATCAAACATCATGACTAAATATTTCAGATTAGTTTGACAACTTAACACCCCAAGCAGAACGTTGAAAAGTTTGATGTGCTTCTAATGAGTACTTGTTCATTGTAAGATTATCCAAGCTAGCAACACTTCTGATAATGGGTACATATTATATTGGTAGGACTAATATGACAAAGGCAAAAAAGATTCAACATGAAGGTGTTCCCAATTAACCCTGGTGTGGTAGGTTGTTTATGCTTTTGGTAAATCTGTTACTACACCAATGACTTTATACATCTACGTATGTTGTCTAAAATCTTGCCATCAATCGGCTAGAGGACAACCCAACCAAACGATACCCATGAATTTGGACCTGGAAAATCAAAGACGGGCCGGACTTTAAAGATCCTGGATGTTTTTGGAACATTAGTGGCACACCAAATTATAACATAATTCCCTGATGTTCAAGATAGAACTCTTGTTGTGCTGGTGCATCGTCAGAATGTCATAGCACTAATTTAACACACACAATGTAAGCCACATCTAGTCCAAAATCAATGCTACCATTGAAATGTTACATGTGCACCTTGTTCCCTTATATCACATACCACAGCACTGGATGCAGAATCGTCGCCAGCTCCTGATCCAACTCCAGCTGCAACGTCAAGAGGGGCCTGATGTTCTTTTAAAAAAAAAAAAAAAAAACATGTTTAGTACATAACCTTAGTCAGTAATGATTATGGCCAGATTGCCCTCCTAGCTTCATGAATGAAGCATTGAGGCCAAACATTCTAAAGTGCTTTCCTGGGCTCATAGGACACTTGCTAAACCCTCCCAAAGGTTAAGAAGGCTTGGTCTGCCTACTAATGACGGCACCCATTAATGCTGTCAACTGTGTTTTGCAGGGTAAACATCTAAAAGGCAACACTCTTTCCTAAGAAAAAACATGTGTGTTAATGGGGTTAATAAGATTCAAAAAAACATTATTTGACTAGACATACCAACACCTTCCTCCAGGCCTAGCTGCACTGGGTGTGTTCCCTGCTGCGGATCTTCTGTAAAGGACATAGCAATATGAGCTATCTTGGCCAAAAAAAAACATCTACATTGTTTGGCACAGTATGATATTGGACCTACCAGGAGGAGGGTCAGCACTGATGTCAACACCTGTGAGTCCGTCTGGTTCGCCAAGCTGCATGGGCTGTGGAGGGGCTGAGATCCGTGCTACAGATGAACAAATTGCAGGTTGGGGAAAACAAAAAAAGGACAATTGGAAGGGCAAGTATCACATTCTCTTAATGTCACACATAGGATAGTAGTTAATCTTTTCCAAACAACTCACACAATTGACATCCAAGATAATATCCTACCTCGGTGCAAAGCATCCGAATCTAAGTCCTCTCTGGTAAAGATGGTATCGGGTCCTATGATGTTCAAGAAAGGTAATTGATAATCCCAGAGAGAACTTCGTGCACGTTCATCCAGCCGACCTTGACGGTCATAAAGACCCTCCGCAGCCCATGCAATTAGCTTCTTCCGAACGGACCCACAGATGTCGTTGACCTTCTTCCGCACACTGTCACGGTGGCGAGGTGCTTCACCCAGTGCATTTACAGCATCCCGGATTTCATCCCACAATCTGTTCTTCTCTGTTACTGAGTAAGACGCGGCCCTGGTCCCATGTATCGCCTGATATCTGGCCATATAGGCGTGGACCAGGGCACAGCACTGATTGTGGGTGAAACGGGGAAGCCGGGTTAATGTGGACAAGCTGACTCTGGTGGACGGACCCTCTCCAGGACTACTGTCAGAAGAGCCAGCTTGTCCACTTGGTGTGTTAACACCTCCCCCGGCTTCCTCCTCCGGGATGGGGATGGTGGACTCCCTCATGGATACAGCTGGAGCCTCCCTCACACCAGAGCCAGACGATCTGCCCACCCTGCCCCCCCTGCCCCCCCTGGCCCCCCTGGCCCCCCTGGCCCCCCTGGCCCCCCTGGCCCCCCTGGCCCTTCTCATCCTTCCAGTGGGTGGGGCCATGGGAGCACGAGGTGGGCAGAGAATCTGGCTGTCCAGCAGCAGCAAAGAGCCCCAAACTCCTAAATCTGAAATGACAAAAGAGAAAACAGAAAAAACAGGATTTGCAGATTGCTCTTCATATACAGTATAATTAGTGAACAGTTACAGAACACACTTACCTAATGGCACAAACAGACTTGGTCGTGGTGGTGGTGGTAGTAGTGGGCAAAGAGCAGAAGAGGCTGCAAAGAAAAGGAAAAAAAAAAAAACACATAAGAAAACGCATATGGGTACAAATCACACGAGGCCCTCCAAACACTTACCTAATGGCACAAACACGGTGGTGGTGGTGGTGGTGGCAAAAAAAGCAGAAGAGGTTGCAAAGAAATGTACAAAAAAAACACATAAGAAAACGCATAGGGGTACAAATCACACGAGGCCCTCCAAACACTTACCTAATGGCACAAACACAGTGGTGGTGGTGGTGGTGGTGGTGGTGGTGGTGTTAAAGAGCAGAAGAGGCTGCAAAGAAATGTAAAAAAAAAACACATAAGAAAACGCATAGGGGTACAAATCACACGAGGCCCTCCAAACACTTACCTAATGGCACAAACACGGTGGTGGTGGTGGTGGTGGCAAAAAAAGCAGAAGAGGTTGCAAAGAAATGTACAAAAAAAACACATAAGAAAACGCATAGGGGTACAAATCACACGAGGCCCTCCAAACACTTACCTAATGGCACAAACACAGTGGTGGTGGTGGTGGTGGTGGTGGTGGTGGTGGTGGTGGTGGTGGTGTTAAAGAGCAGAAGAGGCTGCAAAGAAATGTAAAAAAAAAACACATAAGAAAACGCATAGGGGTACAAATCACACGAGGCCCTCCAAACACTTACCTAATGGCACAAACACAGTAGTGGTGGTGGTGGTGGTGGTGGTGGCAAAGAGCAGAAGAGGCTGCAAAGAAATGTACAAAAAATACACATAAGAAAACTCATAGGGGTACAAATCACACGAGGCCCTCCAAACACTTACCTAATGGCACAAACACAGTGGTGGTGGTGGTGGTGGTGGTGGTGTTAAAGAGCAGAAGAGGCTGCAAAGAAATGTAAAAAAAAAAACACATAAGAAAACGCATAGGGGTACAAATCACACGAGGCCCTCCAAACACTTACCTAATGTCACAAACACAGTGGTGGTGGTGGTGGTGGTGGTGGTGTAATCCTTTATAGGCAAAAGGAGGCTGCAAACATTAAACATACATGAGAAATCGCATGACCTACATACGTGCACATAATAAATTACAGTTATCAGGAAAGCAAAAATGGTGTCTTTGGAAGCTGGGAAGGTAAGGGGGCAGGTTTAGATGCCAAATCTAGACTGCACACCTTTAACAAACATGAGAAAACACATGTCCAAACCACATGCACATGGGGCCAACTGCCAATGATTAAAAGACACTTGAGGGGTTCCCAAGCTATTGTGGGTTGGAGGGGATTCACCATAGACAACTTAAGCACACCCAAGATAAGTACAAATTGTCTCCTTCCTTTTTTTTGGGAGAGAGAGATACAATTGTCTTACCTCCAGATAATGTAGGTTGTGGGTCACAGGGTCTTGCTAGCACATAAGAAACATCGATCTATAACATCCAGCAGCCATATTGGCCATGTGCTCCTTTTATAGCTGGCTCACAGGTGTGATAATTAGCGGCCGTTTCTATATATATCTGCGCATTCGCGAATTTGCGCGTTCAAAATGGAGGACGATATCCCAGACGCATTAGATGGTGCAATGCTGGCATTTATTGGTGCCTTGTTTGAGGAGGCCCTGGCACAGGAGGCAGCAGAAGGTGGGGAAGCTGCAGCAGCAGCAGCAGCAGCACCTTCAGCAGCAGCACCTCCAGTCCGTGTGCCCTTACCTCGCCAGCCACGCATTTTTGCTCCAAGGATCTATTTGGACAAGCTGCGGGATTCTGATGTCAGGAGGAAGTTCCGGCTCGAGCGAGGAACTATTCTACACCTCTACCAGCTCATAGCAGAGAAAATTGACCCGGACACACAGCGCGGCCATGCGGTGCCCGGCATGGCCAGATTGCTGGCCACTTTGTATATTTTAGGGCGTGGCAGCTTCCAAGCCACTTCGGGAAGTATCATGGGCATTAGCCAGCCCACAGTTTCAAGGGTGTTCATGTTGGTCATTAATGCCATAGTGGATATAGTGCCCAATTTTATCCACTGGCCACAGAATGAAAATGAGTGGAATGAAGTCAAGTTGGGTTTCTACCGGCGGGCACACATGCCGCAAATCCTAGGGGCAATCGATGGCACCCACATAGCCATTAGGCCCCCAAGGAGCCACGAAAGTGAATACCGGAACCGCAAGCAGTACCACTCTGTGAACGTCCAATTAGTGTGTGACGCCAAACAGCGCATCATGAGTGTCAACACTGGTCACCCAGGGTCGTGCCATGATTCCAGTATGTTAAGAACAAGTACTCTGTACGAGGTGTTTGAAAGTGGACAAATGCCCGAAGGGTGGCTTATTGGTAAAGTATTTTGTCTTAACAACATAAACTGTAAGATTACATAGACATAGGAATAAGCTACATCGGTGTACACCCTGATTTAAGCAAAGCCTACCTAAAATGGATGTGTTATTAGTTGTCAGGCTGTTCACACACAACCAGATCAGCAGCTTAGCAGCTCACAAAAGAAAGATTTGCAAAGTTGTCTTTGAGTCCAATGAAGGTGGTTAACCAATGTGTAAATGGTGTCCTCTAGCCACCCAAAGAAAACCTACAAATGATTCCAATGGTATTGCCATATCCCCAAAGTACTTTGCATAAGTGAGTCAATATTGGTTTCCTCACTCTAGTTGCAGATATATTCCAGAAGTAAGACCTAGGCTAATGTAATAGGAACAGAATAGGGGCCAAGTTGTAACTTGCAAGAGAAACCCACCACTTTGTGTGTCCTTTTTCCCATTTGTATTAGTGATTTAGGCAGTTAGACAGAGTTGAGATGTTTCATATGATTTTTTGCAAACAGACGAGCAGGTTGTTTAGTAAAATGCCTAATTGTCTCCCATTTTGAGGAGTCATCTAAAGTCACATGATATGAATAACTAATGTATATTTTTCTTATTTTTCAGGGGATGCTGGTTACCCGCAGCTGACGTGGCTGATGGCTCCAATCAGGTACCCCCAGGGCCCAGCAGAGAGGAATTACAACAGGGCCTTGCGGAGAAGCCGGAGTATCATTGAGTTGACCATAGGTCTTCTCAAGTCCCGGTTTCTCTGCTTGGCCCGGCCTGGGGGTGAACTCCTGTACTCTCCTACAAAGGCTTCCAAGATCATCCTGGCGTGCTGCGTGTTGCACAACATGTGCGTTGCCCGGGATGATTCTTGGGAGCTGACGGAGGAGAGGGAGCCAGAGGTCCGTCAGCCGGCGGCCCCCAGGCGGCGGAGCACCGCTGCCGGTATGGCCACCCGGAATACCCTGGTTGCTAGCCACTTTACATGTAAGTACTGTAACCGGTCAAGATAGGGCATGTGTATTAATTAGCTAGTTAGCAGAGGTGCCACTCACAGGGAGACAGAGGGTGATTATCATCTGCCAATGACACTTGCCATTGTAGATAAAGTGTAGTCAACATTGGTAAAATTGTGTTACTTGAGCAAAAACATGCACCTCTAACCATAAACATGTTGGTATTGTGAATAGTGTAAAGGGCTGAGAAGAGCTGGCAGGTGTTTATTTGTGTCTATGCCACCTGTGTAGTTATTGATAACATGAACGGCTGCTTGGTATCTTATGGTGTTGTAATTTTCCAGAACATCAACATCTTGGAATCATGGCACGTACCATGGGAAGCCTGTGGTGATGGGCTGTCTGGCGTCACAGGTGTGTATTCAAATGTTTACATTAATGATTTCTGGTTTGTGTAAGTTGGCATAAAATGTGTTATTTCACTCGTGATGTCGAAATTAAATGAAGTTCAGAATGAAGCAAACAGGCATTAAGATGTGATTTTCATAATGAAATGTCTTATCCTTTGTTTTATTTTTCCAGGAGTGGTACTGCTTGCGGGTGTAGGTGGTAGAAACCCACCTTGATGGACTCCACTCATTTTCTTTTGTGGTCAGTGGATATTTGGTAAGGCACATGGCCAATGACCAACATGAACACCCTGGAACTTCGAAAGTGGCTTGGAAGCTGCCCAGCAACCTTGCCATGCCTGTCCCCTATGAGCTGGTAGAGGTGCAGAATGGATTCTGAACTCTGCCGGAAGTTGTGGAAGACATCAGAATCCCGTAGCCATGGAGCAAAGATCGTGGTCTGGCGCTGTAAAGGCACACGGACTGGAGAGTGACAATATTCTTTTGCTGCATCCCTCCTTCTGCTGTCATTCTCAAATAAATAAATACATTAGAATTGAACATGTGTTTTTTTGTTTTGTGTGGGTGCCTACAGACAAAAGGGCCATCCACACTGTAAGATTTAGAGAAGACTTTATCCTTCCGATTGACATTTTCTATGTAGTGCAAGGGCCTGCCTGATTGCATCCAAATTGAAAGTGTTGAGGTTTGAGCTTCTATTATATGGTTTGGTTAAGTCTACAGGAAAAAGTCTAGACAAATTGTTAGTGTATGGCCCATTAAGCTGCCAAGGCCGGAGTTTTGCACTTTGCATGCTGCTTGTACTGGTGATGTGAGGGGTTGTAATGTAGAGTAGGGATGTGACAGTGTTGTGTTGAGGTGTGAGGCAAATGTAGTGTTGGACTATGAGGGCCTGTGTTGTTGAAATATGGAGAGAGTCCAATATCAGACACCTATGTTTATTGGTCAAGAAATTGTAAGAACCATGGTAAATATATAAAGAATTGCATCTCGATAAAACTAGGACCACACTCATAAAATCAAAATTGTGTTGTTTCCATTGATGTGCTTGAAATTTGGGTAGGACACCCCCCTCCCCCCCCAAATTCAAGATAGTTTAAAAAAACTGTTTAAAAAAATGAGAGTGAAAAGAGATCCCAAGTGTAGTGATGTGATTTGAACCCATGACGTTGTGAACTGCAGTGAAGTTGCAAAGCACTTAGCTATTGTGCAGAATAAAGCTGTATGGTGGAAAAAATGGAGTGTGTTAAGGCTAAAAAGCACATATAGCTAAAGAACTAAACATTGTATGGAATGTGGGAAGAAGACCATGGTAAAATTGTGAGGTTTCATCTTGCCCTGAAGTAGGGTAGGGGTTTGGTCACTTGCCTTTGGTACTTTCCTTCATAAGATCGATTCGACACACAGACAAGATCAAAAAAACACTTAAAATGGTGTAAGCTTGCAAGCGCTTCTGAGTGTAACATTATTTAGCAATATATATGATGTAATCCGTTCCATTTTAGCAATATAAACAAAAAAAGAAAATAAAAAAAGTAGGTGGAGATGGTAAGCCTCGAACCTACAGCAGAGGGAGATGAATTACAGACATGTGATGTGTGCACTAATCCACTAGCCCACATCGCTATGTGAAACTGCTATAAGCAGGAAGACATAAGTTTGCGAATTGGCGAAGCCGCGATCGTAAGTGAATCCCGCTGACGGCGGAATTCATTATTGCTGTTTTACTCGCCAATTCGCCGCAGCGCCAGTTAATTGATTTGAACGCGGCGAAACTGAAACACGTCATAGATGTTTGAAGCTGCAGTTTCTTTAAATCCGGCCCTGAGTATCGGACTGATCCCTAGGGCCAGCTACTCTGTGTACCCTATCCAATTCAATGGGGTTGTCCAGGGGCTTCTCCAGCACCTTATTGAGGATTGTAACAGCCATTGCATGGAGATCAGGCCCATATTTTCTGTGTCATCCATCCTCAGCAGCATAGACATCAGAGCCTGTTGGTATTGAGCTTGTGTTTTCTCTACCTTGTCAAGGCGAGTGGAGATCTGTATTGTAGTAGATGAAAGATGTTCCACTGTGGATGATATACCTGACACCTGCTGCTTAATCTGGTCTGTCTCCTTCCTTTATCTCTATTGTCCATGAGCTCATGTCATCCTTGATAGGAAGGGACATAAGGATAGTTTGCAACTCACATGCTGGCATTGCAGGTGTATGACCCGGGTGCTGGGATTCTATCAGTGCCGTTTGTTTAGCGGCAAGCGGCCATGCAGGAGTGGAAGCAGGGGAGAGAGATCACAGTTCTGAGCACTCTGTTCTAGCTGGACCTTTTGGCATAGGGGCTGTCTGACTTTTCTTTCCAGCCTTAGAGGCCATTTTAGGCGGTGCCATTCCTGGAGAGATAGTGGTAGATGTCAATGAATAAATGGCTGTAAAGTACCCCTCTCAGGTCCTGCTGGGGTGGATGTTCAGCAAGGGTTTTCAATCTCCTCCTCGCTGGCATAGACATGTCTCCCCTGTATGCTGCGCTGATATCGCTAGTGTTGGATCCACTCGATCAGCACGGAGCTCAGCTCACCACCGCCTGCTCAGCCCCATGGTCAGGGCAACCACTGCTTTTATTGAAAACAGTACCGAATTTATCCATGTACACTTGCAAGGTTACTGAGAGGACCACTTTAATTGTGCAGCATACAACATAATCCATACATCCTGTTTTGTTTTATCAACAAGATAACATACGTTTTTGGCGCAAACTATATATTGTTTTCTCATGAAGCTAAATTACCATGATTCTAAAGGTAAATATTTTATGTTTAAACCACTTCAATACAGGGCACTTTTACCCCCTTCCTGTCCAGGCTGATTTTTAGCTTTTAGCACTGTCGCATTTTAAATGACAGTTGCACTGTCATGCAATGCTGTACCCATATGAAGCTTTTAACAGTTTCTTTAATACAGATAGAGCCTTCTTTTGGTGGTATTTAATCACTTTTTTTTTTTTTTTTTTTGCTAAACAAACCAAAAGAGCCTGAAAATTTTGAAAAAACAAAACGTTTTCTTCAATTCTGTTATACAATTTTGCAAATAGGTAGTTTTTCTTCTTCACTGATGTGCGCTGATGAAACTGCACTAATGGGCACTGATAGACTGCACTAATGGGCACTGATATAATGCATTGATTTGCACTGATGTGGCTGCACTAATGAGGCTGAACTGATGGGCAAATAATGAGGCAGCACTGATGAGGCGGCGCTGATGGGCACTGCTAAGCTGCACTGATGGGGCTGCACTGACAAGGCCCAGACCAGGTTAGGCTGGGAAGTGCACTGATAAGGTGGCACTGACGGGCACTGATATGCTGCACTATTGAACACTGATATGCTGCACTGATGGGGCTGCCCTGATTATCAGTGTAAATGCCCCCTGCAACTGGAAGCTGGTTATTGGCTTTCCTTTCCTCAGACACTGACAGCGCTGAGGAATGTAAATACCAATAACCGGCATTTGTTTACATGTGATCAGCTGTGATTGGGCACAGCTGATCACATGGTAAAGAGCCCACATTGGTTCTTTACCCTGATTAATGATGCACTGTGTCCGAGAGTCACAATTCACCACCGATTGCTGAGCTGTGTACCCCCAGGAGCACGCACAAGCAGCGTGATGTGAAGGACATCATATGACATCCAGTCAGAACGGTAAAGCACCTTCCTGCCTGGCCTATAACAGAATGACGGCCGGGCAGGAAGGTGTTAAAAATAAGAAACATGTTATACTTACCTGCTCTGTGCAAAAGTTTTTCACAGAGAAGCCCTAATTCCCCTCCTCTCTGATGCCCTGCCTGTGTTCCTGGCTCCTCCCCTTCCTCCAAGTGCCCCCAAAGTGAGCCGCTTGCTTTGGGGGCACTCATGCGCACATGGCCCTGGAGCCAGCTCTTTGTGCCGATAAGACACACAGAGCGGGGCCCTGCCCCCCGCTCCCTGCTCACTGGCTGTGATTGACAGCACCCAATAGCTCCCACTGCTGTGTCTAAGCCAATGAGGAGGGAGAGAGCCGAGAGAGCCTCTGCTCTCATGCACATTGTTGGATCTTGATCCGGCTCAGGTAAATTTAAGTAGGGGCCGAGGCTGCATGCATAATGTTTTTTGCCTTAATGCAAAGAATGCATTAGGTTAAACAAAAACTTTCTGCTTTTAGAACCACTTTAGGGTAACCAGATTTTCAGAATGTAATCCGGGAAACTCTACTAACCATGTCAACTTTTAAGGTACTGTAGAACTGAAGGCAATTTTTGTTTTTGGATAGGGTAAGGGAGGGTTATAACCCCTGCCAGTTTGTTTTGCCATGTGTGTCCAACTGGCGATTTTTCCGCTCACCACTAGCCAAAAGAGGAAGTGAGAGGAAATCCCAGCAAAGTGAGGGAATCCCTGGTTGTCACCACAACTAGTGTCCCCATTGGAAGAAATCCCCTGTATGACCTGGTGACCATTCAAAGTTTGGATTTGATTTCACTATTCACGGTTAACAGGACAATTAAAGTGGATGAAGCTCCCTAACAAGGACACAGAGAGCAATAAAAACCTGACAGGTGTTCCAATTCTTCTCCACACTATCTAAAACAACAGTTTTGCCTTCAGTTATACATTGCCCACACCCAAAAAAACACGCCCCCTATTTGTAGCCACACCCACAAATTCACCAGAAAACAATAGGAAATCAGTGCGTAGTAAAGCCAGCCCAATGATGATTGCTGTGCATGAGTGATTGGCTCCAGTTGTTGTTTCTATTTCCAACATGACTGTCTGACAATGCAAGATAGTGGCGTTGATTGTGAAAGACCTGAGGCACCCTTGGACCCCCTGAGAGGAAAAATTGTTTTTTTGAATTAAAATTATTTTTTAAAACAGTGTGACACTGTTTGTGGGAAAAGGCTGACATTAGGGCAACCCTTTATTACAAAGCGGGTTTTCAGTTTTCACAATGGGTCCCACCATATTATTCCACCCCCCTTTTAGGGCACTGGAGGTGGGAAGGAGGCCTTTGTCCCTCAACACTGCCACAAGGGTGCTTTGCAAAGGGGAAAGGTGGTGCAGCCACACATTTGCTACCCTCCCCTTGCTACCCTGCCTTTCATGGCCACTCAGGCTGCATGCCTAATAAAGGTCTGGTTGGAATATTAAGGAGAATTCCATGTTTTGTTTTGTTTTTCATTTTTTAACAAATGTAAGTGTACTGTCTTTTCCATTTTAAAACATAATTGTTTTTAGAAACAAAAAGCACAAGTATGGGTTTTATTACAAGAATTTAGATCCTGCAGAGGAATGTAAGGTTGCCCAGCAGCAAGACAGCTTTATATAGAATTTAGGCCCAAATTGACCAGACACAAAGACACAGTTCGGGCTTATGCTACAAAAAAAAGTATAAAGAAGACACAGAAGTGTAACGTTTGTCAACAGCAGGACAATTTATATATCCATTTTAGGCTTATGTTTGCTAGAGACAAAGATCACAGGTAGGGGGTTTTTACTACAAGAAATAATATTCAGAAGAGGGTTTAGCAGTATAAAACTGGCCAGCAGCAAGGCACTTTTAAATAGAAATTTTAGGTCCAAAGGTGCTACATACAAACAGCACAGGTAGGGATTCAACTACAATTGTTAAGATACTCCAAAGGACACAGCAATAATACATTGGCCGACAGTAGGACAGTGTTAAATAGCAATTTTGGACCAAAATGTACTATTAAATAAACACAGGTAAGAATTTAAGTAAAAAAAATTGGTGACAAATAGGTTTTAGTACAAAAATGAAAATACTACTGAGGATACAGCAGTATAAAATTGTCCAGAAGCAGGGCAGTTACCTAGAAATGTTAGGACAAAATTTACTAGAGATAAAAGGTACAAGTAGGAGTTTTTCTACCCAAATTAAGATATTGCAGGCAATATAGGATATAAAATACAAAGTGTAAAATTGACCAGCAGCAGGAGAGTTTTAATCATGGATAATAGGCTTAAAGCGGAGTTCCACCCGAAATTTATACTTACCTCCATCTTCTCGCTCCGGGTCACCTGAAAAACAAATGGATAATCGCAATTTTTTTTTTTTTTTTTTTACTTACCTTTTAGAGAAAATATACTCACCTTACTTCCTTCTTCCTCCCCTCGGTGGCCACGGCGATTCGTCACTTCCTGGCTTTTGCAATGATTCCTGGGAGCTGAACGTCATCGCTCCCAGGAATCATTGCGCCTGCACCGGCCCCGACGTCAGTTCCGGGGCGCGCGCATCATTCCATTCTAAACAGCTTCTGGGCATTCCCAGAAGCTGTGGAGGGATGACGCGCGCGACCCGGAAGTGACGTCGGGGCCAGTGCAGTGCATCGTGGGACCGAAGAAGAAGGAAGAGGACCGAAGAGGACGCGGAAGAGGATCGCGCTGGCTTCAAGCTGCCCACACCTGAGATGGCAGCGCTGGACAAGACATTTTCAAGGTAAGTATTTCTCCTGAAAGGTAAGAGCGACCCGGGACGGATCAGAGACTAGCCATTGTGGAATGTGCTAGCCATGACTGTCCCGGGGGTATTTTTATAAAAAAAATGTATAACCAGGGTGGAACTCCGCTTTAACTAGTGTAAGCTTAACTTTATCCATGGAGATAGATGGTGCATTGAATGTAAATGATGTAATGTGAGTTGGTTTAGGTGCACACTGTTCTTGCTCTCAGTTTTATTTTGCTTTCAGTTAGGGTTTTTTTTATTGACGAGTACGATTAATGATACGTTCAGTAAAGAATACAAAAAAAATTTATGCAAATCGCACAGCAAAGAATTGCATGTGATTTGTGTGTGTAAGTGTGTGTGTATGTGTGTAAGTGTGTGTGTATAGAAAAGGATTAAAGGGCCATTTAGTCCGTTTAAACAATGTGAAAACTCACAGTACATATCTGCTGAAAAAGCAGGGCTGCTGGAGGTGCTCACAGGGCTGGGGGAAAAGTTCTGGGACCCCACAGGTATAGGGCAGAAGTGATGTCAGCTTGGGGTTGGAATGCCTCTACATCTCCTCCAATCCAGTGAGCACCTTCAGCGGCCCTGATTTTCTACCATGTATGTCCTGTGAGTTCTAAACTGCCCACTAGATGGAGCTTTAATCCCTTTCTACACACACACACACAGTAGCAGTGGGGGAAATTACATGTGATTCGGACAGGAATTGCATTGCATTCCTGTTCAAGTCGCATGCAATTCCTTGTTGAGCGATTTGTGCCCATTAATTTTGTAAAAAGTATCGGTTTTCAGCATTGCGAGCATTTGGGTGAGTACCGATACTCACTCAAATGCCTGGTATCGGCACCGATACTGGTATCTTTGCAACCCTACTTTCAATGAAAGGTAGCTCCAAGAACAGATAGAACCCAGTGAATGCTGCACTTTGAGCATCCCAAAATTAAAAAAAAATCCCTAAAATAAAAATTAAGTGCACCCTAAAATACAACTGTTGAAACAAAGACCCCCTTTTTCTACAGAAAGCCTTGTTGGAAAAAAGACACACAGCTTAACCTAAAATAAAAATAAAATATCCCTAAAATAAATGAAAACCACAAAATGCTGACCCGATGAGAAAAGAAAATAACTTTTTTTAGTGGAAATTTTAAAGCAAAAATGAAAAGCTTGCTATGTAGAAGACAGCAGCTAAAAGTGACCACAGACCTTAAAGTTATTGTAAAGATCATTTTCTTTTGTAAAATAACAAACATGTTATACTTACCTGCTCTGTGCAATTATTTTGCACAGAGTGGCCCCGAGCCTCCTCTTCTGGAGTCCCCCCCCCCCCCTCCCGTCATTTTGGCTTCTCCTCTTCTCTGAGTGCCCGCCATAGCAAGCTGTGGCCCCACCTCCTGCTTCCTCCTAACATGATTTGACTGACAGCAGCAGAAGCCAATAGCTCCCACTGCTGCCATGTCTTCTGTGAGAAAAGAAAAAGGGGCGGGGCCAAACAACGCTGTGTGTACCTTAAAGTGGAGCTCCGGCCTATTTTGCAACTCTAGTGATTCCTGGAGTGCTCGCTATGCTGATCAACAATTGAGCATTTTCAATTTTTTTCGGGGGTTCCTTACCTTATTTTCAGGGCATTTTTATTGTACTTCCTCCTTCTCCCCCTTCTGTGGCCGCGGCCACTGACATCACTTCCGCCTTTGCATTGCATCCTGGGAGCTGTTTGTCCTCACTCCCAGGAGGCTGGAATCAGGAAGAACTCCCAGAACACTTCCAGGAAGAAGGACACAGCAGATTACACTGCGGCTTCAGATGCCCACATCCAAGATGGCCGCGCCCACACAGCGTTTTTAAAAGTAAGATTTTGACTAAAATCCAATACAGTACACCTTGTAAGTATGAGAATAGCGGTTCTGTAAAGGACGATGGATTAGTATTATAGGGGTATTTTTAGTTAAAAAAAGTATTTGAGGCCGGAACTCCGCTTCAAGTAGCCGTCCCCAACCTTTTTGGCACCGGGTACCAGCTGAGTGGAAGAAAATTATACCAAGCCCCGGGGGATGGCTGGTGTTGGCACTTTATTCATTACCGCACCATGGTTGATATGGTGTCAGGATGATTGAAGCATATTATTTCTATTGTTACATTGTAATATCAAATTATGAAGTTCAAATCACCATAATGCCGAATCAGTGGGAGCCCTGAGCATGTCACTTGCCACGGTTGCCTGCCACAAGATGTAGTGTGTCACTTGACATCAGATGCAGTGTGTCACTTGCCACCAGATGTAGTGAATCACTTGCCACCAGATGCAGTGTGTCACTTGCCACCAGATGTAGTGAATCCCTTGCCACCAGATGCAGCGAGTCATTTGCCACCAGATGTAGTGAATCACTTGCCACCAGATGCGGTGTGTCACTTACCACCAGATGTAGTGAATCACTTGCCAACAGATGCAGCTTGTCACTTGCCATGTCGCCTGCCACCAGACACTCTTACCACTGCCACCTGCCACAAGATGCAGTTTACCACTTACCACGTCCTCTGCCACCAAAAGCAGCTTGTCACTTGCCACATAGCCTGCCACCAAAAGCAGCTTGTCACTTGCCACGTAGCCTGCCACCAGATGCAGCATGTCACGTCAACTGCCTTCAGATGCAGCACCAGATGCAGCTTGTCACTTGCCATGTCGCTTGCCACCAGATGCAGATTGTCACTTGCCACGTCGCCTGCCACCAGATGCAGATTGCCACTTGCCACGTCGCCTGCCTGACACCAGATGAAGATTGTCACTTGCCATGTTGCCAGCCACCAGATGTGGATTGTCATTTGCCACGTCACCTGCCACCAGATGCAGCTTGTCACTTGCCATGTCGCCTGCCACCAGATGCAGATTGTCACTTGCCATGTCGCCTGCCACCAGATGCAGATTGTCACTTGCCCTATCGCCTGCCACCAGATGCAGATTGTCACTTGCCACGTCGCCTGCCTGAAACCAGATGAAGACCGTCACTTGCCACGTCGCCTGGCACCAGATGCAGCTTGTCACTTGCCACATCACCTGCAACCAGATGCAGCACGTCACCTGCCACCAGGGGGCTTTTAAATTGTTTCTAATGGAAAGCATGGGGGAATAAAGTTTGTTGCCATTTCACGGATGCACACAAATTTAAGCTTTGACATGTTTCGGCTTGTCACTTGCCACATCATCTGCCACCCAATGCAGCTTGTCACTTAATATTTGGGTTTTACACTATGTCTGTTTCCTTTGGTTTATTTCCACATGGGTCTGGATTTCTGTGAGTGATCCTTTCTACCTACCCTGCTGGATATACACCTGGGAGACATCCGTGGTTGCAGATCATTTCAGGAATCCTATACCACCCTAACAGCCTTTTTGACCCTCATGCTATATGGTATTCAGGGTCAACAGCATCTGGTGAACGCAATTTTATTTGGTGTTGGTGATGGGATATCGCTATCAAGATTCACCTCTCTGTTTTGGATTACTCCACTTGCACTTACCACTGTGAACTCTATATGGACTTTTTTTGATAGTATTCAGTTACAGTTTTTCACATTTACTGATCACATATGTCATTTTATTTGTTTGTATTGAGAACTGTTGCAGTTCCTCACCAATTAGCGTTGCACTTTTATTTTATTTTCCATTGCATCAACCTTTTTGTCAGTTGTTTGTGTCAGCAGCTCATGCACTTGATTGGTTGGCGCAGTTTATGCACCCCTTTTTTCCACAGCTTGTCACTTGCCACGTCACCCGCCACCAGATGCTGCTTGTCACTTACCACATCACCCGCCACCAGATACAGCTTGTCACTTACTACATCTCCCGCCACCAGATGCAGCTTGTCACTTACCACATCTCCCGCCACCAGATGCAGCTTGTCACTTACCACATCACCCGCCACCAGATGCCGCTTGTTACTTACCACATCACCCACCACCAGATGCAGCTTGTCACTTGCCACATCACCTGTCACTAGATGCAGCTTGTCACTTGCCACATCTCCCGCCACCAGATGCTGCTTGTCACTTACCACATCACCCGCCACCAGATACAGCTTGTCACTTACTACATCTCCCGCCACCAGATGCAGCTTGTCACTTACCACATCTCCCGCCACCAGATGCAGCTTGTCACTTACCACATCACCCGCCACCAGATGCCGCTTGTTACTTACCACATCACCCACCACCAGATGCAGCTTGTCACTTGCCACATCACCTGTCACTAGATGCAGCTTGTCACTTGCCACATCACCCGCCACCAGATGCAGCTTGTCACTTACCACATCATCCGCCACCAGATGCCGCTTGTCACTTGCCACATCTCCCGCCACCAGATGCAGCTTGTCACTTACCACATCACCCGCCACCAGATGCAGCTTGTCACTTACCACATCTCCCGCCACCAGATGCAGCTTGTCACTTACCACATCACCCGCCACCAGATGTCGCTTGTCACTTACCACATCTCCCACCACCAGATGCAGTTTGTCACGTCACCCAGCTTTCAGAATCAGCTTGCCACTTTCCACATCTCCCGCCACCAGATGCAGCTTGTCACTTACCACATCTCCCGCCACCAGATGCAGCTTGTCACTTACCACATCTCCCGCCACCAGATGCAGCTTGTCACTTATCACATCACCCGCCACCAGATGCCGCTTGTCACTTACCACATCACCCACCACCAGATGCAGCTTGTCACTTGCCACATCACCTGTCACTAGATGCAGCTTGTCACTTGCCACATCACCTGCCACCAGATGCAGCTTGTCACTTACCACATCATCCGCCACCAGATGCCGCTTGTCACTTGCCACATCTCCCACCACCAGATGCAGCTTGTCACTTACCACATTACCCGCCACCAGATGCCATTTGTCACTTACCACATCACCTGTCACTAGATGCAGCTTGTCACTTGCCACATCACCCACCACCAGATGCAGCTTGTCACTTACCACATCACCCGCCACCAGATGCAGCTTGTCACTTGCCACATCACCTGTCACTAGATGCAGCTTGTAACTTGACACATTACCTGTCACTAGATGCAGCTTGTCACTTGCCACATCACCTGCCACCAGATGCAGCTTATCACATCACCTGCCTTCAGATGTAGCTTGTCATAGTATGCTGTGTGAATGAGAATTGCTGTGTGAATGAGAATGCATAACAAACATACAGTGAGGTTTTCTCAAATATGACTGCAAAAGTGAAAATACACTTTAAACTGTATTACCACCTTTGTAGCCACATTTGAAAAAATGTGCTATGTTTGTTCAGTGTTCCCATTTACACAGCACACCTACAAATATTTACAAAAAAAAATCTCACGCCACAGGGAGAGATATTTCTACCCCCAGACCTCTTCTGTAATGCTAAACTGATGATCTAAAGGGGGCTTTTAAATTGTTGCCAATGGAAAACACCGGGGACTCAAGTTTGTCACCATTTCACGGATGCACACAAATTTAAGGTTTGACATGTTGAGCATCTATTTACTCAGTGCAACCTCGTCTTTTATAGTTTAGCAAAAAATTGGGTAATTTGTTGTGTTTGTGTGCCCTAAAATTTTCTTTAGTGTATTTTTTACCTAAATTTTGCATTTCCTAGATATTTGCGGTAATATTGTGTTACATGCAAAAATGGAACTACCACTGTTTTGTTCTCTAGGGCAATGGTCCTCAACTCCCGTCCTCGGGGCCCACTAACAGGCCAGATTTTAAGTATTACCTTGAGGAGATGCAGACTAGAATACTGCAATCACTGAGCAGCAAATGAGATCACCTGTGATTTAGTTATCTTGCAAACCTGGCCTGTTAGTGGGCCCCGAGGACCGGAGTTGAGGACCACTGCTCTAGGGTGTCTGTTTTAATAAAATATATAATATTTTGGGGGTTTTATGTAATCTTTAGGCCTAAAATAATTTTTAAGCATGTGTGCAAAAAATGCGAAACCGACTCTTTAGATGGCTTGAACATACAGTAAATGCATGCAGCTATAGGGTTCTGCTTAGCAGGAAGCCGAGGGGTTAACTTAGTTCAGTAACCTGCATGATAGCAGTTGAAGCATGGCAGTCTGCCACAATAAAAGGCACTGGCACATGCGTTGATGGTAAAGCCAATGCTGAAAAGTGTCTTTGAACTTGAAAAACCTCTGAATGGCAGCAACTGTTTGTAACTGAATATAACATTAGGTGGGTCAGGGACCCTCTCATCTGCTCCTTATGTAACGATCATCAAAGCAATAAGCATCCGGCAATGGGGGACCCCCTTTTCTTTGAAAGATGCGGCTGTAATAGTGGCGACTCTCGCACTTCTGCAGTGGACAAGTCTCCATGGGTCAGCTTCTTACATGCAATGCTAGTCTTAAAGTGAAAGTAAACCCTCCTATCAATGTGTATGGATGTTCACTCGCGCCTCTGGGATAGTTATTTCAATTGGTAAGCTGCAAGTTCAAATAACTATAGGTCTAGTTATGTGCGTATGAATAGAGTAAGTAACTGCGCTAACCTCTGGTGTGTGGGGGGTGACCCCATTTTTTATTGCACTATATAGGTATTTTGTGCTTCAATGTGTTAAAAAATGTGACAGTTAGCAATACCGGCATGCCAGGAATGTAACATTTTTCTGAAACCTTTGAATCAATGGGTTTACTTCCCTTCAATAGTGGTGTCTGCAGCTTCCTCAGCAGCTCTGCACTTCCAGGCCAAACCTGGTCTGAGCCAGGCCCACGAGGCTCAACACATCTCTCACAGACACACACTCTCTTTTCAAGTCTCGAATGTGTTCCCGGGCTTTTGCTTTTATCTGCTCCTGCCCCCTGGTGATTGCTCCTGGATTCTGTAGTTCATTTTCAGCTTTAGTGTAGAGAAATTTCTTCTTTCAGCATACAACTCCCAATAATCTCTGAACACCTGTATTAGGACTATGATGAGCAGAAATGCTAAACACTGCCATCTTGTGGTTAGATACAAATCTGCATTCACAGTAACAGTGCAGCGCTACATATGTTCCCTAGCCAAGATTGCTGAGAGTTTTTGTGCTATCCAGGTTGTTGCTAAGGGTGCAGTCACCTGTGAATGCACCCGATTATGATCACATACAAGAACTTCAATGGGGGTTCCCAGCGATCAGCTGTGGGAGGCAGCCCAATGAAAGCAATGAAAGGCTGCCACTTCCTGCAGTTAAACACAGACACTCGCCACTCGCAGTAATCACTCATGCAGCGATTACAGACTGCCTGCATCTATGGCCAATCACTTGCATGTGATCGCTGCATGAGCAATTAAATGTGAGTGGCCATGATTAGCTGTGGGAACAGGGGCAGCCTGTATATTGGGGGCACAGGGGCGCCGCCCCCTATCCATGCTTCTGGCCCCCTAATGTATATGCAGGGCGCCAGACGCATGGAGTTCAATGGGGTTATTTTTTTTTTTTTTTTTTGAAGCACGTGATTAGAGCCAGAGGCTCTAATAGGCTTCAAAAAAGGGTGGGCTCGGGGTGCAGAGCACTGCACCCCGAGCCAATCCAGTTGTGTGACAATTAGCGAGGGTGCTGAGCACTGCGCCCCCCCCCCCCCCCCCCGGCCCATGGAGCACCAGCCGCCACCACTCTTACATGCTTTCAATGGGGCTGCCTCACTCAGCTGATCCGGGAGGGGTTTTCACATATCAGGTGCATTCAGGTGTAAATGCACGCTAATGTGACTACTGTTTCTTTTGCTAATGTCTAGTCTAATCCCTTTGCAGTTTTTTACAAGTTTACACCTAAGTCTTTACTAGTTAATTCTTCTGCAGACTTCGATAATAATCAGTTCTTCTGTCAATGTACCTGATCCTTTATTTGTGAATACCTATATTGATATTAATAGATTGCATAGAGTTCCTGAAACATGTTTGAAAGACCTTTTACCCTGTAATATTTTCCCACTAGGTTTTTATCTTTCTCTTTTAGTTAAAGAAAAATTTTGAAAGGTAAGTTTATAGATTTAATGATCTAAAGAATTTTTATTAAAAAGTGGTAAAAGGAATGATCAAAAATCTGATGAGGATAGGTAAAGGCCCATAGCCAGATAACTGAATAATTGGTTTTCAAACTTTATGCTTTTGTGGGAGTTTTAGGTGAGAAAACACCTAGATAAATGTCACTGTTTTTTTCAGCATCTGGAAAGCATCCTTGATGCATACAAATATTTTGGTGGCTTTGGCTGGTTTTACTACAATAAATCTTTCAGACAGAAGTTGTTGGTTTATTTTGCCCTAATAGGCAAGATTCTTCCAAACAGCCTCTAATAATTCTTCAGTGACAATATTTGTTACATCTTTAAAGAATGTCAATGTAGGTGTAGCGGTCAGAGGAGTAGGGGACCGCAATGCAGAATTAAAGTACGGTACAGCAGACAGAGAGGCTGAAGCAGATACCGGCTTTATTAACCAACAGAGTATAATGGCCGGAGAATGATGTTAACAGTAAAAACAGATTACATAGGTTTACAGCAAAGTTAACTGCAACGTGATACTTAAAATGGCGTTCCCGCCAACGCACACACAGAGATACAGGCTACTCTGTTATATGATCCTATCTGATTCCCGCTAACCGGGACACGTTGCTGCAACGCTCTGTCTACAGAAACCTGTTCTATGCCCTACCACAGGTTAGCACCGGTGCAACTCACAGTTCTGTAGGTACAGCTGCTTTATCTCAGTCTCTGTGATGGTGGATGCAGTCAGGTCTCTGGATCTGTCCCTTGCTGTCTGTAGCTGCAGTCTCTTATGCACTGGTCTGGGTTTCTTTGCAAGTAGTTTATCTTGTTCTGTCACTTGGAGGTCACTGCAGTCTGGCCCCTTGCTCTGTAATTTGCTTGAGGTGCTCTGGGATGTTCTCTCCTCTCTTTCTCTGGTTCTCAGCTACTGTCCGTTGTATCACAGTTCAGTTCTGTCTCCTCTGGCAAGATCCTGTTGTTCTGTCCCAGGATTATACAGTCTATATCCCTCTCAAGGCCACAGCATGCAGTACCTTTCCTCAGCTCAGCACAGCCATAGAGAGCCGAACACCACACACTTCCTGGAACTTCCTGCTTCCTCCCTTCACCTAAAGCAACAACAGTGACCTCTTGTGGCTGGAAGATGCATGACAGTCTGTGGGAATTTCTCAATAGAACTACAGTGTACTGAAGTTAGTCATTCAAGGGGCTGACCCCCTACATGCCTCCCCACTTAACGATGGTCGTCCTCGGCCATCCTATATAGTCCATGGGGAAGAAAGTGATTATTACAATCTCTAACAGCAGCACAACATTGTCCACAACACATACAGGTGGACCAAACGAACTGATCAGCATTGTACCTGTTTGGTGGAACCCCTGCAGTAGACCTATTGGATCTCCGGAGGTCTTGACTATCTGTGAGGGACTGACTTTCCTCATTGGGAGCTGCCAACCTGGGTTCCTCCTCATTGCGAGCCGGTGGTGGTTCTGTAGCATAAGCTTCATCCCCTGTGGCCTGGGGACCTTCCGTAGTGTCAGGAACAATCCACCAGTCTTCATCATTGTTTTCATTGGAGATAATGAGTTCTGAGGACGGGACAGGAAGTGTTGTCTCTTCAGCAGGTTTGGGATCTTCAGACCGACATGGCCGTAACATATTCCTATGTAGGATCCTTGAGGCAAACTCCTCATTTTCCACCCGTACTTCGTAGACCGGGCCATTGGGGTACACTCTCCTGATCACTTTGTAAGGTTGTACCTCCCAACGCTCACTCAACTTGCCTTTGGGACGTTTCTCCCGCACCAATACCCGGTCTCCAGGTTGCAGCGGAACCTCCTGGAGGGGAGGACGGTCAGTATGAGTTCTCTCTTGCAAACGCTGGCCTGCTAACCGGCGGATGGTCTGGAGCCGCTGACGGTGTTCTTTCACCCATGAGGTGGTCGATCGTTCTATTAAGTCCTGTGGTTGTTCTAAATTCAGTTCAACAATTTCCCGGCCAGCTCTGCCGAACAATAGCATGTACGGAGTATACCCGGTTGTGTTGTGAACCCGATTATTGTAAGCCCAGACTAATTCATGGAGGTAGTCTGGCCAGTGCATCCTTTTGTCTTCCTCTAATGTCCTCAACATCTGAAGCAGGGTCCAGTTGAAGCGCTCACAGGCCCCATTCCCTTGGGGATGATATGGAGTTGTCCTGGATTTTTCAATGCCATACAGTCGATGTAGCTCCTCCATCACTTTCCCTTGAAAGCACGCTCCTTGATCTGAATGGATCCGCTTCGGACACCCGTAGACTCGGATGAAATCTTGACAGATGGCCCGAGCTGCAGACTCAGCCGTCTGGTCTCGAGTTGGGGTGACCACTGCAAATTTAGAGAAGTGGTCAATCATGACCAGGCAGTATTGTGGACCTCTGGCGGATTGTCCCACGAGAAGATAATCTATCATCAATACTTCCAGCGGTTCTTTGGTCTGTATGGGCTGCATGGGTGCCCTCTGTTCGGTGCTTTTGGTGAGTTCACACATTCGACACTGCCGGCAGACTTCCTCAACCGTGGCCTCCAGTCGTGGACAATATACATAGCGTTGCAGCCACTGGAAGGTTTTAACTGGCCCGAAGTGAGCTCCAAATTCATGAGCCTGTTTGGCTACTTCTCGTGCCATGCTTCTGGGTATTACTACCTGCCACCTTGCCTCTATATCAGCAGGCTGCTGCCACTTGCGGTACAAAACAGCTCCATGAATTTCCAGTCTATCCCATTGGTGTAGAATGGACTTCATCTCGGCATCAAGCTCAGTCCTTTCATCTCTGTCAGGTTTTCTGTGCTGGGACACCCAACCTTTCATCTGCCGCAGTCCGACATCTTCATCCTGTATTCGGCCCCATTCTTCATTGGTTCTTCCTAATGCCTTGGGTAGCACTCGGGCCTCCCCACTTGTCTGTGCTGCAACTGCTGGAGGTGTGAACCTGCGAAAGTCTGGAGTTTCATCCTCTTCTTTTTGTTCATCCAGATCCCCTACTGGAGTCTCAAAAGTAACCCTCGACAGACCATCGGCATTAGTGTTCTCTGTAGCAGAGCGGTAGCGGATCGAGAAGTCATACTTGGCAAGGCGAGCTGCCCAACGCTGCTCCAGGGCTCCCAGCTTGGCAGTATCCAGATGGGCCAGGGGGTTGTTATCGGTCTGTACAAAGATCTTAGCCCCTGTCAGGTAGCCCGCAAATTTTTCTGTCATGGCCCACACCAGGGCAAGGAGCTCCAGCCGGAAGGAACTATAGTTATGAGGGTTTCGCTCTGTATCCCGCAACGACCGACTGGCATAAGCGATAACTCTTTCACGTCCTTCTTGTACCTGTGACAGTACCGCCCCAAGTCCATAGAGGCTGCCATCAGTCGATAAGAGGAATGGTTTGTCAAAGTCAGCATAAGCCAAGATGGGGGCCGATGTCAGGTTTTCTTTCAGGGCCTGGAATGCCTCTTCCTGCTTCTGTCCCCAGGGGACACTTTGACCCTTGGGCCTCCCAGCTGTTCCTCTCTGCAGCTCATTCAGAGGGCCCGCTATCTTTGCGTAGTCTTTGATGAATCGCCGGTAATATCCGGTCAGACCGAGGAAAGCCTTCAACTCCCGCAGTGTTCTGGGCGCTGGCCATTGTTGTATGGCAGCCATTTTGTCTTGAGATGGCAGCACCCCATCTTGGGACACCGTATGGCCTAAGTACTCTATCTTCCTCTTGAAGAGATGACACTTCTTTGGCTTTATCTTCAGGCCATGGGATCGCAACCGCTTGAGTACCTGTCCTAGTCGGTCTAGGTGTTCTTGAAAAGTAGCGGAGTATACAATGATATCATCCAAGTATATCAAGGTTGCTTCAAAATTCAGGTCTCCCAGACACTTCTCCATCAGCCGCTGGAAGGTGCTCGGGGCATTGGATAGCCCGAATGGCATTCTGTTAAATTCGAATAGTCCCATGGGGAGTATGAATGCAGTCTTGGCCCGGTCCTTCTCGGCCACTGGTACTTGCCAGTACCCGCTTGCTAGATCCAGGGTGGAGAAGTATTTAGCCCACCCTAGGGCTGTCAGGGACTCCTCGATGCGTGGCAGAGGGTATGAGTCTCGTGTGGTGCATGCATTCAACCGCCGATAATCCACACAAAATCGAATAGTGCCGTCCTTCTTTTTGACAAGCACCACTGGGGCTGCCCAAGGACTTTGACTACCTCGTACCACTCCTGAATCTATCATCTGTTTCAACAATGTCTTCACTTCCTGGTACAACTTGGGCGGGATCTGTCGATATCTCTTCCGGGTTGGGGCAGCGTCCCCGGTCGGTATCTCATGTGTGATAGCATCTGTGCAGCCAAAGTCATCGGCATGGCGGGCAAACGCAGCCTGATTCTCCCACAGCATGGCTTCAACCGCCCGCAAACGGTCTGGACCGAGATTCTTCACATTTATCTCCATTTGGTCCACAATGGTTCTCCCATTCCATTCTGGGGTCGGAGCGTCTTCGGGTCGGGCAGTAACTGCCAGTGTCCATGCAGCATTGCCTGTTGGAGCTAAAGTCACTTCTTCCCGACTTAGCACTTCTCCCCGATGTAAGTACACACGGGCCAGTTCTACTCCAGGTGCCAAAGCGACTTCCAGATGTCCCACATTCACAGCTCTTATGGGTACTCGTCCATTCTGGACCACTGCCAGTGTCCGGGCCACTAGGGCATCCTGACCTAGTTCTCCTAGACCCCCTGGTTCGATGATCACCTCCATACCTTCAAGGTTGCGGAAGGTTCCCACAGGCAGTGTCAGTATAGTCTCCCGACCCGGAGGAAGACTGAGGGTCGCCTTTCCCGGCACTCGGATAGTTCCCACGGACTGGTGTACTGGGACACTCTTCTGTGTCCCACAGAACCGGATCAACCGTTGGAAAGCTTTTTGCGTGGGTTTGTGTGGGGTGGCTTGCTTCCAATAGCCAGGTCCCCGTTTAGTGAACATGATCTGATCCAATTCTCGTAGAATATTCATGCCCATTATCACCGGTACATCCTCCTTGAACGTCTCGGGGACCAGCAGAATACCTTTTCTTCCCACTTCCTGTCCACACAGCCGTACGTTCATCCACACGACTCCCGTGACCGGAATTTGCTGATGGTTCGCAGCTGTAACTCGGACCAATGTCTCTCGTTCTGGCTTAGCCAGTGCTTGGAAGTAACGATTGAAGTATGACTCAGGCATGGTCGTCACCTGTGATCCGGTATCTACTAAGCAGTTGACTGGAATTCCTTCAAATTCAGCTTGTATGACGGGGCACCCTGCGACCAGGTGTTCAGAGCTGTGTTGGGTGTCTTGACTCTCCACCTTCCCCGCAGTACGCCCCACTACTGCGGGGGCCGGTAGTTTAACGCCGGCTCTGAGCATCTAGATAGATCACTCTGACACTCTCTGGCGAAGTGTCCTCCTTCTCCGCACCGCCAGCACTGTGTCCCTGGACGATAGTCTCTCCGCCTGCGCGCGGGAGGCGCCCTGGCTGGCCTTGTTGGAAGATATTGAGGAACTTGGTGTGACGGTGAACTCGGGTAAGGATGCTGTGGTGTAGGAACCAGTGGGGCAATCTGATAGGGCGGTTTTTGGGCCCGGATAGGCAGCCCCAGGGGAATAGCTCGACTCCATTCGCCTTTCCATTTGTGTCAATTTTTCGTGCATAGCACTCAGGGAGTTTTGCAGGTCTTGTACCACTTTAACTAGGACCTCTTCCTTCCCCACAACCCCAAAGGGTGTGGCGGTCTGGGTCCGTATCACTCCGGAGGCATAACTTTCTTCTTTACTGCGTGCCACAGCCTCCGCCAATATTTGCCGAAAGTTCAGAGTAGGGTCCACCCTGACTCGCTCCCGCAGAACCTGTCTCAGGGGAGAGCTGAAGAGTCCCAGAATAAACTGTTCCCGCAATATTCGGTCGGCAGATCCCATGCCAGATACTCCGTCTGCCTCCTTTTTCTGTACCTCAGCCAATACTTCTTGTAGAGCCATCGCATATTGTGAGACCCCTTCATTTTCTTGCTGAACCCGGTAGAAGAATTTCGCCCGGAGGTGGCCCGCACTAGCTGTTTCACCGTATATTTCTTCCAGAAATCGCACAATCTCTTGCAAGGTGCTGCGTGTGGCTTCTGATTGTAGAAACACATTCTTTCGGGCCTCACCCTCCAGGGCAGCCAAAGCGATTTCTACCTGTAACTCTGGGCTGACATTGTAAATTCTTGCAGCGCTCTGTAATCTTGTCACCCAGTCTGACAGTGACATGTTCTTGCCATCAAATTTTGGCAGCAAGTTAAACAGCATGCCCATAGGGAGGGCCCTTGCAGGGGTTCCACCATTGCCTGAGGTACTCACATTAGCATCATGCACATTTCCTTCAGCCGCCTCCATCTCTGTAACCGTACCCTGCTCGCAGCGCCACTTGTAGCGGTCAGAGGAGTAGGGGACCGCAATGCAGAATTAAAGTACGGTACAGCAGACAGAGGCTGAAGCAGATACCGGCTTTATTAACCAACAGAGTATAATGGCCGGAGAATGATGTTAACAGTAAAAACAGATTACATAGGTTTACAGCAAAGTTAACTGCAACGTGATACTTAAAATGGCGTTCCCGCCAATGCACACACAGAGATACAGGCTACTCTGTTATATGATCCTATCTGATTCCCGCTAACCGGGACACGTTGCTGCAACGCTCTGTCTACAGAAACCTGTTCTATGCCCTACCACAGGTTAGCACCGGTGCAACTCACAGTTCTGTAGGTACAGCTGCTTTATCTCAGTCTCTGTGATGGTGGATGCAGTCAGGTCTCTGGATCTGTCCCTTGCTGTCTGTAGCTGCAGTCTCTTATGCACTGGTCTGGGTTTCTTTGCAAGTAGTTTATCTTGTTCTGTCACTTGGAGGTCACTGCAGTCTGGCCCCTTGCTCTGTAATTTGCTTGAGGTGCTCTGGGATGTTCTCTCCTCTCTTTCTCTGGTTCTCAGCTACTGTCCGTTGTATCACAGTTCAGTTCTGTCTCCTCTGGCAAGATCCTGTTGTTCTGTCCCAGGATTATACAGTCTATATCCCTCTCAAGGCCACAGCATGCAGTACCTTTCCTCAGCTCAGAACAGCCATAGAGAGCCGAACACCACACACTTCCTGGAACTTCCTGCTTCCTCCCTTCACCTAAAGCAACAACAGTGACCTCTTGTGGCTGGAAGATGCATGACAGTCTGTGGGAATTTCTCAATAGAACTACAGTGTACTGAAGTTAGTCATTCAAGGGGCTGACCCCCTACATAGGTGGGCATCAGCATACAGATACAAGCATGAATTAATATTTTTCTAAAAGACTGTAAGCCAGTGAGGCTGGAAAAAGAGGCAGCGTTGCCTACCCCTTTACCTAAACAAGGAGAAAACCCAACTTCTTACCAGTGGTTTCAGTCCTGTTTTTAGTGGTACAGGTTGTAAAATAGCTAAAAATCTAATATCTGTTGACACATTTAAACAAATTGGTTTAGAGAAAATATGTAAAAAAATATATCTGAGAGCAAGGTCCTTTTTTTTCTCTCCCCCTTCAACATTTTTATATTTCTCTGTTAAAAGTTGTGCCTTAAAAAGTGCCAAACTCATTTAGATTAATACATCATCTTTTATTTCCTGAAGGCAGTTCACTTAACGATTAAATCAACAGTTTATTATCATCTGTTTCATATGCAAGCTTTGATGAAGCGCTAGCAAAGATCACATAGTATGGTCAAAATGCTCTGTTAGCAAAAGCTGATTTTAAATCTGCTTTTAGACTGCTTTCTATTGCTCCTTAATCTTTTTATTCCCTTGGGTTTTATTTTGACGGCTTTTATTTCTTTGATATGTGTTTACTCATGGGCTGTTCATCTCCTTGTTCCTATTTGAAGGTTTTTGCTAGTTTACTTGAATAGGTTTTAGTTTACAAATTATTAAACATTATATACACTGAACAAAATTATGAACGCAACACTTTTGTTTTTGCCCCCATTTTTCATGAGCTGAACTCAAAGATCTAAGACTTTTTGTACTCAAAATGCCTATTTTTTTTAAATATTCACAAATCTGTCTAAATCTGTGTTAGTGAGCACTTCTCCTTTGCCGAGATAATCCATCCACCTTACAGGTGTGGCATATCAAGATGCTGATTAGACAGCATGATTATTGCACAGGTGTGCCTTAGACTGGCCATAATAAAGGCCATTCTAAAATGTGCAGTTTTAATGTATTGGGGGGGGGGGGGGTCCAGAAACCAGTCAGTATCTGGTGTGACCACCATTTGCATCATGCAGTGCAACACATCTCCTTCACATAGAGTTGATCAGGTTTTTGATTGTGCCCTGCAGAGTGTTGGTCCACTCCTCTTCAATGGCTGTGTGAAGTTGCTGAATATTGGCAGGACCTAGAACAGGCTGTCATATACGCCGATCCAGAGCATCCCAAACATGCTCAATGGGGGACATGTCTGGTGAGTATGCTGGTCATGCAAGAACTGGGATGTTTTCAGCTTCCAGAAATTGTGTACAGATGCTTGAAACATGGGGCCGTGCATTATCATGCTGCAACACGGAGTGATGGTCGTGGATGAATGGCACAACAATGAGCCTCAGGATCTCGTCATGGTATCTCTGTGCATTCAAAATGCCATCAATAAAATGCAAGAGGGAAGACAGCGCAGCCCCTTCTAAGTGCAGCAAGACATTTATTGAAGTATGTGCAGCAGTATTACACTCACATTTAGTCGGTGAATAAGATGCAGTTAGTCAAGTTAGTCATCTTATTCACCGACTAAATGTGAGTGTAATACTGCTGCACATACTTCAATAAATGTGTTGCTGCACTTAGAAGGCACTGCGCTGTCTTCCCTCTTGTCTCCCCCCAGAGATCTCTTCTGTCTCTTCCGCCGGCAGCTGCTACAGTGGACAGCTACCCCCTGAACTGCTTTGGGGTCCCCCTACCCCTGGTGTTTCCCTTCTCCCTTCCCCCCCTCCCCCGGGTCCCCAGGACCAGACTTTTTTGAGACCTCTTCTTGCGCCAATTCACCACTAAACCATTGCATCAATAAAATGCACCTGTGTTTGTTGTCCCTAATATACACCTGCCCATACCATAACCCCACCGTTACCATGAGCCACTCGATCCACAACGTTGACATCAGCAAACCGCTCACCCACATGACGCTATACACCCTGTCTGCCATATGCCCTGTACAGCGAAAAACCAGGATTCATCTGTGAAGTGAACACCTCTCCAGACGCCATCGAATGTGAGCATTTGCCCACTCAAGTCGGTTATGACGACGAACTGCAGTCAGGTCAAGACCCCAATGAGGACGACAAGCATGCAGATGAGCTTCCCTGAGACGGTTTCTGACAGTTTGCGCAGAAATTCTTTTGTTATGCAAACCGATTGTTGCAGCAGCTGTCCGGGTGGCTGGTCTCAGACAATCTTGGAGGTGAAGATGCTGGATGTGGAGGTCCTAGGCTGGTGGGGTTACACGTGGTCTGTGGTTGTGAGGCCGGTTGGATGTACTGCCAAATTGTCTGAAACCCCTTTGGAGACGGCTTATGGTAGAGAAATGAACATTCAATTAACGGGCAACAGCTCTGGTGCCAATTGCACGCCCCCTCAAAACTTGTGACATCTGTGGCATTGTGCTGTGTAATAAAACTGCACATTGTAGAGTGGCCTTTTATTGTGGCCAGCCTAAGCACGCCTGTGCAATAATCATGCTGCCTAATCAGCATCTTTATATGCCACACCTGTGGAGTGGATGGATTATCTCGGCAAAGAAGAAGTGCTCACTAAGGGTCCTTTCACTCGGGGTGGTCCATATTTTCCTCCGCTCAGGCACTTTTTTTTTAAATGGACACGGATGCATTTTTGGAGTGTCCGTTCTGTAAGTCCGTTTATCATCCCATCCGTTTGCGGATGACACCCCTGACATCCGATTTGCGTCCGTTCCATTTTTTAAACGGAGGAAAAATAGGGTTCTCTTCCGTTCCAAAAAATGGAACTGATCGGAAAGGACGCAAATCGGATGGTCATCCGCTGACATCCGAAATCCCATTGACATGCCTTATGTCCATTTTTCATCCCCAAACGGATCGGATGAAAAACGGACATACGGACTGCCCCTGTGAAAGGACCCTAACACAGATTTAGACTTAGATTTGTGAACAATATTTGAGAGAGATAGGCCTTTTCTTAGAGTCTGAAGTCTTAGATCTTTGAGTTCAGCTCATGAAGAAGTGTTGCGTTCATAATTTTGTTCAGTGTAGATTTTTGTTTGTGGATTCTTGTGATTCCTCAATATGTGTAACTTTGTTAAAATTTTCCTGTTATATTGTACATATTTGTTTTTACGTTTAAATCAGAAAAGATAATTTTCCTTACTTTTTTGGGATTTTCTAGGTACCCCATAATGATACATCATGTATGGAAATTTAGGTTGCTAGTCCAAAAATTCTCAGATTTAAGTCTCCTATCTCTTTCTTTCTAAGAATAAAAAAAAAGTATTATTAAAAGAATTGCAGTCATGTTTAGGTCTGTTATCATTTGCTTCCAGAATTTTGCCAGTTGGCAGAATATTTTCCAGACATCTTGCCACGGCCAAGTCCCCCTTTTCTCATGTTAGCTTGACTTGTGATCCTAAAGAGGGTTTATCAGTCTGGTCACAGTTTTTTTTTATGTTTACAGTGCAGGCCTTTTTGACAGTACAGCTTCATTTTTGAAGAAGAATTTAATCTTTTTATCAATGTAGCGTAATGCAAAACTTTTACAGCAGAGCTGAACAGCTATTGGTGCTGTGGTGGTTTACCCGATTTATGGTTCTTAAAGAAGCGACAAAAAATGTTGTATTGTATTGTACTGTTGTTGGACATTTGAAATCTGGAGGCAACATTTTGCGCATTAAAAGGATTCTAATAAAATCTGATACTAATGACATCATTTTTGCAGTGAACTGTTTATCATCTAAATCCTCATTTGTCATTAAACTACTTTGTTATTTTGTGCTTTTATGCCTTATGTTTAACATTTGGGTTAGGGCTAAGTATGTGCCGGGAAATTAAATTCAATTGAATATTTTCACAGATGCTTTATCTTGTATCCATATATATTGTTCCAGTGACTTTTGACAAATGCAGACCAAGAAGGTTTTGTCTGCCCAGCTCATCTGTTGGATTTAATTTGAATACTGTATAAGATGCTATTAAACTGATAAATGGCCCACATATGCATTTGTATGGCAAAAATGGATTTTATTCAACAAGGATTTTGATTATTGTTTTTTTAGACCATCTGAGCAAACTGTCCTTATCTGTTTTTTATTTATTATTTTTTTTAAAGCAGGAGAAATATTCTTACAGTCATTTAGTGAAAACTTTAACAGGTTTTTATTTTTTCCTAAAATTAAATCATCTTCCCCCAGCTATAGTTATTTTTCAGTCATGCAAGCCCTTATAGGGCTTTAAGAAAGCTAACGTCCTTCCAAACAAAAGAAGACCAGTTTCCATAGATATTTCTTCAAAACTGTGTTTAATGACCTTTGTTGTCTGTATCTCATCATATGAAGCCATGCTTTTTAACTCTGCATTTTTTTTTCTGCCTAAGGATTACAGAGTTGGTACTTAAGAACAAGAAAAAGTCTGGCATTATGTTTAATCAAATAGTTTTATCTCACAAAGTTATTCAAGTTTAAACCAAAAACTGACCAAATCGGCAAAGGCCGAGACTCACTCTACATGCTTGTAATGATCCACTCATTTTCCCTGTACTTGTAATTAAAAATTGCTTATCTGTAAGACCTTATTGTGATCTTAATATTCTTCTTCACTTAGTTATTTTTACACAATTTCAGCTTAGTTCTGAAATTCTAAGTAATGTACTCTTAGTAATCCTAAATCACTTCTCCTTAATTTAGAAAGGGTGCTGCAATAGAAGCTGCTAGAAGCTGCTAGGCTAGGTCTAGACAAGGGGTATTGAATTCAAAATTACAAAGGTCCCGTCATTAAAATTTTCTTCTAGCAGAGGTCCGAATATCATGTCGTAAACCCGTGGCGTCTTTTGGCATGTGCCAAACAGCATGTTGCCGCAGCACCATGCGGCTTGGTTCTTCACAATTTTAGAAAAAAAAGGTCAAGGACTTCTTTCTCTATGTTTCTCCCGGGTAGTTCAGCCCACGATGTGTGCGCCACATGCACAGATCTGAACTTCTTAGTCCCCACTGCACATCACAGTCCCCTCCACCTTCACATCAAGATCCCTTCTTGATGAGTGTCCTCAGGTCCCCCTTTACATCACCCCCCTCCACTCCTTTTACAGTAATGTTCTCACACTTCCTTATCATTGACCCCCCCCCCAAAAGTACTATCCTCTGCCCCTATTTACATCACCTCCCCCCCCCCACATTGCTTTGCTCGGTCCCCCAATTCCCCCCCCCCCACAATGCAGTCCTTTGCTACCCCGCATTACTGTCCTCAGACCCTTTCACATTACTGTGCTTATTGTCCCCCACATTACATTTCTTAGCCCACCCACATTACAGTCCTCAACCTCCCCCAATTTAATGTCATACACACACACATTACAGTCCTCAGTCCCCCACTTTAATGTCCTAACCCCCCCCCCCACACACACACACACATTACATTTCTCTGTCCTCCACTGTAAATTCCTGAACATACACACACCACAGTTCTCCCACTTCACTGTCCTCAACACACACATTCCTCATTTTCAGCATTTCACTCCCTGTGACTTCACCCCCTCCCTCACTGTCTTACCTTGCTTACACAGATCGAAGGTTGGAGGGAGGCACAGGCACAGCATATCTGGATGGAGGGGGGGGGGGTGGTGTTGCAAGATCGTGAATGGTTGCTACGACCGCCCTTCATCCTAGCAGCCAACCACCTGCTTGTTAAACTCGGGCAGCTCCGCCCTCCATCCAGAATTGTCCTGCCTCCTGCTGTCTGCTCTGTGAGGATTACAGAGCGACGGCAGGGGAAGAAAAGGATGCTAAATAGCGGTACCGCGGCGGTCCAAATGGAAACGTGACGTGGTTTGCATTTGGCCCGTGGTCCGCCATTTAGTGATCCCCAGTCTAGACAATGCTGTAATTTAAAAAACTGGGTGAAAAAATATATATTTGGATTACTGGACATTTAAATTTCTTCTGGGCTCACATATCTCACCTCAGTGTAGCTACTTTGAAAACGAGAAATAAAATGGAAAAAATGAAAAAAGCATGCATCTAGATGTTTTTATTATTTTTTTTAAAAGGTGAAAAAGGTTTAAAATTGGAAACGTTGTATTTTCATTTATCTAAACTGTATCAGATTTTGACCCGCCCCTTATATCTAAATCACACATCTTTGAGGTAAGCATAGAGATCAAATTAAAACATTGGGTTTACTGTTTAAAACTTAGCATGACCTCCATCACTTTAAAATATTTTCTCCTAGTACCACCATAATTTTTTTCCCTAAATCGTCTCCTGCCTTTGTTGGCTCCCAATGTTTTAAACCTTAAAGGTTAAAGGATAACTCCACTTTCATGAAAATACTAAAGCAAATACAATTCCTACACAAGCCATATTGTAATTTAAAGTGGTTGTAAACCCTAATATATATATATATATACCCACTGAAGTGACTGGCCTCAGGTGATACACAGAAATTAAACACATTCTCCTACATAAGCTGTACCTGCTTTCTGCAGCCCTTTCCTCTCTATAGCCTCCTAAAGCACACAGTTTACACTGCCATTCCGAACTTCTAGAGCAGGGGTGTCAAATTCAATTCCATTGTGGGCCACATCAGTGTTTTGATTGCCCTCAAAAGGCCAGTTGTATCTGTAAAACTAGATGTGCAGAGCACCGCATCCCCCCTTACATCAGATGTCAAGAGCCCCCTCACCATTAGATATCAAGAGTCCCTCACCCTCCGTTATATCACAGCGCATGCCCCTTTTCATTTGTGCTGACTCCAGGAAGAAGCTGGGGGCAGAGCTGGGAATCTCAAAGTGTAGCGTCTAGAGAAGGACCAGAGGAGGGCTGGAGTCTGCTGAGTTCTGAGACCAGGAAAGGCAGAGAGGGGTGCTGCCACTGCACAGAGAGGCGCAGGATCTGTAGGAGGAGTTCTGACCTTCTCTCTGCCACCGACTCCTGAGACAGGGGGGTCAGAGATGCATCTCTCCATGTCTGCATAAAGACGCGCAGGAGTTCTGTCCTCCACCCTGCTGCCATATGCTAAGACAAGGTGGGGGGGCAGAGATGAGGGGGTGCCGCAGCTGAAGGAGAGGTGCCAGGGCAACATGAAATGACAGAGCAAAGAAGGATTTTTTTCAGGTTTTATTGCTGTCTGTGTTCCTATTTCCCCCTCTATCCTGTCAGGACACAAATTAATGGGAAATCTCTAGATTCTACAAAGTAGATGGGAAAGAGTTAGAACTTTTGACAATTTTTGTTTTCCTGCCTCTGTGATAACAGCGTCCTCCATTTCTTGTGTGGGTATTATGGGAAGAAATTAAGGAAAATCTCTAGACAGACAGAGATTAAAAAAAAAAAAAACTGCTGACAGCCATTTTAACTCTTCCCCACATTATTCAAAAATATTTGAACTGTCCCACAAATCAAGACCCACAAGGTAGTTTTTTTTTTTTTTTGTACGCCTGCACTCATCTCCATTTATACAATATGTTCAAAAATATTTGGGACTTTAGATGAGGTGTGGCCAGTTTACAAATAATAACATAAATTATATTATACATATGCTGGTAAGCACAAAGAAGTGTATAATTATTAACATCACGTATTTACTAACATCTCCATGGCAGTTAACATCAGTACATATAAAATGCAAAAACAGTAGACAAACATACAAAGTATGTATATATAAAGAATAGTCTGATAAAACCATACACAATGAAAAAGGCATTAAAGGAATAAAGGAATTTTGCAAAAAAATATGTGGTTAAAATGAATAAACAATAATTGGATGCATGATGGAATTAGCACATATAGATTGCCTCATAGGCTCGGATGCATGATAGAGTTTGCAGATATAGATTGCCTCATAGGCTCAACGCGTTTCGTGAAAAGAGTTTTAATTCCTCAGGAGCAGGCATATTCCTGATATCTAAAAGGACATGTATACATTAGTATATTTTGGAATGTTGGGTAAGAAATGTAACTTACACAAGGGTATTAGCTGTCAGCGAGGCTGTGAATCACCCAGAGATAAGTCCAAAATGGGAACTGAGAGAGCATTAACCCCCGCACAAGACCAGAGCGCAAGGTCCATGTAGACAGTAAATATCTCCATAGTGGGTCTTGAGAGGCTCAGCTTGATAATCAAGTAAGGCTGTATAAAAATATTAAACCGGTTGTATAGATAAGAAACCATAAAATAGTATTAGTAGAAAAGGCGGACCCAAGACCAGAATACCAGGAGAAAGTGAAAAAATGTGTACAGCTGTACACCAGTTAGCCCAGGTAAAGTGATAAATAAAGCATGGGTGAAGAGTGTAGGACAACACAGACCAAAAACTAGCATAACCAACCAAAAAGGTGCTATGAAATAGAAAAAATGAAAAGGGTGACAATCACTAGTTAGTGTGGAAGCAAAGCATCCCATAAAAAGGTACTAGATAGTGTGACCATAGATACATGCTCAGGGTGATGTGCATAGAAAAATGAATGGAAAGAAAGGACCTACGCAAATGTCAAGGCCGGGACAGCTCTCAGCATCACGGTGCTGTTCAGAGTGATGGGAGTTCACCGGGTAGACTAGTGTTGCCCAGGATGGCCTCCCTCAAATGAATGCCGTTGGAATCACGTGTCGGGACGCCGACACCATGAGATGATGCCACGCTCCACACGGAATGACGTGGCGCCGATGCGCCACGGCCATGACCGAATCCCCCATCCCGACCAGGAGCCGAGGTGGGGGGGAGGGAGACGGAAGCGGCCGGGGCATGGCAGTTCCCAAAAGAGGACGATCCGGGAGATGCAAATGACCCCAGTACCAATCAGCTGAAAGTAATCAAAGGAGTATTAGATATAACTGAAATAATAAAACCAGTACCATTGTGTCATGTACTAAATAAATAAATGGACATAATGCCGGATGAACTGGGTAAACATGATAAGGGTAATAATGTTGAACCGCTGGTTACACACCTCCATCCCTCAATCTAGTTAGGTTAAAAAGGAAGGGGAAGGGAGGGAAAAAATGGGGATGGGGAAAAGTGGGACTTTAGATGAGACTCTTACCATCGGGTCTCCATCCTGGTATGTATTGAAACAATAGAACACATAGTGTTCAAAAATATTTGGGACTTTAGATGAGGTGTGCCCAGTTTACAAATAATAATATAAATGATATTATACATATGCTGGTAAGCACAAAGAAGTGTATAATTATTAACATCACGTATTTCATAACATCTCCGTGGCAGTTAACATCAGTACATATAAAATGCAAAAACAGTAGACAAACATACAAAGTATGTATATATAAAGAATAGTCTGATAAAACCATATACAATGGAAAAGGCAATAAAGGAATTTTGCAAAAAAATATGTGGTTAAAATGAATAAACAATAATTGGATGCATGATGGAGTTAGCACATATAGATTGCCTCATAGGCTCGGATGCATGATAGAGTTTGCAGATATAGATTGCCTCATATGCTCAACGCGTTTCGTGAAAAGAGTTTTCACTTCCTCAGGAGCAGGCATATTCCTGATATCTAAAAGGACATATATACATAAGTAATATTGCATCCAATGAAAAAGTATATTTGAAATGTTGGGTAAGAAATGTAACTTACACAAGGGTATTAGCTGTCAATGAGGCTGTGAATCACCCAGAAATAAGTCCAAAATGGGAACTGAGAGAGGGTTAACCCCCGCACAAGACCAGAGCGCAAGGTCCATGTAGACAGTAAAGATCTCCATAGTGGGTCTTGAGAGGCTCACCTTGATAATCAAGTAAGGCTGTATAAAAATATTAAACCGGTTGTATAGATAAGAAACCATAAAATAGTATTAGTAGAAAAGGCGGACCCAAGACCAGAAAACCAGGAGAAAGTGAAAAAATGTGTACAGCTGTACATCAGTTAGCCCAGGTAAAGTGATAAATAAAGCATGGGTGAAGAGTGTAGGACAACACAGACCAGAAACTTGCATAACCAACCAAAAAGGGGCTATGAAATAGAAAAAATGAAAAGGGTGACAATCACTAGTTAGTGTGGAAGGAAAGCATCCCATAAAAAGGTACTAGATGGAGTAATTATACACTTCTTTGTGCTTACCAGCATATGTATAATATAATTTATATTATTATTTGTAAACTGGCCACACCTCATCTAAAGTCCCAAATAATTTTGAACATATTGTATAAATGGAGATGAGTGCACGCGTACAAAAAAAAAACTACCTTGTGGGTCCTCCTGATTTGTGGGACAGTTCAAATATTTTTTTAATAATGTGGGGAAGAGTTAAAATGGCTGTCAGCAGCTTTTTTTTTAATCTGTCTGTCTAGAGATTTTCCTTAATTTATCCCCATAATACCCACACAAGAAATGGAGGACGCTGTTATCACAGAGACAGGAAAACAAAAAATGTCAAAAGTTCTAACTCTTTCCCATCTACTTTGTAGAATCTAGAGATTTCCCATTAGTTTGTGTCCTGACAGGATAGAGGGGGAAATAGGAACACAGACAGAAATAAAACCTGAAAAAAATCCTTCTTTGCTCTGCCATTTCATGTTGCCCTCGCACCTCTCCTTCAGCTGCGGCACCCCCTCATCTCTGCCCCCCACCTTGTCTTAGCATATGGCAGCAGGGTGGAGGACAGAACTCCTGCGCTTCCTGCGCTTCTTTATGCAGCCATGGAGAGAGGCATCTCTGACCCCCTGTCTCAGGAGTCGGTGGCAGAGAGAAGATCAGAACTCCTCCTACAGATACCAGCATATGTATAATATCATTTATATTATTATTTGTAAACTGGCCACACCTCATCTAAAGTCCCAAATATTATACTTTTCCTACTATGTACACCAGTGACTGGATGATCTGGATTGGTCCTCCCCCTTTCTTTTCTATAAGGACTCTGGGACTTTTTACACCTTAATATTTAAGGACTCTTATTTATTTGCACATATTTTTATATGAATATCTACCATTGGCGCTGCTTCTATTGTGTTATATGAAACACACTGTAGAGCAGGCAGGGGCATAATTACGACTCATGGGACTCCATAGAAACATTTTGATGGGGACCCCTGGCTCTCTGTTGCAGCCTGCAATGTCAAATGTAACTATATGTATATCAGTATATTGCAAGGGGCCAGGGCTGTGGCTGTGTTGTAGTTGCAATAATAACTATATTTATATCAGCTGTCCTATAAAGTTTTAACTAAGTAGAAACTCTGACATTTTAATTGCATTAGGCATACAAGATTATTTTGGTCTGTAGTTGGAGTCCAGAGGGCGATAAATCTACCCTACTAAGCGACAGCAAAGCAAATGCACATTACTGCACAGAGGGGGACTTCACCACTCCTCTGCTGAAAACGTAAAGTGTTACTAAACCCACAACAGTAAATTCAGTCTGTATATGCAGTAAAGCATGCTTATTATACTCACCTGCAAATTTGTAACAAGGCTGTTTGATCCTGTCTTCTCTGATCCAACCCTTTTTCCACAGTCCCTAATCCATCTCCTGATAGTACAGAGCCTTGAAGGCAATCTGCACATGCTCAGTTTGGTGTGTATTGCTAAACAATATTTATTTCCTTGGAAGGGTGCATTTGATCAGCACTGGGCCAATCAGCACTGTCCAGACAGAGGGTCAGAGGTCCTGCAGCCTCATAGAACAGTCAGAGTAGAATATAAACTCCTCCTACAAGCTTTAACCAGACACTCATAGAAGTCACAAGACTGCTATATACTGCTGATCAGAAAAGGTATTGAGCAGTTTATATTTACGAAAATAATTGTGTACTGTGGGAGACCAGATATAGTGAATGCAGGGTCCTGGGCTTAGTAACACTTTAACAGTTTGGTTTTCCTTAACAACGTCCCTATTGGGGTCCCCTCCTACCCTAGGCCTCATAGCAGCCGCGTGGGCTGCTATGGCTATTATTACGCCACTGACAGCAGACCCGAATTATACAGCAGGCCCATTCCAGAACACTACTGAAGTTTAAATGAATGGCATTTCACACTGCACATCAAGCAACTTTTTCCTCACTATCTACACAGTTCAGCAATTAAAATGATATAACTCTCTGGTAACTTGGAATAGGCACAGACGCTGGACTTTGATGTTCTTTGCGTATCTAATGTCCCACAGGAACATGAGTCACTCTGATAGCTAAGAAACCAGTCAAGCTTATGTATAGTTCTTCAGTAAAATTATGCATTCCCATGTTCATATTACTTTAACATATGCTAGCTAGCTTTAATTATGTCACACTTTTTGTGAAGGTGTAAGAATATAATGTAAAAGTGTTCCGAGTGTTAAGCTGTCATCCCAAGACTGTATTTTAATTACAAAATGTGAGATATTTAAAACTTTACATTACAAGTAGTGGGAACAGACAAGTCAGTGGACCAATCCTACCATATAGAGTATGCCTACGGGGAAGTTGATTTAACATTTATGTGATGATGTAACAAAAAGCATCATAGTTCCATTAGCTATAAGAAAAGGAGGGAAAGGGGCCTAAATTGTGACCTCCGGCTGCTACTCCATAGATATGGCTGTTGCTACCCCCTCCTTAAACATATGCTTCTGTCATGCAGCAGCATGGATTCCTTTCTCTTTCTCAGCTGTCATATAGAAACACTCTAGTAATAAGTGTGTCTATGATTAGCTAATGGCAGTTGAAGGAGGAGGGGGGTCACACCACCTGCTGGGTAAGTAAATGCAGAGTAAAAATACTGCTGTTTTTTTAAGTATTTCGGTATACATTTATTTTATTAAAATGTTAACATGTCCAATATATTGTATATGCATCCTTTATAAAAAAAGACAGGGGTAGCAATTTTTTTTAAATAAAACCTTTACTTTTTGCTACTAAACAGCAACATTTTTATTTTACCAGTGGTAATGTCCCCAATCCTTTTCTCTATACACTCTATTACCAAAAGTATTGGGACGCCTGCCTTTACACGCGCATGAACTTTAATGGCATCCCAATCTTAGTGCGTAGGGTTCAATATTGAGTTGGCCCATCCTTTGCAGCTATAACAGCTTCAACTCTTCTGGGAAGGCTGTCTACAAGGTTTAGGAGTGTGTCTATGGGAATGTTTGGCCAGTCTTCCAGAAGCGCATTTGTGAGGTAAGGCGCCAATGTGAACGAGAAGGCCTGGCTCGCAGTCTCCTATCTAATTTTTCCCATAGGTGTTCTATGGTCCAAATCATTTAGTGGAGAGGATTATGATGTGGGGTTGTTTTTCAGGGGTTGGGCTTGGCCCCTCGGTTTCAGTGAAGGGAACTCTGAAGGTGTAAGCATACCAAGACATTTTGGACAATTTCATGCTCCCAAGTTTGTAGAAACAGTTTGGGGATGACCCTTTCCTTTTCCAGCGCACAAAGCAAGGTGTGTGGACGAAAATACCTTGTTGATATCAGAGGTCAGAGGAGAATGGGAAACTGGTTTGAGATGATAGAAAGGCAGCAGTAACTCAAATAACCACCAAGGTATGCAGAATACCATCTCTGAACGCAAAACACATTGAACCTCAAAGCAAATGGGCTACAGTAGCAAAAGACAACACTGGGTGCCACTCCTGTCAGCTAAAAACAGGAAACTGAGGATACAATTTACACAGGCTTACCAAAATTGAACAATAGAAGATTGGAAAAGTGTTGCATGCTCTAATGAGTCTTGATTTCAGCTGTGACATTCAGATGGTAGGGTCAGAATTCGGTGTAAATAACATGAAAGCATGGATCCATCCTGCCTTGTATCAATGGTTCAGGCTAGTGGTGGTGGTGTAAAGGTGGGGGGGATATTTTCTTGGCACACTTTGGGCCCCTTAGTACCAACTGAGCATCGTTTAAATGCCATGGCCTACCTGAGTATTGTTGCTGATCATGTTCATCCCTTTATGACTGCAGCAACTGCGTAAAGCTATCATGTCAATATGGAACAAAATCTCTGAGGAATGTTTCTAACACCTTGTTAAATCTATGCCATGAAGAATTAAGGCAGTTCTGAAGGCAAAAGGGGGTCCAACCCAGGCCTAGCAAGCTGTACCTAATAAACCTAAGCTTTGTGACATGGTTCATTATCCTGCTGGAAGTAGCCATCAGAAGATGGGTACACCGTAGTCATAAAGGGATGAACATGATCAGCATTAATACTCAGGTAGGCCGTGGCATTTAAACGATACTCAATTGGTACTAAGGGGCCCAAAGTGTGCCAAGGAAGTATCCCCCTCACTATTACACCACCACAACCAGCCTGAACCTGTAAATGTATAGTATAAACTATACATACAGTATGTACTGTGTAGCGTTCACCCCCTGCAGGAGCCACTGGTATTTTACCCTGGTCTTTTCCACTCTTTGATCTGAAGCCAGTCACAAGGTATTTCCCACAGCCAGATACACACTCATTGTCTCTAATGACTAATCTAGGGCTTCTGTTCTGTTGTTTTATTGGAAAACCTGGATAGGGTAAGGGATATAGTGGGATACTTCTCAACTGAACTATTTACACGCGAGGACAGCTTTCTCTGTAGAACTGTGTAGCAGACTGTACAGAATAAAGCAAAGTCCCTTTGTAGCAAAAGTTATTTAGTGGATCCTGCTTCTTCAAAACACTAGCTGGAGTCCCCTTTAGCCTACATCCAGCAGCTGACTTCTAGCACCCAGTGGGGGATTTAGCAACAGTAGTCTCTAGGATTCCTTTAGGGCTTCTGTACTCACAAGGCCCTGGTCACAGGTCACCTTCCTTCATGATATCAGACAGGATCCATGGCCATCTTCCCTCGGTATGCTCTCAGGAGAACCATCAGTTTAGAGTTCACTGTTCAGCCCCTTAGTTCTCCCACCTGAGGCCACATGGCAGCCTGTGCTGGTGAAAGGTGACAGGCCCCCTCCCTAACTAGACCTTTCCTCTCATGCGGAAAACCCAGTGCCCATATGTGCCTCAAACATAAATACAGGTGCCCAGCATGCATAAAGGCACCTCCCCTTACAATTGGCTAGGGCTGTATGCTTATTCATGCTGCTCATTTGCCTAGTCTCCACCTATAGCCCAGAATATTCTGAGCACGGCTGGCCAAAGACATTGTGTTGCCTGGGTCCAAGAATTAAAGGCTGCCCCCCCCCCCACCAAAAAAAAGTCATGCCCACCAAAAGGCCCCCACATCCATTATTTTATATAAATATAACATTTTGAAAATATTATATATACTGTTAACTTCCTCCATAACTCACCACTGGACCAGTCAACAAAACACCCACTGTCTGTCCTCACTCCTCATGTCACTCCTGTGTCTGCCGCGCCTCCTGCCCTAGAAGATCCAGCCTGCCCTGTGTGAGATGGAGTGTGCTGATGTCTGATGTTATTGCGCACACCAGGATCATGCGGGGGACATTCCCCGGAGGAGACGCTCTGCCTCCTCATATTTATCAGTTTGCACTACAGGTGGCAGTATAAGATGGGAAAATGCCACCTGCAACGTGTCACAAACTGATGACACAAAAACCTGCTGGAGAAAAAAATCTTGGGAGAAATTTTGCCGCTCCTCTCCAAGTGCTGCCTGGGTCCAATGGACCCAGTGGAACCCATGGTAGGGCCGGTCCTGCTTCTGAGGTTGCATAGGGATACTTAGCATAAGTAGCACCAAAGCACACTGAACAACTCACAGCTCGCTGTTAAGCAGACGGCACAAAAATGTACCTAACATGTACCTATGTAATACACTCACCCTAGCACCTATCTGGGAGGTGCTGCAACTGTATTTGTGAGAGGTATAATTCATAAATAATTATGTTTTTTTTTTTAACAGGATTCCATCTGTGATTCTTGTAATTGAGTTTGTTTATGGCTCTATAAATACACTCAGTAACAAGTGTTACAGGAATGTCTTGATATAAATAAAAGCAAAATTGTTTATGAAAGGCCTCCTTCACACAAGTCTTTTATTAACTTCAATTGTATTTTTTTAAAGGGTAACTCCACTTTCATGGGAAAAAAATAGCAAATAAAAAAATAATAATATAGCATATGCAATTGCCACTCAGGTCACATTATAATTGAATGTTATAAAAATGACCTGTGCTTTTTAATCTGCAGTGCTGTATTTATCTGTAAAATACAATGCAATATACTTGGAGGTGTTCTGTACACAGATGGTATACAGAACGCCCCCCACTATAAGGGTGTATTAGCAGGATTTGCAGACAACTAGCTGCTTGTGTGCATGGAAGGAGGAAGTAGAGAAGCTGCTTGTCCCCTAGAAACACTAAAACTCACCCCAAACTTTATTTTTGCTTAAGCCACCATAAAATATGTATATATTTTTTTTAAATTTCTGTTTATTTATTTTGCAACGAAACAAAACAGACAAATACAACACAATGCCACGCAGGGCAGCACAAAACGAAAACAATTCACTACAGGTCGCCCAATAATCCTGGACCACCGGGCACCGCCAGAAGACATGGCAAAAATCCGCTGGAGAATACGAGCAACGCCAGCACTCCGCAGATGATGTTTGGTAAATTCGTGCCAGTCTCGCCGGCGTATAATAGATCCTATGTAGGAACTTAAAATGAATTAGGCGATCCCTTGCAGAGACCAAGTAAGCAAAAGTGAAGCTCCACATATCATCCCAATCGTCGCCATCTAAGTCCGGTACCTCCTCCACCCAACGTTCTCTACACCTGCGCACTGCTAACGGAGTGGTAACAAACAGCTCTTTATACAACTCCGATAGGGGTTTCCACATATCCGCAGACTGCACAACCTTTTCCAGCGTTGAAGCCTGAAGCTCCACACGGGAAGAACCAAACTGTGCCACAAATGCATGACGGAGCTGAAGATAGCGGAATAGATATTGATTCGGTAGATGATATTATGCCTTCAGGGAATCAAAGGGGCAAAGTTCACCACCGGAGGTAACATCCCCCAGCATCTTGACCCCCCTAGATGCCCAGATAGCAGGATCAGGAATCGAGGCAAAATGAGGAAACTTAGGATTCCACCATAGGGGGGAGGCCGGGGACACACTAGTCGCTCCAGGCTCCATCAGCACCCGCATATGTTCCCAGGCTTTGATGGTGGAGCGCATCGTACCCATCAGTGGAAAGTTAGCCTTGGAGCCTCGATGTAAAAGAAGACGAAGACTCTCATAGGAACCCAAAACCGCTGCCTCCAGCACCGTGGCAGAATCCCCATCGTCCCCACGAAGCCAGCGACGCGCAACCACTCCCTGCCCAGCCAGAAAATATTTGTAAAGGTCAGGCAAGGCAAGACCCCCTTGACCCCAGGGTTCCTGTAACACCTGAAGACCAATCCTAGGAGGGGAGTTAACCCAGATAAAGGAACCTATCAGGCCATGGACCCGGTGGAAAAACGAGCGGGGGACCCACATCGGGGAGTTCCTGAGAAAATACAGAAAGACAGGGAGAAGTTTCATCTTCACTAGATTAATGCGCCCCAAAACCGACAAGGGTAGATCTCTCCACACTTCCGCCTTGCGCTTAAAGACATCCAGCAATGGCAGAAGATTAAGAGCAAGGTAATCCACCACCCTAGCCGACACCCTGACGCCCAAATAGGTGAACTCAGTAACCCATTTTAAAGGCAAGGAACTATCAGCTGCAGCAATAGCACCCGGATCCATTGATAGCAAGGTAGATTTATCCCAATTAACCCTAAGGCCAGAGAATTTGGCAAAAGTATCTAGGTTATTATACGTACACCGCACGCAGGGGGGTATTTGGATCTTTCAAAAACAGGAGCATATCATCCGCATAAAGCGCCAGACACTCCCTAATGGAGCTGACCTCCAGCGCGCCCACCTCAGGAGACGCGCACAGCGCAATGGCCAAGGGTTCTATCATTAGGGAGAACAGGAAGGGCGAAAGAGGACAACCCTGCCTGGTCCCCCTACCCACTGCAAAAAAGGGGACAGGGATGACCCAATTTTCAACGCCATGCGAGGGGAAGAATACAAGAGGGTAATCCACTTACAAAACTTAGGACCAAACCCCATGCGCCACAACACCAGCCCCATATACACCCAGTCCACCGTATCAAAGGCCTTGGCTATGTCCAGGGACACCACCACCATAAAATATTTTGAGCATGCTATGTGTAGAATTAGCACTCCTACCACATACACATGTCTTGTACCTGGTGCAGTCCCAAACTAACAAGAGAGGACTCTCTTGTACTGCCAACCCATGCACTCTAGAAATGATGACAGTGGCTTGAGTGGTGAAGAGATTAAGACTAAGAACCAGCTGCTGCCTTGTAGGGGAAGAAACATCTTGTTGGTTACTGGAACCAGATGCACACCAAAGATAGAGCTGGACTGCAGCACTTATTTGACAGATGTTTGGTTTGGATACAGGTCAGGGTCAGCAGCAGGCAGGAGGAAGAGATGCAAAATTGGCAAGCAGGAGTGCAGTCAAGGCACAGGCTGAGATCAGTAAAAGGCAGGCAAAGAACAGCAGAATCTCCAGATTAGTAAGTAGTCAAAGTCAGTAGCATAAGATTCTAAAGCAAAGCAAACCACTTTAAATTGCAAAACTTTCTTTCTGTGAGCCTTCTTTGGAAATGCATTAAGGACTCATGGGTGAATTAAATTTTGGAGCCATTGCTTGTTGCCAGCTTACTTTTCCAGGTAGGAAATTGGCTGTTTATACTAGTACATTGATTTTGGTGGAAATATAGTTAAGCACATTGGTTTATTTTTTGTGTGTTTACTGCTTTAATTGAGCAGCCACTAGGAAAGAGATACTGTGGTAGCCCAATGTCAGCAGCTTTCCCCCTTACGTCCTGAGGAAGTCCTGAGTACATGGAACAAAATGCATTGATGTCACAAGGTATGTCTGCCCCACCATTGGTGCCTTCCATGTCATGTGAAAGTGTATGCGAGCTCTCATCTGCAATTTGTTTCAGGACAAAAGACTCCATTGAGATAACAAGTCTATGCAGTTTAATAGCACAAGGCACAGGATGGATGGGTCTTTTGCTGGGCTCATCCAACTAAGAATGGGTAAGATTATAATATTTATGCAGCAGAGGTTCTAAACATACTTGGTCTAGTGCACTCATTGTTTTATGACAACATTATCTCTGTCAGAAATACGGTAGTTGTATCACTCATTGCGGTAGCCCCAGTCACATTCGTTTATATTGTGCCCCTTGGAGTCCAAGCCAGCTCATGGAAACCTGCTTCACTTTTATGTAGCTCAGTTGGTCAGAGGATTGGACATGGAACAAGCCAGATATTGCTCCTTGTATGTTGAGCACTGAGGGGCACGTATGTCACTGATGGGCAACTGACTAATCATGCAGTGACTGTTCTGGACTTACACATAATTAGCATGGCAATCTCAGTCATATACAGTTGTGTGTAAAGTGAACTGATCCAAGGGGTCTATCTACGCTTGTATTATTAAACTATGAGTACCATACAGCTGCATATTCCTAACCTCTAATGGTTTTAGGACTAGGCATTAATGATTGCATTACTACATTTGGAATAAGGTTTTGAAAAAACATTTACGTGGCTCACTTTACATATACATGGATGTATGTTCATGGACCATCAGTCATAAGGGCCACATATTCTATGACTGCTCTATTTTTTCTGTGTCAGACAGTTTCTGGCATGACTTATATACAGGTATGGCTATTAATCTGAATATTATCACCTATTTTGGCAATCAATTTTAGCCATGTTGAATAGGTAATGATATGTACATCTTGTATCATGGTTGCCTAGTGTAATTAATTGCTCATGGCAGTGAAGGCACTTGGGCATGGTGGGGTAGTTGATGTATGTGTTTTAAAGTGATTGTAAACCCTCACCTTGTAAAACAGCCCATTCAGTGTAAAACAGAAATGAAAGGCAAAACATGTGCATAGATATAAAAAAAATGATTAACACTTTCTTCCCCCTTTTTTTTTTTTAATAAGTGGCCACATATCCTCTGTTCTCAGCTACGTAAGAGCTAGGAGAGGAGAAACAGCAGCACACTGATTTTCCCAGTGAAAGGCTGTGCAGGTGGGGGGAGGAGTGTAAGGACAAGTCTGATCATTGGAGGCTGAATTCCCAGGATTGCTAAAAAATAGGGATGGGCTCAGGCGTGTTCGGGATCGTAGTCCACCCACCTGACCGATCCCATCAGGAAGCCAACACAGCACACCGCTAATCACAGGCATTGAGACATTTCCTGGTCCTTAGCTGCACAGACCAGGAAATGTCTCAATGCCTGTGATTAGCGGTGTGCAGTGTTGGCTTTCTGGCAGGATCGGGCAGGTTGGTTGGGACTAGGATCCCCAACTCGCCTGAGGAGCCCATCTCTATTAGAGAACTGACCACTGTGTGTTCTCCTGCTTAGTGCAGCCATTTTTTAATAGGAAAGCAAAGGGGCTTGCAGCAACACCAAGGATTTCACAAAAGAAGTAATACAAAGAGAACAGGATACTTTCTCATACAAGTATATGGTACAGCAGGCATATATCAGGAATATGAAATGTTGGGATTACATACTCTTTAACTGTCTTTAGGGATTAGTGGGGAATGTAAGGGAATAGAGGGAAGGAGGGAGGGGGGGGGGGGCATTGATAGGGACAAAGTACTATGGATATTGAAATTTTAGATTTTGCAAAACATATACTGTACATACAGAATATATTCATTTTATGTGATTTTTTTTTATAACAAGTTTATGATTCAGCACCACCAAGTTGGTGTCTTATTTTTGATTACTGATTTAAGAATGATCCAATAAACCACTAGAAGTTATGAAGATATCTAACAGTAGATTATTTTATATATTAGAAAGTAAACCAAAAAAATGTTCTAAGTGATAAGACGGGAGTTTTTAAATGGAATGAAATCTCCATAACGCACCTGTTGTTCAAATCAAAAACTGAATTGCCTTCTCAATGAATAAAGTGCTTACAGATGCTGCAGATGTCTACTTGGTTAAATCACTGTACTCATTCTTGAATCACTTGACCTTTCTGTGTTAGTTATAATACAAAGTTATAAACAGAAGTACCCACTGTCGCAAAGCATTCGTTAATCATTTTATTGCTACTTTCCCACATACCTCTTCCAAGTTTAAAAAATGCTTGGGTGATGGAAGTACGTGCCAAACATGAATGTACTCCTACACCATACCAAGAAAAATATTATCAAACCCTAATTAGAGACTGGAAAAAAGGCCCCAGTGCTAACATGTTTCTTTTTTTTTTTCCCACAAAAATAAGTGCAAGTAGTATGATAACGTCTATAAAGGATGGTCTGTTTTCCATAATTAACCACTTGTCATCTAGGCCAATCCTGACACTTTGCTCTCACATGTAAAAATCTACTTTTATTTGCTAGAAAATGACTTAGAACCCCCAAACATTATAGATTTTTTAGCAGAGACCCTATAGAATAAAATGGTGTGTGTTGCAATTTTTTATGTTACACGATATTTGCACAGCAATTTTTCAAACGCAATTTTTTTGGAAAAAAAACACTTTCATGAATTAAAAAAAGACCAAAACACTAAAGTTAGCCCAATTTTCTTGTATAATGTGAAAGATGATGCTATGTCAAGTAAATAGATACTTAACATGCCATGCTTTAAAATTGCGTCTGTCCGTGGAATGGCAGCAAACTATGGTGTTTAAAATTCTCCATAGGCGACATTTTTAAGCGCCTTTAAAGGTTACCAGTTTAGAGTTGCATAGGAGGTCTGGTGCTAGAATTATTGCTCTTGCTGTGATGTTCGTGACAATACCTCACATATGTGATGCGATCCCCGTTTACATATGTGTACGGGAGTAAGCTATTCGTTCGCATTTGCTGGATGGGGGACACTTTACTTTTTTTTTTTTTTGTTTTAATATTTTATACAACAATTTGTTTTTTTTAAATTACATTTATTGCTATCACAAGGGATGAACAACATTCCTTGTGACAGCATGGGTCATGACAGGTCCTCTTTATGGAGAGATCTGGGGTCTATTAAACCTCAAATCTCTCCTCTAGCCTCCCATTCAGTCAATCAGACACAGATCGTCTGATCGGCTGCTTTCCTGACCACTGATGGCCAGGTAAACAAAGAGGCAGAACTGGAAGTGACGACATCCCAGTTTCTGGGGGTTACAGAGAGAGGGGAATGATGTCAGTACCTCTCTCTCTCTCTGTACAGGGCAGCCATCGTCACCGCCACATCGCTCCCGGGAACTGCGATCATAAGGTAGAGGAGGGAAAGGAGAGGACCCCCTTCCGCAACCCACAGAAGTGACTGTGTGATTAATTAGCCACTCAGATCACTTCTGCCTGAAAGAGAATCGCCGCCTGAAAACATACATACTGGAATAATGCCTGTAGGTGCAGGCATCATTCCAGTATAACCACTGAAACTAGAGGATGTCCATGGAGGTCCTCATGGTAGGAAGTGGTTAAAGTAGCATTAAAATTCAAAACCTGCATCCAAATACTGTATATCATACCAGGCTAATTTACACAATGATACAGTAAAGGCCTCATGAACATGGGGCATTTAGCAACCTGCAGTAGGAGAAGATTGTTTCAATGTGCAAAGATATTTGTTAGCTCAAAACATCATGGGTCATCATGTCCCAATGTAGCCCTGGGGATGGCAAAATGCATTGATGATATTGTGTATGGCCTCAACCCTGCTATGAGGTCTGGCTAAGGTGAGGGTTTGGTGGCATTTTCCAATGCAAGCGGCATCCTCCCCCCTTTCAGTATGGTTTACTGAAATATGCAAGCTTGCGAGAAATCAAGGAAAGACAAGGACTTAAGGGAAATTATATCTCTCCATCACAACACTCAACACATATATAGGGGGCTGACCATGGAAACCCAAACTTCTGAGGTTTCAGTAACATTTTGACTGCTAAAGCCGAATTGCAGAGTGGATGTATTCATTAAACAAACATGCAGGGATAGCAACACAATGCATAGTACTGAAATCAAAAGATTGCTCTTACTAGCTGGGGTCTCCAATACAATTATTATGTTCTGAAAAGGGTGGGACTTGACTTCCTAACTGGTTTGATGTTGAGGTGACAACAGTTGTTCACACAGTCCTCCTAAAACAGTTTTCCAAGGAGAGAAAACAATGTTCCAACTCAAATAAAGTATAAAAAGAATTCTAAAACATAGAATACAGAAATACAGAATGATGCAGAGTTTTATTTGTGTAGTGCCAACCCCATGAGGGCTGCTGGAAGATGACTGACCCCAAAGGTTGCCCTGACCTTGCAGGCCTCCCGACAACTCTGACATTTGTTTTCGGAATTTGTTTTGTTTATTTAAATTCAAATTTGATTCAAATTTTGCGAATTCTGTTAAACCTGAGTTCAATTCAACCAAATTTGTTAAATTCTAATCTAATTCCATTCAAATTTATTCTATTCAAAATTAGAATTTTAGTTATATTCTATATCTTCCATTCCATTCTATTCTATTGTTTTTTTCTATTCTATTTTTTTATTGTCTATTCTTTTCTTTTCTATTCTATTCTATTCTTTTCTATTCAAATAAAAATGTATTCTATTCGAAATTCGAATTTCTGAAGATGGTTATATTCTTTCTATTCTACTCTATTCTATTGTATTATTTTATATTCTTTTATATTTTATTCTTTTCTTTTCCATTCTAATCTATTCTTTTCTTTTGTATTCTATTCTATTATTTTTTATTCTATTTGAGTTCAAAATTATTCTATTCAAATTTGAATTTTAGAAGATTGTTATATTCTATTGTATTCTTTTCTATTCTATTCATGTATTTTCTATTCTATTCTAATCTATTCTTTTCTATTCAAATTTACATTTATTCTATTCAAATTTTGGGAATTGGTTATATTCTATTCTGTTGTTTTTTCTATTATATTCTATTCTATTCTAGTCTTTTGTTTTCTATTCTATTCTTTTCTATTCGAAATTTGAATTTATTCAATTGTAATCTGAATTTATTCTATTTGAAATTTGAATTTCAGCAGCTGGCAATATTCTTTCTCCTTTATTCTATTCTATTATTTTTTTCTAGTCTATTCTTTTCTATTCTATTCTTTTCTATTATATTCTATTTCAATTCAAATTTATTCTATTTGAAATTAGAAGATAGTTATATTCTTTCTAATTTATTTTATTCTTTTTAATTCTATTTTATTCCACTATTTTCTATTCTATTCTTTTATTTTCTATTCTAGGACCAAATAGGGTTAGGGCACTCGCTATCTATCCCCTAATAAAGTTTTAACCCCTTGATCACCCTCAGTTAACCCCTTCACTCCCTATCACACTGTGCACTAAATACAGTATATAGTTAAATACCGATCACTGTATTTAGTGTCACTTGTGACCCTAATTTGCGCTTGCGCTAGGCCTAAATTGGGTTAGGGCACCCGCCATCTATCCACTAATAAACTTTTAACCCATTGATCTCCCCCAGTTAACCCCTTCACTCCCTATCACACAGTGCACTAATATATACAGTATATCAGCTAACCACTGATCACTGTATTAGTGTCACTTGTGACCCCAGTTTGCGCTTGCGCTAGGCCCAAATAGGTTTAGGCCACCCGCCATCTATCCCCTATAAAGGTTTAACCCCTTGATCTCCCCCAGTTAACCCCTTCACTGCCCTGTCACAGTGTTCACTATATACAGTGATTACTGATCACTGTATTAGTGTCACGGGTGACGCTAGTTAGGCTAGTTAGCATCAGGGTCCCACCACGCCACCGTTATTTAGCATCAGTTAGAGTCAATTACACTAACACACATACACACACACAAACACACACCTCCATTACTAGTATAGTGTTTGAACAGATCAATATCTGATCTGATCAGAGCTATACTAGCGTCCCCATAGTTTAGTGTTCCCAAAACGCGGTGTTTGCACAATCAGCACTGATTCCTGCCAGCACCTGCATTTAGCCCCTCCACCCAGTCCACCCTACCCAGGCAAGTGCAGTAATAAATAGATTACTGTCACTTCCAAAAAACACAAATCACAGGCCTAATCTCTGCTAGCACTAGCAGTTTTTTGTAGCGACCAAATAGTCCTTGACAACCAGGTGCTTTTTAACCTGTTAGTCACACTACTGTACCGGTAAATTTAGTTGATAAAATGTCCAAACGGTGGTACAGTAGTGCAGAGGCCTACAGTATACTGACCATGTCAGATGAGAGCGATGGGGAAGCCTCACTGGCAGAATCAGGGTCAGTATATGAACCTGTAGACAGCAGTGGCTTCCTGACAGACAGCTCCGATAACGGGTGGGTCCCTGCTAAGGTCAGGCGTACCCGACCCCATTCTGGAGTTGCTGAGATGCAAGAACCAGATATTTCTTGTATGCAGCAGAGTGCCAGTACTAGTGCCGCTCACGCTTCTCGTGATCTGGCAAGCACGAGCGGCCTAGTACACCCTGGACCTAATACAACCAGCACTGCAGTAAGATTTGGTGACGTGGCGAGTCCCATAAGTGCAGTTGAAGCTGGTGCGGTGGATAGCACGAGTAGTGGCCCGCAGCCACCGCGTATTCGAAGACAGGCCCGTAGAGCCCATAGTGTCCTCCCTGAAGCGCTGTCATGTCCTAATTGGCAGCCCACAGATTCTACAGCGCCCGTACTTCCCCCATTCACTGCCCAACCCGGAATTCAAGTGGAAACTGCTGGTTTTAATCCCCTTAATTTTTTTGAGCTGTTTTTAACTGACGATCTTTACAGATCTATTGTGGATCAATCAAATTTATATGCACGTCAATTCATCGCTGCCAACCCAAATTCGCCCCTTGCCAGACCATTCGCCTGGAATCCTATAAAGGTTTCCGATTTTAAGACCTTTCTGGGCCTATCCTTCAACATTGGCATTGCAAAAAATAATGAATTGTGGTTATATCGGTCCACTGACCCAATTCACCAAATGCACGTGTTCTCTGCTGCTATGTCCAGGGCTCGATACAAACAAATATTTAGGTTCATGCATTTCAACGACAAAGAACTCTGTAATGCTCGGGGAGACCCTGAATATGATCGGCTCCACAAAATTCGGCCCCTCGTAGACCACTTCAATCAGCAGTTTGCAGCCTTGTTTACCCCCAAACAAGATGTCTGTGTTGACAAGTCCCTGATAAAGTTTGATGGCCGCCTTGCTATGAAACAGTATCTCCCCAGCAAGCGTGCCAGATACGGGGTCAAACTGTACAAGCTGTGTGACAGGGCCACAGGCTATACAGTTATTTTCCGTGTCTACGAGGGAAAAGATAGCACTGTGGAGACCCCCGACTGCCCAGACTACATAGGGAGCAGCAGTAAGGCAGTTTGGGACTTGGTGTCACCCTTATTCGGAAAGTGGTACCACTTGTACGTGGACAATTTTTATTCAAGCGTGCCACTTTTTAGACACCTCTTTCAATTACAAATTGACACTTGTGGCACCGTGCGATCTAATCGCCGGGGCTTCCCCCAACGGCTAGTAAATGCCCCACTGAGTCTGGGGGAGAGAGCCTGCTGGAGGTGCGATGAATTGCTTGCAGTGAAGTGGAGGGACAAACGGAACATTTTTGTTCTGTCCTCCATTTACCCAGACACGGCAGTCGAAATTACTACGGTCACTGGTGTTGTTGTTGAGAAGCCCCTCTGTGTCCCCGACTATAACTGTAAAATGGGAGGGGTGGACTTCAACGACCAGATGATGGGACCGTACTTAATTGCCCGTAAGGCCAGACACTGGTACAAAAAAGTGTCTGTATAACAATTTCAATTGGCTATTTACAACGCTTTTGTCTTATACAAAGCGTCTGCCAAAACATTATCCTTCCTACACTACCAGGAAGAGATAATCAGAGCCCTTCTGTATCCAGCTGGGGCTCCTGCCCAACTTCCCCAACCAGATGCAGTGAGCCGGCTGCATGAGAGGCATTTTCCGGAATTCCTCCCGAGTAGCCCTACCCAAAGATACCCCCAAAAAAAGATGCCGTGTCTGCAGCAATTATTGTCACGACTGTCCTGACCAGCCTGGTCTTTGCCACGGTGACTGTTTCCGTCGCTACCACACACTAGTGGATTATTAGCGTAGGGTACAGCACGGCACAGTTTAGGGCACATTTACACAGGGTCTCAAAAGATGTTCGATGGCTATCGTCATTTTTAGAGACCCTAACCTGGAACCTGGAACTTTAACGTTGAAGAAAAAAAAGTGTAAAAAAAATACATAAAAACATAAAATAAAAATTACAAAAAAAAACATAAAATAAAAAAGCCAAAAATAGTTGTCGTCTAAGTTATTTTTATGTTCTTCTACTCTTCCTACTGTACTTTTAGTGCACTTTATTTTTTTTCATTCTTTTGTTAACCTGTTTCTCTTGCAGGTACTCTTTGGCTGCCACACTGATTTTATATATTCTGACACAAACAGCGTTTGCGCAAATATGGATACCTCTGATGGCAGCACTGTGGTAGGTTGATTTCACCACTGCAGTTAAAATACCTTTAGGTATACGTGGAATATTGTCATGTATGCCCACCATTAAATAAGTGGGTTTGGATGTTTGGGCGGTTAATGGTGTTAGGTTCTCTTTTTTTTCATTCAGCCCACAGGCTGCATGAAAAAAAAAAAAAAAAAACCTACACTATATGCCAAACAAGGACCAGCAATGTACTGGTACATTGCTGGACTTTGAGTGGTTATACCAGGATGATGCCTGCAGATTTAGGCATCATCTTGGTATCGTTTTTTACAGCCAGCGGTCGGCTTACATGTAAAAGCAATACTAGCGCATAATTGGCTGCTAGACTGCTTTTACATGCAGTGGGAGGGGACTCCCCCCCCCCCTTCCGCCGCCTTCCGTGGTTTTTCTTGGGCTCTCCTGTCCCACCGGTTAACCTGAGAGTGCAGTCGGTGGTTCAGCTGATTGGAGATGAGAATGGCTCCAATCATCTCTATGGCCTAAGATACTGGAAGCTATGAGCATTTCATGACTTCTGTTTCGCCAGAAATAATTAGCGCCATTGGGAAATTGGGAAAGCATTTTATCACACCAATTTTGGTGTGCTCAGATGCGTTAAGGTCAGAGGAGAGATCTAGAGTCTAAAAGACCCCAATTTTTTTTAAAAAGAGTACCTGTCACTACAGATTGCTATCATAGGGGATATTTAAATTCACTGTGATAACAATAAAAATGATCCAAAAAAAAAAAAATGAAAGGAAAGGTGTCAAAATAACATAAAAATGCAAAATAAATAAAAAAAAAATCAAGCCCCCCTGTCCCCCCGTGCTTGCACGCAAGCGTTGGTCTAGTGTCATATGTAAACCGCAATTGCACCATGCATGTGAGGTATCGCCGCGAACGCCAGGTCAAGGGCAGTAATTCTTGCAGTAGACCTCCTCTGTAAGTCCAAAGTGGTAACCTGTAAAGACTTTTAAAGGCTATTAAAACCGTACGTAGTTTGTTGCTGCTGCACGGGCAAGCACAATTTTTAAGCATGTCATGTTTGGTGTCTATGTACTCGCATAAGATCATCTTTTAAATTTTACCAAACAATTAGGAATTATATAGTGTATTTCTGCATTAAATATAAAAAAAGTGTTTTTTTTTTCAGCAAAAATTGTGTTTGGAAAATCTGTGCGCAAATACCATGTGACAAAAAAAATTGCAACATCCACCATTTTGTTCTGTAGGGCCTCTGCTTTGAAAAATATATAATGTTTTGGGGGTTCAAAGTAATTTTCTAGTAAAAAAAAATATTTTTTCATGTAAACAAAAAGTCCCAGAAAAGGCTTGGTTTGCAAGTGGTTAGAAGAGTGGGTGATGTGTGGCTAAGATTGAGCATAAAATGCCAGGACAGTTCGAACACCCCCCAAATGGCCCCTTTTTGGAAAGTAGACACCCAAAGCTATTTCCTGAGAGGCATATTGAGTCCATGGAGTATTTTATATTTTGCCCTAAGTTTCAGGAAAATTACAATTTGTTTTTTTTTTTTTTGTTTTTTACACAAAGTTGTCACTAAATGATATATTGCTCACGCATGCCATAGGTATATGTGAAATGATACCCCAAAATACATTCTGCTGCTTCTCCTGAGTACAGGGATACCACATGTGTGAGACTTTTTGGGAGCCTAGCTGTGTACGGGGACCCCGAAAACCAATCCCCACCTTCAGGTTTTCTAATGGCGTAAATTGCTTATTTTACCTCTGCACTACCTGTCACAGTTTCAGAGGCCCTGAAATTTCAAGATAGCACAAAACCCCCCCAAATGACCCCCATTTTGCAAAGTAGACACTATAAGCTATTTGCTGAGAGGCATGGTGAGTCCCTGGAATATTTTATATTTTGACACAAGTTTCAGGAAAATTATTATTTCTTTTTTTTTTTTTTTTTTTTTTTTTTTACACAAAGTTGTCACCAAATGATATATTGCTCACACATGCCATGGGTATATGTGAAATGACACCCCGAAATACATTCTGCTGCTTCTCCTGAGTACAGGTATACCACATGTGGGAGACTTTTTGGGAGCCTAGCTGTGTACGGGACCCCCGAAAACCAATCCCCACTTTCAGGTTTTCTAATGGCGTAAAATTGTGCATTTTACCTCTGCACTACCTGTCACAGTTTCAGAGGCCCTGAAATTTCAAGATAGCACAAAACCCCCTCCAAATTACCTCATTTTGCAAAGTGGGGGTAGAAGAGGAGACGTGAGGAGTCATTGTGGTGTAGATGTTCAGTGTCTTCAGCTAGCTCAACAAGGGCCCAGAATAATTGCTGTGCAATGGTGACCAGCAACAGAAAATAGCATGTGCAAAGTGTTTCCCTTTTGGGGCTTTAATATAAAGAGATGCCCTAAGGGTGTCTGCATACAGTTTCTTTGTGGGAGGTACACAGGGTGGGCTTTTGCCCGCTCAACAATCCGGATTATACCATGGCTCAAGGGTATAGGATGTCCTGGAACAGGCTCCTGAAGAATCTGTGACCAGTGAAGGGTGCCTGGCCATGCACCTAGCGACACTGGGATTTTGCTGTAACTGTACTGGTGACGATGAGAGTGACCCCCGACAGTCACTCGGCTGGCAGTGAGCTGGCAATGGTGGAACTATTCACTCACCGGAGGCTCTCCACACTGGCTAGGCTGTGGCGCCTGTTAACATTCCCCGGAGCGGCTGGGTCCCTGTTCTCAGCTGAAAGCTGTGGTCCCAAGAGAAAGATTCCTCCCCGGACCAGGCTATTTATGTCCTCACCCAGCATTCTTCTCTTTCTCTCAGCTGGCTGGAACTTGTAGTCTGCAGCAGTCTTGCTCCAATGTAAATCCTGGCTCCTCGCACCCCTGCTCTCAGCTGTGATCTCTGCTTGCTCTGCATTCAGGAGATGATGACTTTTTGAGTAAGTGTGCAACTTTTTTTTCAGTTAAGGATGGAGCATTGGTTCTTCATTTTTTATTTTATTTTTTTACATTCAAGATTGAACTATTCCCAATTAATTGTTTAGTCGTTGACATTTTGAACAAATTGATATCTTCGCGCTTGCAAACAATCTGCTAACGTTACCTTACATTGGCTAATCTGTATATTTCTGCTGCTTATTTACTTTATGTTGGTTTAAATTACTAGCAGCATAAGTTTAGTGGGTGATAGGAGGGGTTTTTACATGACAGTTTTTTTAATTTCCTGACAGTGATATCAATTTTATAGGGGTGGGTGCAGATGTATACTGTATGTATTGATTTTTTAATTGGAACACTTTTGTAATAAATCTTATTTTTGGAGATAGGCAGATGCTGGTGTCCTTGTTAATAATTTTCCCTCTTCTTATATATGTAGCACACCCCCTTAAGGGCTGCAGGTGAACTGGGATCCGCGACTCTGCACAGCCAAGCTCACCAGATTTCTTAGGCTCTCAAAATCAAAGAACAGTCCGTGACTTTGTTTATTTGTTATTTATTGAGAGATAACTTTGATAGGGATTGGAAATTATGGGATGCCCACTTGACTTCAGAACAACTTCAGGGACAACTCTTCCTATATACAGTTCTATATACACTTCCTCTTCTTCCTCCAGCACTCACTTGCTTGCAGAACTCAGCTGGGACGCTTGTTAAGATCTGACAATAGCACTCATTTCGATTAGCCCTTTGTAGGCAGGAACCCGAGGCCCCTTAGTTGTGTAGCAAAAGTTCAGTGTCCAGCATTAATCACTTCTCTGGCTACCGATGCCAGCACCACCTCTTCAGGCACTGCCAACCCACCTGGCTGCAGCTGCCTCTCTCACTAGCCCTCCAGGCTAACCTCTCCCACAGTACCCCAGACTGACACTCTCTACACAGTCCTTCAGACTGACACTCTTCAGCCCACCCGGCTGACATTCAGGACATCTCTCAGATATGCCAACCTGCACCTGCTGTCCTCTCTTCTTGCTCCCATGCCTCCAAGAAGGGCTTCCTCTGTGTGTTTTTGGGGGTCCCACCAGCACCTGATCCCCAGACCCGAGGTCACCCCCCCAGGATAGGGGGTGCCCTAAAGGGCCACCGACAACCTCCTCAGCACTCCATCTTCCACCTGACTGCCCTGCTGGCATGACTCATGCCTTTTTATGAGGAATTGGCTGAGGCCCTCATAATATGCCAAGTAGCTACTCCTAACCTCCACCCACTATGTCTAGAACATTCTCAAATGTCCCAGAAAAAAGGAGGAGGTACCAGAGAGGCTGCTTGCTGAGTCATCCAGCCTTTGAGTCACTAATCCTTGACCCAGATTCACAACCCATGCCTGGCTCTCAGCCAAGCCAATTTGCCTACACTAACAATTAACCTATTTACACTAGCACACTAGATAGAGGGTGTTACGCTTATACGCATTGAATGTATGTTTTGCCTCAGGACCCTTTATTTCATTTTTTAAAAATAGTCCCTTTAAGCTGTTATGGCTATCAGTCAGAATCAAGGAAACCAATGAAACTGAATGATAAAAAAATGAATGGATTTCTCCATCTACCCAAATGACATGGACAGAGTAATTCCTGCCACTGTCAGAATGCACCGATCACCTTCTGCAATAGATCTTTATCAAGTGGGGACAGAAACACATTATTGGAATTCATAGCATATATACAAGCTTGGACTGAGTGAGCTTTCTATGCGTCGTTCTAGATGTTGCAGTATACAAACATAACATCACAGTGCTCGTTATCTCAGTTTTACTCTCAGTGGTTGCTATTATACATCTCTTTTGTTCTTGAGACCACATAATATTCTTCATCCAGACTCTATCATTCCTCCTCTTCTCCCCATTGACAATAAATCACTTGATTCCCCATTATAAAAAAATTCCAATTATTTTCAGTTTTAATAAAGTAAACCACCTGTATGACTGAAAAAATGAAAAGCATAGGACAATTTAAATACCAATTTGGCGATTCAAAAGGGCTAGAAACTAATTAACAGCAGTATAAAGTAATGAACATTTGAGATAAAAGACATGTTTAAGATGTTAAAAGCAATGAGTGCACAATGTCAAAACACATAAAGCTGGATGTTGCATATATCACGCACAGATGCATTGCATGTATATATATATATATATATATATATATATATATATATATATATATATATATATATACAGTGTATGCATACAGTTCACACCTAAAAAACAGTGTATGCACACACATGCCTACACGTGCACATACACACAAACAAACTGATGTGAATGAAAACGATAGATAGATAGATAGATAGATAGATAGATAGATAGATAGATAGATAGATAGATAGATAGATAGATAGATAGATAGATAGATAGATAGATAGATAGATAGATAGATAGATAGATAGATAGATGAAACATGTAATGAATCCAGAGTACTAAAATTCTAGCAGGGAGGGAAGGGATAAAGGAGGGGATGATAAAAACTCAGGATTAAAAGTGTAAGGATTAAAAATTAACCAGGGAGGACAGGATAGCTGAGCTGGCCATTTTTTTTAAATGTTGGACCTATAATAATGATGATAGAAGTAACATTATTAAAAATGATAGGGTGGAGGAGGGGGAGAAGGGTAGGTACACAGATGCATTATGTGACAGTATGAGATAGCGTCCAACAGTGTCTATCGAAAAAGATTGTCCCTAGGTTATTGAGCTGATCTCAATCTCTTGACTCTACCCAAGGGGAGTAGGAGAGGTGAGAGTGTAAATCCAGAAAGGAGGGAGACTGCTAGATATGGATTCAATTACCCATACCTTTAGACCAGTGGATTGTTCATTGTGCGAGGTGGCAAAATGCCTGGGAACACTATGTTTTGTGGCACCCTTTTCCACTAATCTTCTGTGTACCCCAAAATGGGCACGTATCGTTCTAAGGGTTCAGCCTACATAGAGAAAACCGCAAGGACAGGTAAGGCCATAAAGGACATATTGTGAAGAGCAATTTTCAAATGTAAGAATATGGTAAACCTTGCCATAAACTATGAAGGTTTTCTGCCCATGGGTAACAAATTCACATGTCCAGCGTGTTTTTTTCTTACATTGATACATGCCTCTTAACTGGCATAACAGGCTCAAGGTTCTCACCGGGGCTACACAAGATTAGGAGATTTTGCTTAGTGCTATTTTATTTTTGATACTGGTGGCTTTCCTGTATGAGAACGTAGGACGGTCTCCCATCTAATTCTTGAGATGTGGATCTTGTTTGAGTATGGTCCAATGTTTAGAAAAAACTCTTTCCGTTTTTTGAAATTGGGTGTGGTATTTTGTAACTAATCTCCACGTAGGCTGAGTCATGTAGGACTTATTTCTGTCTCTCTGTGACGCTGAGTTGAGATAGAGAGAATGTGCCTCTTCCTCTAACTCAGCTGGGTAACCCTTATCAGCAAACTTCCTTTTTAACACCAAGCTTTGCTCAACATAGTCCTCAACCCCAGTCCAATTGTGTTTTAGTCTGCAGAATTGGCTTATGGGGATATTATGTACCCAGCGGGGATGATGGCAGCTAGAGAAGTGTAGGTAGGAGTTACCAGCTGTGGGTTTAAAATAACTTTTTGCAGTGATGGTATTGTCAAGGTGGCCTAAATGACACATAGGTGAAAGATAAGCCAAAGGTATTGTTGTTGCAATGAGCAACAAATTCTTCTACTAGTGTTGTAGAACTGTCCCATATAATGACAATGTCATCTATGTACCTGCCGTAGTAAATGAGATTGGAGATGAACGGGTTGTCCTGACATATGTGTGCATTCTCTCAAAAACCCATAGTGAAATTGGCATAGCTTGGGGCAAAATGAGCACCCATAGCTGTGCTCTTGAGTTGCAGATAAAATTGGCCATCAAATTGAAAAAAATGATGTTCAAGACAGAAATGCATGGCTTCTAGGATGAACTGGGCTTGTGTCATTTACAGTAAATGTGATTCAGTGGCCAGAAAATGATTAACAGCACTTAAACCTGTTTCATGGGGTATGGAGGTGTAGAGTGAATTGACATCCAAAGATACCCACTTACTGTATATGTTGAATCCCATGTATAGGGGTGGAATTGGTCTAAAAGATCCATGCTATCGCGATTGTAGGAGGGAAGTGATGTGACTCTGGGTTGTAGGAAAAGGTCGACATATAGGGATAAGCCATTAGTAACGCTCTCCATAGAGGCTATGATGGGTCTGCCAGGGGGACTGGTGAGGTCCTTATGTACTTTTGGTAAATGATAAAGTAGGGAACAATATGAAACGGTTTGTCGAAAAACATGGCTTCCTGTTTACGAATGATGCCTTCAGCTCGTGCTTGGCTGCCCAAATAAAAAAATAAATAAATAAAATGTTTTTATTTATATAACACCTTTATCCCAAAAAGATACTGTTTGCCATAACTGATCATAAAATATTGGCTGGAGTTCAGCTTCAGTTTGTTAGTGTATTTAAATCTGCTAGTACATCTAACAATCTCCTCTCCCTAGACTAAAAATGCTGCTGTTCAAAGGTGCCTCTGTCCTCCTTCATCCAGAGTAGGGGCACTCTAATACAGAAGGTGTGCTACTGGCCAGATCACAAGGTGAAAACAGAGGGGAAAAAGCCTAGAAAAAGAAAACAAATGCATTCACTACATCTAAGGATTGGTAAGTCACAACATATCACATTTTTAGTTTTGGGTTTAATACCGCTTTATGTAAAGTAAATAACCAGAATTATTTAGTCCATATCAATAAACGGATCACAAAAACCACTAACAAATCTGAGTGCTTCAGCAGAATTTAAGAATATTGTTTACTTATTACCGAAGTTCTCACCATAAATTCATCTTTAACCACTTCAGCCCTGGAAGATTTTACCCCCTTCCTGACCAGGCCTTATTTTGCGATTCGGCACTGCATTATTTTAACGGACAATTGCGCAGTCGTGCAATGCTGTACCCAAACAAAATTTACGTCCTTTTTTTCCCACAAATAGAGCTTTCTTTTAGTGGTATTTGATCACCTGTGCGATTTTTATTTTTTGCACTATAAACAAAAAAATAGCGACAATTTTGAAAAAAAAAATATTTCTCACATTCTGCTATACGACATTCCCCCCAAAAAACTTAAAAAATCAAAGTTTAACATTTTAGGCCAATTTGTTTTCTGCTACATATTTTTAGTAAAAAAATCTTAATAAGTGTATTTTGATTGGTTTGCGCAAAAGTTATTGCGTCTACTAACTACGGGAAAGATTTATGTCATTTTTACAGTATTGTTTTTTTTTTGCTAGTAATGGCAGCAATCTGTGATTTTTAGCGGGACTGCGACACTGCGGCAGACAGATCGGACCCCTGACATTTTGACACTTTTGGGGGTACCAGTGACATTACTACAGTAACAAGTGCTAAAAATATGCACTGTTACTGTAATAATGCCATTGGCTGGGAAGGGGTTAACCCTATGGGTGATCAATGGGTTAAATGTGAGCCTAGGGGAGTGATTCTAACAGTGGGGGTGTGTGGCTTCTGAGATGACCATAGAGACATGTGATCCTATATAGAAGGATCACATGAGCTCTGTGATCATCCCAGGGAGAAGAACGGTCGACTGTGTTTACAACAGCCGACCGTCCTTCTCTCTCTTCAGGGAGCGATCGCGGGTGTCAGGCGGCAATCGGAGCCACCTGACACATGCATCGGCTTCCCCGTAAACGAGCAGGGGCGGGAGCGTTCCGGCGGCACGCCCTCGCCCTCTAGACTCCCGAGAGCGAGCACCGTACATGTACAGTGATTTGCCTGGGAGCGGCTGCCTGCCGCAGTACATCTGTGGCGGGCTGTCGTAAACTGGTTAAAGCAGCCTAACTACTTCAAATTTATAGCTATTAGCTAAAGTCTGATGAACAACTGTTGGACCCTCTGTAACCACTTAGCGCCCACGCTATAGCCGAAAGACAACTACAGCACGGGTTTAAAGCAGTTGTAAACCCACTGAAAAAAAAAACCTGCAAGATAAAGGCATAATGTGCTAGTATGCATCGCAGGGTGAAGGGGTTAACCATATGGGTGATCAATGGGTTAAATGTGAGCCTAGGGGAGTGCAGGGTGCATGCAGGGTGAATATCTCCTAAACCGTGCAAGTTTAGGAGATATTCATTTTACCTACAGGTAAACCTTATCATAGACTTACCTGTAGGTAAAAATAAGCAAGCGGGATATACAACTGCTTTAAATTGCCGGGAGGGCATACATGGATATCCTCCTGTTCTCGCACTGCCCGTGCACCGCAGGGGACCCGGCTGATCACAGATCTGAGGCCCTTTACCACATGATCAGCTGTCAAAAATAAGCAGATTACTGGCTTCTATAAAAGGAACATTGGTCCCACACAGTGACCGCCAGGGCTGCTAACCAGTGCTCACCAGTGCCATCTACCAGTGCCCATCAGTACTGCTAAATTTGGTAGGTAGCTTTGGCTGTGACAACTGTTTTTTTTTATCCGGCAGTAATAGGCCAAAAGATTAAAAGGCTGTAAGAAAGTTTATTCTTTTAACAAATCAAGTTAAAGGAGTTGTAAAGTCTCAAGTTTTTTCACCTTAATGCATTCTTTGCATTAAGGTGAAAAACCTTCTTTGTTGCAGCTGCCCCCCAGACCCCCCATTATTCTTACCTGAACCCGAACGGTTACTGCGACGAGCACGAGCCCAGCAGCTCCAGCAGCTCCAGCCGCTGTCTCGGGGTCCTCATTGGATAGATTAATAACAACAGGAGCCCTTGTCTCCTGCTGCCGTCAATCAAATCCAGTGACACGCAAGGGGGGTCGGGCCGAGTCCTCCTGTCTGTATCAATGGACGCAGCAGCAAGACTCTAAAGCACGCCTGCACGGGTGCCCCAATGGAAAGCGGCTCTCTGTGGGGGCATCTGATGAAGAGGAGGAGCCTCTTCTGCATGTCTCTTCTGCAATAAAGAGCTTGCCTGCCCACTGTTTTTGACAGTGGGACTTTAGTTCTGCTTTAACCACTGAGCTGTGCATAATCACATAGGTCTACGTGATTATGTGCATGCGGTTTTGGCGGCGCGCGTGTGCCGCTGGAGTCAGGCTCCCGCTGTGATTAGACACAGCGGGAGGCAGACCGCGGGAGGAGCGGGCTCGATCACCGCCAGCCTCCCGCGATCTTCGGCAAAACTGACAGGAGAGCCGTCTGGTATGTAAACAATGTAAGACGGCTCTCCTGCCAGAGAGGGAGGGAAAGATCGTGTGATTCAGCTAAGCAGTTAAATCCATCCCCAAAACAGTTAGTAAACATATCTAGGGAACACATTTAACCCCTCGATCACCCCAGTGTTAACCCCTTCTCTGCCAGTGTAATTTATATAGTAGCAGTGCATATTATTTAGCACTGATCACTGTATTAAGGTCACTGGTCCTCAAAAAGTATCACTTTGTGTCAGATTTGTCCGCTGCAATGTCGCAGTCCTGATAAAAATTGCTGATCGCCGCCATTACTAATAAAAATAAATAAATAAATAAAAAGTACATAAATCAATCCCATAGCGTGTAAACGCTATAACTTTTGTATAAACCAATTATTATATGCTTTGTAGGATTTTTGTTACCCAAGATATATAGCAGAATACAAATTGGCCTAAAATGATGAATAGATTTTTTATTTTTTTTTTATTGGGAATGTTTTATAGCAGAAAGTAGAAAATATTGGTGTTTTTTCAAAATTGAGGCTCTTTTTTTGTTTATAGCGCAAAATCTAAAAACCGCAGAAGTGATTAAATACCACCAAAAGAAAGCTCTATTTGTGGGAAAAAAAATACATCAATTGTGTTTGGGTAAGCCATCACACGACTGCGCAATTGTCAGTTAAACAATGCAGTGCCGAATCGCAAAAAATGGCCTGGTCATTAGGGGAAAAAACCTTTCGGGGCTGAAGTGGTTAAAATCTCTCCTTTCTTGCCCACTACCTTCATGGGGGATGAAGGAGAGGGAGAAATCCTGACAGGAAAATAAAATCTGGTCTTTTTGTAAACGGTATCTGCATTAGAGTAATTTATCCACAGCAACCAAATATTAGCATTCATCTAGTAAACATATATTTATATAAGTTAATTTAGGACCTGATTAATGGATTTGACTCACTGATCTCTTTTTGGTGCGTTGGGACTTTTCAAGGTAATTGCATTTTTCCTTTCAATTTCAATAACATCTGAGCAAGTTATGCCATCAGTTAGGCTGAATAAGCACAGTATGTGGTCCAAATAAATGGAGACCCAAATATATGTGCTGTACAAATATGGGAGCTGCCATTGCGTACTTATTTTTATTAATGCTTGTTGCTCGGCTGTGTCTGGCCTTAGTACTTCATTCTTAATCAAAGCCCTAAGTTCATAGCACTTTTTAAGTTTTGGAAAAATTCAGAAGACCCTGAAATTATTTAAATTATTGCATCTGCATCAGCATAACTGGCAAATTACAAGGATTTGCAAATGAAGACTTTATATTAAAAAAGAATAGCGCAACCATGCAAAAGAAATGACTATTAAATATGGAGACAATCCATAAATAAAAATGGGGGTTTAGTCCCACCATATGGCCATATCGTGCTCAAGCCCACCACTGCGTCAAAGTACCCCATTATCAGTGGCTCCTACACTATCCATAGAAAAGGGGTGAATCCAGCCTCTCCAACCCTTGGAGACAACACTCCTTGCTGGGATGGATGTGCTAATGCACTACAAAGGACTCCTCCTGTATCTACTTGATGGTGGACTCTGATAGAGTACAGGTGTGTGTGGGGGGTGGGATGCTCAACCATAGAAGTCTGGTCAGACCGAATACATAATAAACAAGCAAAAAATTGGGGGAGCAAACCCTGAACATGTATATCTAAAGCCGGTGCAGCTATGGACCAAGCAACATGTATATTAAAAAAGAATAGCGTAACCATGCAAAAGAAATGACTATTAAATATTGAGACAATACATAAATAAAAATGGGGGTTTAGTCCCACCATATGGCCATATCGTGCTCAAGCCCCCCACTGCGTCAAAGTACCCCATTATCAGTGGGTCCTACACTATCCATAGAAAAGGGGTGAATCCAGCCTCTCCAACCCTTGGAGACAACACTCCTTGCTGGGATGGATGTGCTAATGCACTACAAAGGACTCCTCCTGTATCTACTTGATGGTGGACTCTGATAGAGTACAGGTGTGTGTGGGGGGTGGGATGCTCAACCATAGAAGTCTGGTCAGACCGAATACATAATAAACAAGCAAAAAATTGGGGGAGCAAACCCTGAACATGTATATCTAAAGCCGGTGCAGCTATGGACCAAGCAACATGTATATTAAAAAAGAATAGCGCAACCATGCAAAAGAAATGACTATTAAATATTGAGACAATACATAAATAAAAATGGGGGTTTAGTCCCACCATATGGCCATATCGTGCTCAAGCCCCCCACTGCGTCAAAGTACCCCATTATCAGTGGGTCCTACACTATCCATAGAAAAGGGGTGAATCCAGCCTCTCCAACCCTTGGAGACAACACTCCTTGCTGGGATGGATGTGCTTATGCACTACAAAGGACTCCTCCTGTATCTACTTGATGGTGGACTCTGATAGAGTACAGGTGTGTGTGGGGGGTGGGATGCTCAACCATAGAAGTCTGGTCAGACCGAATACATAATAAACAAGCAAAAAATTGGGGGAGCAAACCCTGAACATGTATATCTAAAGCCGGTGCAGCTATGGACCAAGCAACATGTATATTAAAAAAGAATAGCGCAACCATGCAAAAGAAATGACTATTAAATATGGAGACAATCCATAAATAAAAATGGGGGTTTGGTCCCACCATATGGCCATATCGTGCTCAAGCCCACCACTGCGTCAAAGTACCCCATTATCAGTGGGTCCTACACTATCCATAGAAAAGGGGTGAATCCAGCCTCTCCAACCCTTGGAGACAACACTCCTTGCTGGGATGGATGTGCTAATGCACTACAAAGGACTCCTCCTGTATCTACTTGATGGTGGACTCTGATAGAGTACAGGTGTGTGTGGGGGGTGGGATGCTCAACCATAGAAGTCTGGTCAGACCGAATACATAATAAACAAGCAAAAAATTGGGGGAGCAAACCCTGAACATGTATATCTAAAGCCGGTGCAGCTATGGACCAAGCAACATGTATATTAAAAAAGAATAGCGCAACCATGCAAAAGAAATGACTATTAAATATGGAGACAATCCATAAATAAAAATGGGGGTTTCTTTTGCATGGTTGCGCTATTCTTTTTTAATATACATGTTGCTTGGTCCATAGCTGCACCGGCTTTAGATATACATGTTCAGGGTTTGCTCCCCCAATTTTTTGCTTGTTTATTATGTATTCGGTCTGACCAGACTTCTATGGTTGAGCATCCCACCCCCCACACACACCTGTACTCTATCAGAGTCCACCATCAAGTAGATACAGGAGGAGTCCTTTGTAGTGCATTAGCACATCCATCCCAGCAAGGAGTGTTGTCTCCAAGGGTTGGAGAGGCTGGATTCACCCCTTTTCTATGGATAGTGTAGGACCCACTGATAATGGGGTACTTTGACGCAGTGGTGGGCTTGAGCACGATATGGCCATATGGTGGGACTAAACCCCCATTTTTATTTATGGATTGTCTCCATATTTAATAGTCATTTCTTTTGCATGGTTGCGCTATTCTTTTTTAATATACATGTTGCTTGGTCCATAGCTGCACCGGCTTTAGATATACATGTTCAGGGTTTGCTCCCCCAATTTTTTGCTTGTTTATTATGTATTCGGTCTGACCAGACTTCTATGGTTGAGCATCCCACCCCCCACACACACCTGTACTCTATCAGAGTCCACCATCAAGTAGATACAGGAGGAGTCCTTTGTAGTGCATTAGCACATCCATCCCAGCAAGGAGTGTTGTCTCCAAGGGTTGGAGAGGCTGGATTCACCCCTTTTCTATGGATAGTGTAGGACCCACTGATAATGGGGTACTTTGACGCAGTGGTGGGCTTGAGCACGATATGGCCATATGGTGGGACTAAACCCCCATTTTTATTTATGGATTGTCTCCATATTTAATAGTCATTTCTTTTGCATGGTTGCGCTATTCTTTTTTAATATACATGTTGCTTGGTCCATAGCTGCACCGGCTTTAGATATACATGTTCAGGGTTTGCTCCCCCAATTTTTTGCTTGTTTAAATGAAGACTTTAGCAATGGCTGCTTACAAATTTTTCTCAATCCAGGTTTATTTTACGTGAACCTAGGGCCAGGTTACATACCTAATTTTTTGAGGTTCAAAAGTAGTCTTATACGCCAGAAAATACAGTACATTTAATATTTACAGTACATGATATTAAAACCCATGTTGCTAGCATTAGTAAATAGATAGGAAGTTATATTATTATATTATATATTTACCTGTTTTAAGCTTTTTTACATTTCTACAATTGCTTTCTGGTTTCCGTCCTAGACCAAAACGACGCATAGCTCCTAACTGTCCCTGATTTCGAGGGACTGTACCTGATTTGCTCCTCTTTTTGATCTGATCTACTTTGTATATAGTTGTATATAAAATGCACTATTTATCTATCAAAAAATGTTTCACAGTGCTAAACTATTCATCCAGTTTCTAAATTTCTGCATTGGTAAATTTCAAAGTCCAGTATAAAGGAATAGTAGTGGTAAAAAAAAAAAAAAAGCACTGGTGGGTTTAACAACTTCCGGACCACCCACCATGTATTTATGCTGCTACTTTGGCATTAAAGCGGAGTTACACCCATTTTTAATACGTTGGATTACATAGATGTATGTAATCCCCTTTAAAACGACTTTTACCAATGGAAACTTTTTTTTTTTTTGCTAGTAAATACCTTATTTTCTTGTTTATTCCTCCTCTCCTCACTTCCGGGTCCGATCGGAGATGGCGTCATTCGGCGATTCGCAGTTTGTGCTGGGATGTATTCCATGCCAGAAATCTCGCAGTATTACCCAGGAGCTGAGCTGTACTGTGTGTATTGAGGCCGTGACCTGCCCCGCCTCCGCCCCGCCTCCTCTCAGTGAGTTGTACTGCATGTATTGTATTCAGGCCGTGCTCTGCCCCGCCTCCGCCCCGCCTCCTCTCAGTGAGTGAGGACTGAAAGCATTATATCCTCACTGAGCTCACTGAGAGGAGGCGGGGCAGAGCACGGCCTGAATACAATACATACAGTACAGCTCACTGAGAGGAGGCGGGGCGGAACACAAACACAAGGCCTGCCGGCCTAATCCAGCCCGCCAGACCATTTCATGTGACCCCTGCACCTCTCCTGCAGCTGCGGCACTCTCCTCGTTTCTGCCCCCACATCATCTCTGCAGTCGGCAGCAGAGAGGAGTACAGAACTCCTCCACCAGATCCTGTACTTCTCCATGCATTGGGGACTGCTCTGACAGAACACCATGGCAGAATCATGTTCTGTCTGAGCAGTCTCAAATAAAGTTTCTTGTGGTTGATACAAGTAGTGTGCGACCTGTCTTTTCAGACTTGACCCATCTTGTACAGGAGTGTGAGTGAGCTCCATCCCAGTCTGAACCTGCCCTTCATAACTTAACTCTTAAGTTATTACTAAAACCAGTAATATTCAAATGCAGAGGCAATTATTCCATATGATAAAGGATAGATGTATTTATTTAATCTTACAGAAACAACCGGCCCCTTGAGGACAACTATAATTCTGATGCAGCCCCTGATGAAATTGAGTTTGACACCTCTGATTTACACCGACATCAATACCATAAGAAAATACTAGATAACCCTACAGGTCCAGCGCTATCTTTCCATTTTCCTCAAAAGCATCAGGCACTTATCAACATTACATGGAGGCCTCTTTAAACAAGATTCTAGAGCCACTGAAGATCTTACACATGTGTCAGATCATGATGGAGAAAGCCATGAACAGTTACCTTCAGCGATCAAATCAAAGTATAGTGGGCTATATCACAAAGGATTTTCAGAGAAAAGTATTAAAATATGTGTGGTGACAGTGCTTCCTCAGGGACAACAAGAGAAAGCTGTCAGGATGTATGCTGTTTTAGACTACCAAAGTAGTTTTCCTTTGCCACTTCAGAATTCATTGACGTGTTTGATGTAAGTACTCTCCTAGACCCTGCTCACATGTGCTTGCACTAAAGGAAATCACAGGAATTGCCCCTGCTGGAGATTTCAATATTTTAGACATACAAGGGACTGAAGGAAATTATCTTGCTTTCTACAATTATCGAGTGCACTCAAATACCTAATGACAGAGAGGAAATCCCTACACCAGAAGACAAACGATACATGTAAGACTTTAAAGTTTTAAGACAAGTCTGCACACCACCAATTAAAAGATAACGCTCAAAGCACCAAGCTAGCCTGGGTTATTTTTGGTGCTACTCGCTTCAGTAAGAAGTTCAAATCAGCGTGCGCACTTGTAAAACTATTGGTGAGAGAATTCAAGTGGCTCACAGTGAACCAGCTTTGCAAGCTCAGGCTAGCAGTCAGTGGTCTAAGAAATTCATCCGAGTCTTCTACCTCAGTCTTCAAACATTTTCCACTTCACAAGCTGAGAGAAGAGCCTCCTGAGGACATAATCATCCAAAATTCCTTTGGATCATCAAGAAAAAAACTTTCCACTTCTACCTGTTAGGGGACTGTGCTTACTTGGGATTGCACGAGGACTCGAGGGCATACAATGCGATTAGAGGAGAAGCGTTTTAACCTCAGGCAACGTGGGGGGTTCTTTACTGTGAGGGCTACAAGATTGTGGAATTCTCTACCACAAGAGGTGGTTTCTGCGGGAAGTATGGTGGCTTTCAATAGACTCTTAGACATACATCTCAAGGATCAGAACATTCAGGGCTATGTGAGATGATTACAGCCACACACACCTACACAGGTTGAACTGGATGGACTATTGTCTTTATTCAACCTCATCTACTATGCAACTATGTACTTTTGGCACTTTTCCACTGCAAGTACTAGCTCGGCTCCACTCAGCCCTGCTTGGCCCTGCTTGGCCCTGTTTGGTTTTCCACTGCATGGTACTGCATGGTAAGGTGTTGAAACGGTTCGGTACAGTTTGGTACGGTTTGCTTTTCCACTAAAGTAAAGTGGGTGGGATAACAATGATTCTCTGACCAATCAGTGGCTAGTAGTGACAAACAGTCAAGGCTGCATGCAAAGGATTCTGGGATGTGGTACAGGTATGGCCCTCTTGGAACCCCAACTGAGGTGGTACTGTTTAAGCGAGCCGTACCGTTCAGTTCCATGTAGTGGAAAAGCACCGCTGTACCGTACCGAACTATTCCAACACCGTACTATGTGGTACCATGCAGTGGAAAAGCACAAAAGGGAGCCAAACTGTTCGGTTCCATGCAGTGGAAAAGCGCCTTTGCCACCCATAGAGGAAGTGACCTGATGCCTTCAAGGACTGTTTCAGTTATGAAGACTGCAACATCAAAGATAATCCCAGATTAAATCTGATGTATTTGGACCTGTTTTGTATGTTCTGCCTCTGTTGTTTTTCAGATCAAAGAACAAGACATCCATGTTCATGGACCTATATTGTGTTATAGTGAAAATTATAGATTTCTGGCGGGGAGTGTTCTAAAATATAAATGTATTTTTTCTGTTGCTGCGTTAAACTGTCGACTATCAAGTAAATATTGTTCTGATGTATAATGACATCTACTCGTGGTTTAAGGTCCTTTAACGCTGTCTTTCCGATGAGGTCTACCTGTCAGTTTTTCAGGTGGACTTGATTGGACCCTCTGGCTCTCGTATGGAGCAGCTAATGTCATCAGACACATGTCCGCTGACACCCGCCACCATCCGATCTGATCCTGCCCATAAAATCCAGATGGATGGTGGTCCTATTTTCCATACATCTATCGGATAGGATCTAGTTAAAACGGACAGGCAGTCCGTTTCCATCCAACTTCCCCTTAGAGGAGAGTGGGACTGTGTCCGTGTCCACTCTGCACAGCAGAGTGCACAGGACCTGTTATCTGCCTGCTCAGCTGGGATCAGTGGAGCAATCCCGCACTGAGCAAGCGGAATTTGCATAACGGAGCTGCCGGCGTGAAAGGGGCCTGAGGTCCATTACAACTTGTTCAATTATGTCATTTGGTATTTCCTTCTACCCTCTCCTCCTGTAAACATTTATATAAATATGGGGCAGGGGCACTGTGGAGTGTCCAAAGCACGGATAAGTGTATTCTGGCTGATGAGGGGTGGGAGCGTCCCCCTGTCAGAATACAATGTCTTACCAGGAGAGATCCTTGCATCAACATCGCTTGTGTTGATGCGGGTATCTGTCAGGTTTCTTTTTATTCAAACCTGCTGGCTGAATGAACAAAGAAAATGTGTGTGTGTACCCAGCTTAACTCAAATGATGCATTCTAGCACATTATGGCATAATACTGCAGGGGTCCCATTTAAAAAAAAAAATTGGGTGAAGTTTACTTGTGCTTTAAGTGGTATTTAATGTGTTCTGGCTTCTGTGTCATGTGACTGGTATGATTAGCTCTCACAGGCTCCCAAGCAAAATCCTTGATTGAGAGCTGTCAGTGACAGCTCAGACAGTGTGCTTGAGTGCACAGTGAGCACGCTCTCAGCACTCAAGCCTCATGATGTCCTGGATGTGTATGTGCCACAACAGGGCATAAAAAACTCATATTTCTTGCCTCTGCAAATAAGCTTTACATGGTCTGAAAGAGGTTAATGAATAATAGGTTGAATAACTCAATGTGATGAAAAAAAGCTGTAACTTCCTTTAAGCTGACTGAATAGATGATCAGTACTAACAAACTTTTTTTTAAAGGACATGTTTTCCTAGGAACCCCTGTTAGAGTAGCTATGAGATATTATTTAGTTATACTGTACATATTAAAAGCAATAGGATTAAACATAGGAATGCAAAATTTCCCATAAATAAAAAAATGTATATACAGTATATATACACTGCTCAGAAAAATTAAAGGAACACTTTGAAAACACGTCATATTTGAATGGAGAAAAATGTCATGCTAAATATCTATACTGATATGGACTGGGTAATGTGTTAGGAACGAAAGGATGGAAATTAAAATGATCACCCTACAGAGTGCTGAATTCAAAGACACTCCAAAAATCAAAGTGAAAAAATTATGCAGCAGGCTAGTCCATTTTGCTGATATTTTATTGCAGCAACTCAAAATGGTACTCAGTAGTCTGTATGGCCCCCACGTGCTTGTATGTATGCCTGATAACGTCAGGGCATGCCCCTTAACGATGAGATATTTTCTACCAGATCTGGACCAGGGCATCACTGAGTGCCTGAACAGACTGAGATGTAACCTGGAGGAGTCTGATTTACCGAGACATAATGTCCTAGAGGTGTTCCATTGGATTTAGGTCAGGCGAGCGTGGGGACCTTTCAATGGTATCAATTCTTTTATCCTCCAGGAACTGGCTGCATACTCTCGCCACATGAAGCCAGGCATTGTCATGCACCAGGAGAAACCCAGGACCCACTGCACCAGCAAAGGGTCTGACAACGGGTCCAAAGATTTCCTCCCCGATACCTAATGGCAGTCAGGGTGCCACTGTCTAGCCTGTAGAGGTCTGTGCGTCCCTCTATAGATATGCCTTCCCAGACCATCACTGACCCACCACCAAACCGGTCATGCTGAGTGATGCTACAGGCAGCATAACGTTCTCCATGGCTTCTACAGACCCTTTCACATCTGTCACATGTGCTAAGGGTGAACCTGCTCTCATCTGTGAAACGCACAGTGCACCAGTGGTTGACCTGACAATTCTGCTGTTCAATGGCAAATGCCAATCGAGCTCCAGCTGCCGGGAAGTGAGCACAGGGCCCACTAGAGGACATCAGGCCACCCTCATGAAGTCTGTTTCGGATTGTTTGGTCAGAGGCATTCACATCAGTGGCCTGCTGGAGGTCATTTTGTAGGTCATTTTGTAGGGCTCTGGCAGTGGTCATCCTGTTCCTCCTTGCAAAAAGGAGCAAATACCGGTCCTGCTGATGATTTAAGGACCTTGTCCAGCTCTCCCAGAGTAACTGCCTGTCTCCTGGAATCTCCTCCATGCTCTTGAGACAGTGCTGGGAGATAAAGCATACCTTCTAGGAATGGTACGTATTGATGTGCCATCCTGGAGGAGTTGGACTGCCTGTACAACTTCTATAAGGTCCAGGTATCGCCTTATTCTACCAGTAGTGACATTGACCCTAGCCAAATGCAAAATTAATGAAAAACAGTCAGAAAAGATGAGTAGGGAAAAAAATGTTAGTGGCCTCCACCTGTAAAACCATTCCTGTTTTGGGGGCTGTCTCATTGTTGCCATCTACTGCACCTGTTGTTAATTTCATTAACACCAAAGCAGCTGAAATTGATTAACAACCCCCCCTCTGCTACTTAACTGACCCATTCAACATCCCAGGAGTTTAATTGACTTGATGCTATACTTTGATTAAAAAGTGTTCCTTCGATTTTTTGAGCAGTGTGTATATATATATATATATATATATATATATATATATATATATATATATATATATATATATATATATATATATATATACACACATTGTTTAATTATGGAAAACTATATATATATATATATATATATATATATATATATATATATATATAAAATATTTTATTATATATTTTCATGTGACAACGCTGAAGAAATTACACTTTGCTACATAGTACAGTAGTCAGTGTACAGCTTGTAAAAAAATGTAAATTTGCTGTCTCCTCAAAATAACTCAACACAGTCATTAATGTCTAAACCGCTGGAAACAAAAGTGAATACACCCCTCAGTGAAAATGTCTAAATTGGGCCCAAAGTGTCAATATTTTGTGTGGCCACCATTAATTTCCAGCACTGCCTTAACCCTCTTGGGCATGGAGTTCACCAGAGCTTCACAGGTTGCCACTGGAGCCCTCTTCCACTCCTCCATGACGACATCACAGAGCCGGTGGATGTTAGAGACCTTGCACTCCTTTCATTTGAGGATGCCCCACAGATGCTCAATAGGGTTTAGGTCAGGAGGCATGCTTGGACAGTCCCTCACCTTTACCCTCAGCTTCTTTAGAAAGGCAGTGGTTGACTTGGAGGTATGTTTGGGGTCGTTATCATGTTGGAATACTACCCTGCAGCCCAGTCTCCGAAGGGAGGGGATCATGCTCTTCTTCAGTATGTTACAGAACATGTTGGAAATAATGGTTTCCTCAATGAACTGTAGGGCAGCACTCTTGGAGCCCCAGATCATGACACTCCCACCACCATGCTTGATTGTAGCCAAGACACACTTGTCTTTGTACTCCTCACCCGGTTGCCTCCACACATGCTTGACACCATATTAACCAAATAGGTTTATCTTGGTCTCATCAGACCACAGGGCATGGTTCCAGTAATCCATGTCCTTAGTCTGCTTGTCTTCAGAAAACTGTTGTGAGCTTTCTTGTGCATCATCTTTATAAGTGGCTTTCTTCTGGGACAACAGCCATGCAGACCAATTTGATGCAGTATGTGGGGTATGTTCTGAGCACTGACGGGCTGATCCCCCACCCTACAACCTCTGCAGCAATGCTGGCAGCACTCATATGTCTATTTCCCAAAGACAACCTCTGGATATGACACTAAGCATGTGCACTCCTATGGTCGACCATTCTGAGTGGAACCTGTACTGTTAAACTACTGTATGGTCTTGGCCACTGTGCTGCAGCTCAGTTTTAGGGTCTTCTTGGCAATCTTCTTATAGCCTAGGTCATCTTTATGTAGAACAGCAATTCTTTTTTCAGATCCTCAGAGAGTTCTTTGCCATAAGATGCCATATTGAACTTCCAGTGACCAGTATGAGAGAGTGAGAGCGATAACACCAAATTTAACACACCTGCTCCCCATTCACACCCGAGACCTTGTAACACTAACGAGTAACATGACACCGGGGAGGGAAAATGGCTAATTTGGCCCAATTTGGACATTTTTACTTAGGGGTGTATTCACTTTTGTTGCCAGCGGTTTAGACATTAACGTGTGTTGAGTTATTTTGAAGGGACAGCAAATTTACACTGTTATACAAGCTGTACTACACTCACTACTTTAGATTGTAGCACTAGCAAACTGTCTTATTTTCAGTGTTGTCACATATATTCAGTATAAATGAAAATAGACAGTTTGCATTACACAACTGCCAAATGCGTTGTACAAAAAGATTATAATATGAGGCTGTAGTAGTGATTTGCATATGAATCCCTCATAATCACAGTCTTTGTGTTCTTGCTCCAAGCCACATATGCTTATTTCTACACGTTATGTTTATAGTCTCCTGGGAAGACACTGCACAGTAGTGCTGGATTATGGATATGGCCTGGAGACTTGCGACAGCCAACTATGATTGTGCAGATGGTAAATGCCTGAAAATATGATTTGTGTATATAATAAAATGTGATTTTAAACAGTGGTATAATTTGTATTCATCTAAGTTTGCTATAATGACTTCCATGCTCATTGCAGAGAGACAAAATGACTAATATCCACTGCCAATTCAGTGACTGACACAGAATCAGCTGCCAGTGGACTTAGTAGTGACATATACAGTGGGTACGGAAAGTATTCAGACCCCCTTAAATTTTTCACTCTTTGTTATATTGCAGCCATTTGCTAAAATCATTTAGGTTCATTCTTCTTCCTCATGAATGTACACATAGCACCCCATACTGACAGAAAAACACAGAATTGTTGACATTGTTGCAGATTTATTAAAAAAGAAAAACTGAAATATCACATGGTCCTAAGTATTCAGACCCTTTGCTCAGTATTTAGTAGAAGCCCCCTTTTGATCTAATACAGCCAGGAATCTTTTTGGGAAACATGCAACAAGTCTTTCACACCTGGATTTGGGGATCCTCTGCCATTCCTCCTTGCAGATCCTCTCCAGTTCTGTCAGGTTGGATGGTAAATGTTGGTGGACAGCCATTTTTAGGTCTCTCCAGAGATGCTCAATTGGGTTTAAGTCAGGGCTCTGGCTGGGCCATTCAAGAACAGTCACGGAGTTGTTGTGAAGCCACTCCTTCGTTATTTTAGCTGTGTGCTGAGGGTCATTGTCTTGTTGGAAGGTAAACCTTCGGCCCGGTCTGAGGTCCAGAGCACTCTGGAGAAGGTTTTTGTCCAGGATATCCCTGTACTTGGCCGCATTCATCTTTCCCTCGATTGCAACCAGTCGTCCTGTCCCTGCAGCTGAAAAACACCCCCACAGCATGATGCTGCCACCACCATGCTTCACTGTTGGGACTGTATTGGACAGGTGATGAGCAGTGCCTGGTTTTCTCCACACATACCGCTTGGAATTAAGGCCAAAAAGTTCTATTTTGGTCTCATCAGACCAGAGAATCTTATTTCTCACCATCTTGGAGTCCTTCAGGTGTATTTTAGCAAACTCCATGCGGGCTTTCATGTGTCTTACACTGAGGAGAGGCTTCTGTCGGGCCACTCTGCCATAAAGCCCTGACTGGTGGAGGGCTGCAGTGATGGTTGACTTTCTACAACTTTCTCCCATCTCCTGACTGCATCTCTGGAGCTCAGCCACAGTGATCTTTGGGTTCTTCTTTACCTCTCTCACCAAGGCTCTTCTCCCCCGATAGCTCAGTTTGGCCGGACGGCCAGCTCTAGGAAGGGTTCTGGTCGTCCTCAATGTCTTCCATTTGAGGATTATGGAGGCCACTGTGCTCTTAGGAACCTTAAGTGCAGCAGAAATCTTTTTGTAACCTTGGCCAGATCTGTGCCTTGCCACAATTCTGTCTCTGAGCTCTTCAGGCAGTTCCTTTGACCTCATGATTCTCATTTGCTCTGACATGCATTGTGATCTGGAAGGTCTTATATAGACAGGTGTGTGGCTTTCCTAATCAAGTCCAATCAGTATAATCAAACACAGCTGGACTCAAATGAAGGTGTAGAACCATCTCAAGGACGATCAGAAGAAATGGAAAGCACCTGAGTTAAATATATGAGTGTCACAGCAAAGGGTCTGAATACTTGGGACCATGTGATATTTCAGTTTTTCTTTTTTAATAAATCTGCAACAATGTCAACAATTCTGTGTTTTTCTGTCAGTATGGGGTGCTATGTGTACATTCATGAGGAAGAAGAATGAACTTAAATGATTTTAGCAAATGGCTGCAATATAACAAAGAGTGAAAAATGTAAGGGGGTCTGAATACTTTCCGTACCCACTGTACAATACAAATAAACAGATAAAACATAGTAATACACTTATTTCTACAACAAATATATCAGTTCTTTTGATTTTTGCACAATAGATTATAGTCAGCTTTGCTTAAGAGAAAAAATATAGAGAATACCGAATGTACATCATGCCTTTGCCGACATAGAGCATATGGTGTAAAATGTCTTCAATCACGCTAACACACATTGATGGTTTTACCCACTAATTTAAAAATTGGAGTCCCTGAAGGAATCCCTCTGTAAATTCAGAGTGACAAAATTACTAATATGCACTGCCAATTCAGTGACTGACAGAATCAGACCAGGCAGAGACTGCGGTTATGTGAAAGTCTAACATTAAGGCAGTTCCCTGACTTAGCCCTGGTTCACACCTATTTGGCATTTTTTTGCCCATTTTCAGTTTTACAGAAACACACTACCGTCGATTTAACATGGTTTCCTATGGGCCATGGTCACATCTGTGCATTTTATGGAAAGGGCCAGGGAGCAGCAGGTTGTGATTTTGAAAATATCACATCAAGTGTAGCACAATCTAATGTGCATAGTCCCAATAAATTTATATAAATCCACTGTCATGCAATATTCAATCATGTTAAACAGTCCTATAATTCAGTGACTTCAGTGACCTCCACCTATGGCTTAAATTGCCCCCTAACTTCCAAGCAGTGGCCCCACAACAGAGCCTCAAATGCCTGGATTATGTCCCTCTGAATCTCACTGGAGATATCCGCAGATATCCATCAATCGTGTATAACCAGAAAATAAAGAGAAACCAGGGATAAAAAAAAACATAAAAATGTGAAATTAAAACACGTCATCATCTCTACCTGCTGACAAAATAACATGGAGGCTCCCTCCACCTGTATGCATTAGGCTTCCAAATAAGCTTCCTCAGCTTATATTTCCTCAGCTGGATATCTGTGGAGGAGTCCATTTGGGTACCAGTACATCCAGAGGAAGACCATACCAGTGAGATTCAGAGGGACATAATTACAGGCATTTGAAGCTCTGTTGTGGGGCCACTGCTTGGAAGTTAGGGGGCATTTTAGCCATAGGTGGAGGTCACTGAAGTCACTGGATTATAGGACTGTTTAACATGAGTGAATATTGCACGACGGTGGATTTTTATAATTTTACTGGGACTATGCACATTAGATTGCGCTGCACTTGATGTGATATTTTTATTTGATGCAAACTTATAGGTGAACACCTTTTGGTAAGTGGTGGCAGCAATCACGAATATTCACATTATATATATTTATTATATATTGTTTTGCTTTGAGTTTTCAAAATGTGTGATTAGTTTTGATTAGGTGTGTGTATTTATGCAGTTAGTTAGTATTCATTTATTATAATTTTGTACACCAATTTTACACTCATTTATTTTGCGCTGATTATTCACATTGAGTATATTTAGGTTGTGTTTTTGGTTCCATAGACTTCAATGAATTTAAATACGTGTATTGAAAAACGCAAAATTCACCTGGAATCATCAACTGCAACCTGTATAGGTGTGAACCATGCCCTAGAGATAAGCCGTAACACTGTGTGCCGTAATAAAAATACATACTGTAACTTGGTGTATGTTACATTAGGAGAGATGTTTCTGAGCCCTCGTCCTCTCTACCAGTCCAGCATACCACTGCCACCTCACTCCCAGTGACAGAATGGGGTCCCACCATGCACATAGCACAGGCCTCATGCATGCATTTGTTAACTCCTTCACTCTTGTATCCATGTGACTGGATTGTGGAACCCTGTAACGTTGGTTCGGTTGCTGTTGCTACTAGAGATTGACTGCTATGGAGGGATTTTTTTTCCTTCTGTCATTCTTCAGTGCAGTTTGAACCCACTCCCAGCCCTGATCACACACAGAGGATCCCCTCCATTGAGTTAGCCCATTATCGGCCCCATCCCGGAACCCCAAGTGGATGCAGCAGAGCCTGTCACTGGTCTGATTGGTCCCAATCCGGAGTCCCGAGCGGTAGTGGCTGTATTGTGGCTTGTTTGCTCAGTGGTGAGAATCACTGGGCCAGTGAAGTCGGTGAGTGTGCATTACCTTCCCCCCTTCAGAGCACAGTGGTGGTGGTCAAGGTGATCCTTTATTTCTGCACCGATTAGGATCTTTCAAGGGATACATCAGTGTGAATATCGCTATTTGTCATACGTTTTTCAACGCTGCTTTGGTGGACTGATTCATGTTGGGACTATTTTATATATTTTTTATATTTATTTCTACAGTCTTTACAAGTTTTCAGTGAATGTGATTGGGGAGTGAGCTTATCATTCTTGTTTGCGCTGCCAGAGTTTTTTGTGTCTACATGTTGCCTGTATTTACATATATTCCCTTATTTCTTGAACCCAAAAATGTTTTCCCATAAGCAAACCAAGTACCTTCATAAATCAGGGCACAGTGTAAGGAAGCCCAGAAAAGATTTTGCTTGGGGCATGTTGTCAGTATCCATATTTCCACAAACCAGCAGGTCCAAATAACCAGGATGCAATGCTTGTTTCCCATTACAGAGGTTTAACTTATGGGCAGATTTCTAGCATAAATCAGCCAAACTAATGAATTTGTTTCTTAAGAATTACCTTTCAGAGATTGTATGTTAACGTGATGGAGTACAAAGGCATATGGTCACCTGATCTGACTACAACTGGACATACTGGGTGAAGATCTAGTGGCTCTACTAAATGGGTAATTTCGATCATGTCAGTATCAATTTATTTGTTGACATAAAGTGAACATTGTGTGGCCCAAGTTCTCCGCAAATCACTTTTTGAAGGCTTTGAAATTGAACGATTTTATGAAAGGTTCATGAACTGCTTTCATGTAGATGATAAATATAATAAAACCTTCAGCAAAATAAAATAGGTACTTTAAAGTGTTTACTTTGGTCAAAATGTAAAATCATATATTCAATATGTTGCATTTCAAGTATTTCTAGACTATTCCTATTAATCTGAATGACCTTGAAGTTTGTAAACTTACTATGTGAAGATCCCCATACATTTACTCCCTTGAATTCTGTGGAACGTATTCACTATGCCCTGTGGGTAGGCACTCCAGTGTCACACATTTCACAGAGCCTGCCTTCTGAATTACAGCAGTGCTGAGAAGAGGAATTTAACCACTTGCCGACCACCCCACGCAAATATACTGCGGCAGGGCGGCTCTGTTGCGCAAAATCATATAAATCTACGTGATTTTTTGCACGCAGTCTCGGAGCCGCGAGCCTGATGTGTTTAGAGACAGCAGGAGGCAGGCTGTAGGAGGAGCGGTGGCGATTGCCGCCGGCCTCCTGCGATCATCAGAGAAATTGACAGAAGACCTGCCTGCTTATGTAAACAAAGCAGGCGAGTCTTCTGTCACACAGGCAGAGAGAGATCAGGAGTTTCAGCTAAGCTAAAACCCCGATCTCTCTGTGCCTGTCACAAAACCTCCCCCCCCCCCCTTCACAGTGAGTAAGCACCAACAGGCATACATTAACTCCTTTGATCAACCCCAGTGTTAACCCCTTCCCTGCCAGTGTCATTTATACAGTTACAGTGCATATTATTTAGTACTGATTACTGTATTAGTGTCACTGGTCCCCAAACGTGTCAAAAATTTCAGTTAGGGGTTCGATCTGTCCTCCCTAATGTCGCAATCCAATCCCGCTAAAAATCGCTGATCGCTGCCATTACAAAAAAAACAAAAAAAAAAAAAGTCCAAAAATCTATCCCGTAGTTTGTAAACCCTATAACTTTTGCACAAACCAATTAAAATATGCTTTTTGGAATTTTTTTTACCCAAAATATGTAGCAGAATACAAATTGGCCTAAATTGATAAAAAAAAATAGATTTTTAGAATTTTTTTATTGGGAATGTTTCATAGCAGAAAGTTAAATATATGGTGTTTTTTTCAAAACTGTCGCAATTTTTATGTTTATAGCGCAAAATTTAAAAACCATAGAGGTGATCAAATACCACCAAAAGAAAGCTCTATTTGTGGAGAAAAAAAAGGACATCAATTGTATCTGGGTACTGCGTCGCACAATCAAACAGTTTTTCGTTAAAGTAAAGTAGTGTGGAATCGCAAAAAATGGCCTGGTCATTAAGGGGGTAAAACCTTCCGGAGCTGAAGTGGTTAAGGAGGTGGAGTGAGTGCAGGAATCACTGCTTGCAGGCAGCATGGTACCATGGGATATACCGTGCCTTGCGAAAGTATTCGGCCCCCTTGAACTTTGCGACCTTTTGCCACATTTCAGGCTTCAAACATAAAGATATAAAACTGTAATTTTTTGGGAAAAATCAACAACAAGTGGGACACAATCATGAAGTGGAACGAAATTTATTGGATATTTCAAACTTTGTTAACAAATAAAAAACTGAAAAATTGGACATGCAAAATTATTCAGCCCCTTTACTTTCAGTGCAGCAAACTCTTTCCAGAAGTTCAGTGAGGATCTCTGAATGATCCAATGTTGACCTAAATGACTAATGATGATAAATAGAATCCACCTGTGTGTAATCAAGTCTCCGTATAAATGCACCTGCACTGTGATAGTCTCAGAGGTCCGTTTGAAGCGCAGAGAGCATCATGAAGAACAAGGAACACACCAGGCAGGTCCGAGATACTGTTGTGGAGAAGTTTAAAGCCAGATTTAGATATAAAAAGAATTACCAAGCTTTAACCACTTTACCACCGGAGGATTTTCCTGCTAAAAGACCAGGGGTTATTTTGCGATTTTTTACTGCGTGACTTTAACGGACAATCGCGCGGTCGTGCGACGCTGTACCTAAACGAATTTCACGTCCTTTTTTTCCCACAAACAGAGCTTTCTTTTGGTGGTATTTGATCACCTGTGCGATTTTTTGATCACGCGCTATAAACAAAAAAAGAGCGTAATTTTTGCAAAAACAACAATATTTTTCACTTTTTTTTATATGAAATTCCCCCAAAAAAAATGTAAAAATCAAAATTTTTTAAAATTTTCGGCCAATTTGTTTTACGCTACCTATGTTTGGTAAAAAAAATCGCAAAAAGCGTATTTTGATTGGTTTGCGCAAAAGTTATCGCGTTTACTAACAAAGGGAAAGATTTTTGTCATTTTTGGTGTTTTTTTTTTTAACGAGTAATGGCGGCGATCTGCGATTTTTTTTGCGGTACTGCGACATTGCGGCGGACAGATCGGACCCTTGACTGACATTTTTGACACTTTTGGGGGTACCAGTGACATTACTGCAGTAATCAGTGCTATATATATGCACTGTTACTGCAAAAATGACACTGGCAGGGAAGGGGTTAACAGTATTGGACAGGGAGGGGTTAAGTGTGTCCTAGGGGCGTGATTCTAACTGTGCAGGGACAGGTCTACTAGTGTAAAAACAAAGATCAACAGTTCTACATAGTAGAACTGTTTGATCTTCACTTTTACACAGGGAGAACTGACAGGTGGCTTGTTTACACAAGCCGCTCTGTCTTTCTCCCGCTGTAGCGGCGATCGTAGTGTGACCGGCGGACATCGGGTCCGCCAGTCACACTCCCGCACTCCTCCGTGAACGAGCCGAGGCGGGCGCGCGCCTCAGCGGGCGCGCGCCCGCCCGCTATTGGCTCTGGAAGGAGTGACAGGCGAGCGACGTAGACCTACGTCACTCTGCCTGGCCGGGGCCGACTGCCGCAGTAAATATACTGTGCGCAGTCGGCAAGCGGTTAAACATCCCAAGGAGCACTGTGCAAGAGATAATATTGAAATGGAAGGAGTATCAGACCACTGCAAATCTACAAATACCTGGCCGTCCCTCTAAACTTTCAGCTTATACAAGGAGAAGACTGATCAGAGATGCAGCCAAGAGGCCCATGATCACTCTGGATGAACTTCAGAGATCTACAGCTGAGGTGGGAGACTCTGTCCATAGGACAACAATCAGTTGTAAAGTGCACAAATCTGGCCTTTATGGAAGAGTGGCAGAAGAAAGCCATTTCTTAAAGATATCCATAAAAAGTGTTGTTTAAAGTTTGCCACAAGCCACCTGGGAGACACACCAAACATGTGGAAGAAGGTGCTCTGGTCAGATGAAACCAAAATCCAACTTTTTGGCAACAATGCAAAATGTTATGTTTGGCGTAAAAGCAACACAGCTCATCACCCTGAACACACCATCCCCACTGTCAAACATGGTGGTGGCAGCATCATGGTTTGGGCCTGCTTTTCTTCAGCAGGGACAGGGAAGATGGTTAAAATTGATGGGAAGATGGATGGAGCCAAATACAGGACCATTCTGGAAGAAAACCTGATGGAGTCTGCAAAAGACCTGAGACTGGGACGGAGATTTGTCTTCCAACAAGACAATGATCCAAAACATGAAGCAAAATCTACAATGGAATGGTTGACAAATAAACATATCCAGGTGCTGGAATTGCCAAGTCAAAGTCCAGACCTGAATCCAATCAAGAATCTGTGGAAAGAACTGAAAACTGCTGTATAAAAACGCTCTCCATCCAACCTCACTGAGCTCGAGCTGTTTTGCGAGGAGGAATGGGCAAAAATTTCAGTCTCTCGATGTGCAAAACTGATAGAGACATACCCCAAGCGACCTACAGCTGTAATCGCAGCAAAAGGTGGCGCTAGAAAGTATTAACTTAAGGGGGCTGAATAATTTTGCACGCCCAATTTTTCGGTTTTTTATTTGTTAAAAAAGTTTGAAATATCCAATAAATTTCGTTCCACTTCATGATTGTGTCCCACTTGTTGATTCTTCACAGAAAATTACAGTTTTATATCTTTATGTTTGAAGCCTGAAATGTGGCAAAAGGTCGCAGAGTTCAAGGGGGCCGAATACTTTTGCAAGGCACTGTATAGTCTTTATAAATTGAAAGTTAACAGCAGAGGAGAAGCTGCAAAGCCTGCAGGGAATCTAGGAAGTTGTGGAAAGACATGGCCAACAGACAGGCAGCTCACACACTCACAACATGAAAGGAAAATTTTCAAGTAGGCTTATATAGGTTTGTCAAAAATAACAATTGTTTTTATTGGTATTACAATGTTGATATTATAAATTAAAAATGTATGCTGTGACTATAGATTTCCTTTAGCCTCTGTTCACATCTAGGCGTTTTTGGGCGATTTTCTGCTCTAAGCCTCAGCTCTAAAAACGCCCAACAAGAAAAATCCCATTCATTTCAATGGCCCCTGTTCACATCTGAGCATTCTGTTGTCTTAAGCAAAACGCTTGCTGCTCAAAAAAGTACATGAGCTTCTTTTTTGGCAGATTACAGGCATTTTTAACTTTTTTCCATTGGTCACTTATCATCTAAAAACACCTGCACAAAAACGCTGCAAAAACGCTTGTAAAATGCCCAAACAAATTGCCAGAAAACGCCTGAAAAAACGCCTGTAAAAATAGCAACATCTAGATGTGAACATAGCCGGAAGTTGTAAAAGAATGTACTAATATATCCACCATAGTAGAAGGTTACAGTACATGTTCAGACAGGCACCATGCAGATAAACAATCTTACTCATCTTTAACATCAATATATATTAATTCAATGTTCCCTGTTTTGAAAACAGCAAGTGTCTCAGGGGTATAATATAGCTCTAAGTTTTATATAATCAATTATTCTTTACAGCATCAGCATGTAACCTTCAAACTAAGTAATAATAGATTATATAAACATCTCCAGGGCATATGAACACAGATACAGATATGTATTCCTTCACTGTCAATGAATAAATCTGACATATATTTAAATAAATTACACAGTGATAAAACAAAACCTTCTTGTGTAGATCAAAATGAAGTGAGACTTTTTAGACTTGCTATGCTGCTGGCTGTGAGTGCAATTCACACTTCTAATGAAATTTTGTACAAACAAACTGGCTACACATTTGAAGTAACGGAATTTTTTTATTTTAGGTTTGTTGCTCTTTTTTAGTTCTAGCTTCTGTTCCTTACCAGCAAAGTAACTTACCAGTAACTTTTCAATGTTCTATTTACTACATAGACATCATTCATGACTATTATTGCTGCCATCATTAATCATCATTGGTGGGTTCATATTAGGGATCGACTAATTATCGGCAAAGCCGATATATTGAGGGCCGATATGCACTTTTCCCGATATATCAGAATCGCCCCCTGAGCTTACCGATATTGCCGATATTTCGGGAAAGTGCTTGTACCGAAGTGATGCCTGCAGCAAGAGGCGTCACCCCGGTACCGGTGTCCATAGCCGAAGGTTGGCTGTCTTGTAATGACAACCGATGCGGCTGTCATTACAAGGAGCAGGAGGGGACGTTCTCCCCCTCCTGCCGCCTTCCTCGGCTCGCCCGGGTCTTCCTCCACTGGGAGGGTTCCTGTTCTCCTGGGGCTATTGTCTATTGCTATCGGATTTTGCTAAAGGGCATTGTCCTGAAGTCCTGGTCTTGATAAGAATCTTTTTTTCTCCCTCACTGAGGATCTAACTTTGGAAGTTAGGTGGCAGAAAACTCCTAGGACACTGTGAGTAAAACCTGTTTGGGACCCTAAACCCACTCCTGTTCATGTTCTTAAGGTATATCTTACTATATAAAGTACAAGTGTCTCTGCGTCCAGTCCCTGTGTCCGTGGGATTGCGCTACTGTGCATGTGCCCCACGGACAGCCGTTGGGACTTGGAGCGCAGAGACTTCGGGCTGCCGGACGAAAATGTTGAAGCGGCGGGTGTGTGCGGGCACGCGGCGGGTGCGCGCTCGCATGCGAGAGCCGCTCGGTCAGCTCTGCGCGTGTCTCCGTTGTTGCTAGGGCAACAGGGACGCTATGCGTAGAGCTGGCTACATCATGCGGCTCTCGCGTTGTTAGGAAAAAAAAGAGATAAGCGAGAGCCGCTCAGTCAGCTCTGCGCATGTCCCAGACGTTGCTAGGGCAACAGGGACGCAGAGCTGACAGAGGCTATAGGACTAAACCAAACAGATACATATATACAATTCAGAAGAAGAGTGTTCAACTCAGCAAGATGAGTTAAACATTACAGAGGCCAAATTACAAAGGCCAAAAGACAAAGAATAGAAAATAGATCTATTGAAGAACAGGAAAATGATGTTAGAAATTCAACATAACCAAATGTTTGACCACATATGTTCTAGCGCCCGTTAATTTAACTGTACTTTAATCTGTACTTGCAAGGGAGACCTGGGCATATTCTCAGCGGACACTCCGGGGGGTAAGCGTTACACATGTTTAGCCTGGAGAATTTAAACTTATACAGAATGCCTAAAATTTAAATCAAGTCTTTATTCATTAGAAATATAAAAATACATGTTGAAGTGCACTGAAGGGTTAGTCAGGTTTAATGCAAACAATGCAACTCAATACAGTATTCCTAGAGTTTCTGTATTCATAAAAAAAGCTGATAGGTTTACCAGGATTTTTTTTTTTTTTCATTTATAGCAAGGTAGTCAAAAAACGTTTACTGATATACTTAAAGTTTAACTCCAGGCAAACAGCTAAATAAACAGATTGAAAAGCTTATTTATCTGCCAAAGGATTTATATGTCAGCCCATCCTGTACTGAGATTTACATGTCTCGATCTTGTAGGAGAAGGAGCCTTAATTTTGTCTGCTGTAGTTTTCACTTTCACTTAAAATCTACACCCCACGCCTACCCTGTGACTGGGCTGTGAAAGGAGAAGCGGTAGACTAATGAGCTTATATCTCTGTCACTCTTCTTTCATCCTATTAGCATGATTCTTGAACTGCAGCACACCTGATTGGCTTCTTGTGCTGCTTCTCTTCCCCATCAGAGTTTTACAGTGCTGAATGTACAGTAGACTGCAAGAATGTGATACCAAATCAATCTCAGATACTTACATTTAAAAATACATTTAGTTAGGTACATAAATTTATTTTAGAGGAGCACAAAAACCCAATAAACGTAATGACCCACACATACTGTATGCGCAAAAACTCAGTACATAAGAAATTAAGTTAACATACAGTAAAATTTTATGCACAAAAATTATAACACCATAAACAAATACATATGTATAAAAAAAACAAATAAATGTGTATATAAAAAAATTGGTGTCCCAGTGTTATTAGTGCATACTCCAATTATATGTGTCAAATGAAATCACTCTCCAAGATAAACACATAGACTTCCATGCTCCAATCATTTATGGTATCCCCTCTTATGCGTTATTAAAAGAATTTAAGCTTACACCACTGTGCATTGCCCAAAACACAAGCTTTGTGTTCGCCTTTCTGCTCACCCTTCTAGTTGGACCTCTTATCTCTGAGATCTATAAGCGCTTACCTCTTAGGGGTCAATGTGTTTCCATTCTCAATCAGAAACTCCTTAATTGTGCAGCTCAAAGTAGAATACAAACCAGGCTCATAGTGATTTTCATAGAGACATTTTAATAAAACAACATAAAGCAATAAAAACAGTTATCTTTTAAAAGACTCAATCCCCTCTGTAATCACAAAAGTAGCGAGACGCTAAGCAATTAATCCATGACAGGCTCGCTGATTAAATCAATAACACCTAGCGTGATCGGCTGAGTCAAACTGTGACGTCACAAGAAGAGACAGTGAGTCTGCCATAAATTAATTGTATAAAATGTTTGGTTTTTTTTCCAATAATTTTTATTAATTTGGAAAAAAAAATGACACACACATATTTTCTCTGGGTCAAAACAGTTGGGTAGCACACTTTTATTGCTTTTTAAGTTTTATTAAAATGTCTGTAAGCATAGCACTTTGATCCTGGTTTGTGTTCTACTTTAACCTTCTGAGAGATAAGAGGTCTGACTAGAAAGGTGAGCAGAAACGTAAGCACACAGCCTGTGTGTTAGGTAATGCACAGTGGTGAAAGATAAAATGGATTAAAGAAACCGAGAGGGGATACCATAGAGTATTTGCGCACGGAAGTCTATGTGTTTATCTTGGAGAGTGGATTCATTTGACACGTATAATTAGAGTGTGCATAGATAACACTGGGATACTATTGATTATTTTTTTAAACACTTTTTTTATACACTTTTATTTGTTTATGGTATTGGTATAATGTATATGCATATATGAGTATTGTGTATTCATTCAGTTAATTATGAATATGTACTGGGTTTTTGCACATATGTATGGGTGATTAAGATTAATAGGTTTGAGTAGTGCACTAAAAGGAATTTCTATACATTGTTTGAGTGCTGGCTTGCTATACATTGGATTTTGTTGGTTAGGGATTATAGCAGCACAAGAGCTCTTTTTGTATTAATTCTAAAGTAAAAGTAACAGTTAATTAAGTATTCATAATTACAGAGATTATTAATCCATTTTTATCTCTCTGGGATTCAGCTTTAAAAGGCACAAAGGGTGGTATTTTGAGTAAGACATTTTTGGTTTTACAAATACTTTAATGTTAAAAAACAATTGTTTCTTACTATGGTTTGTAATTATAAATGCATATACAGCAGGCATATATTTGCATTACATATGCAGATGCAGCTTGTCCCTTTGCAGTGCTACTTGTGATTTAGCTAGAATAGCTAAGTGGGTGAAGCAGTAGATGGATCTAGTGGAGAACATGTGATATGAAAATGAGGAGAAATTAGTCCACTCACACATTTATAATGAAGGTATACTGGACAACCACTGAAATATCTAGTGAATATTTAAAATGATCAGACACACTAAGAGTAGTTTTGATAACAAGCATAAAACAAAACTTTACTGGATATCAAAATTACATAAAGTTCCTTACACATAAAAGTTGTCATAAACATTACCAAGACTCGAACATACACTCCTATTCCCAATATCCCAAAGAAAGGTCAAATAATACTTAACCCTGGCAACAGCTTGCACTCGATATCTGGAACAGGACAGTGTAGAGGTTTTTTGCTGCATGCTTTCCTTTCACAGCTCCAAAAATGAACCTCTCAAAATGAACCTCTCTTTCCTCCATGCTAGAGACTCTATTTATAGTCCTGTAGACCAGAGACCACCCACAGGATGTAAATGTTCCTGCTGACCACTCACAGGTCATTTTGTGAGTGAGGTCAGCAACATGTGGTTGCACTTCCTCAAAACCACATGGTCAATTGGATATACGGCAGCCATCTTTACACACGACATCAAAGCTCACTAAACCACCTGTGGGTGAGAGATATTATTACACATGTATGGGAACATTTGTCATAAATCAGTTAAAAAAATATCCACAACTGATTCAGGGGGTGTCCTATTCTTTCTGACTGCAGGATTTGGTAGATAAGTGAGAGTATGAAGTCAGTTAATAAGCAGTCCAGTGGTGGAAAAGCTGGTTTATGGGAAAAGTAAGGGAAGGGGTTAGATGGTAGCTCCAACATGTATAATAATATGACATTTGGATCACAGATAGCTTATCGTGACTTTTATTTAGACATATGACATATTATCCACTGTATACTATTTTAAAAAGATAATATAATTATTTGATAATTATGACATACATAATGCTGCTCCTAGAGAACTGTTTATAGGTCATGATATACTGTATATATGTCACATCTCATGCATAGCTATGACACTATAATATATATATACAATAAATGCTAATTGTCATCATACCAGCTAATGTCATTATATTATATACTTCTAATGTATATTTTAGTCTGAGAAACAAACAAATAAGGAATTATTTAAATCAGGCTCTATTTTAACCGCTTGCTGACTGCTCACAGTATATTTACTGCGGCAGTCAGCCCCTCACAGGCAGAGCGACGTAGGTCTACGTCGCTAGCCTGTGAGGGCTCTAGGGAGCGAGCGCGCGCCGCCGGAGCCACGCTCCCGCGCGGTCACGGACCCCCCCATGTGTGTGACCGGCAGACCCGATCGTCCGCCGGTCACTCGCGATCGTCGGTGGAGAGGGAGAAAGGCAGGCGGCTGATGTAAACAAGCCGCCTGTCATTCTCCCCTGTGTAGGAATAGTGATCATACGGTTCTACTATGTAGGACCGTTGATCACTGTTCCTACACCTCAAGCCACAGCCAATCACAGTTAGAATCACGCCCCTAGGGACACACATAACCCCTCCCTCTCAAAAAAGTTAACCCCTTCACTGCCAGTGTAATTTTACAGTAACAGTGCATATGTATAGCACTGATTACTGTAGAAATGTCACTGGTAGCCCCAAAAGTGTCCAAAATGTCAGTCAAGGGTCCAATCTGTCCGCCGCAATGTCGCAGTACCGCAAAAAAATCGCAGATCGCCGCCATTACGCGTTAAAAAAAACAACAAAAATGACAAAAATCTTTGCCTTTGTTAGTAAACGCGATAACTTTTGCGCAAACCAATCAAAATACGCTTTTTGCGAATTTTTTTTACCAAACATATGTAGCAGAAAACAAATTGGCCGAAAATGTTAAAAAATTTTGATTTTTACATTTTTTTTGGGGGGGAATTTCATATAAAAAAATTTGAAAAATATTGTTATTTTTGCAAAATTTACGCTCTTTTTTTGTTTATAGCGCATGATCAAAAAATCGCACAGGTGATCAAATACCACCAAAAGAAAGCTCTGTTTGTGGGAAAAAAAGGACGTCAAATTCGTTTAGGTACAGGGTCGCACAACCACGCAATTGTCCATTAAAGTCACGCAGTGCCGAATCGCAAAATAGGCCCTGGTCAGGAAGGGGGTAAAATCTTCCGGGGCTTAAGTAATTGCTTTAACTTGACTACAAGCTGACGGTTATAACCTCAATTCCATGCCTTGAATTTCTTTTGACTTGTCTATTATTCATGGTTGACTCTTAAAGTAGAGTTTAATACAAACACAGCAATATGAAGAAAAATAAATTGACTAAATAACTTGCTAGGCATGGACCATCTTCAGTATGTGAAGACTATTTAGAAAGGATAATTGATAAAAGAACATTGCCTTTCGTGTTGGGTAAAATGACATCAGCCTACTTTTCATTCACTACAAAATAATTCAGGCATCTTCACCCAATTAATTAAGGCACTTTTGACTTTAAAAAGATGTTCAAGATCAAACTTCTGCTCTTGCTTTTGCCAAATGACAAATGATTTAGAACATCCTGTCCAGCAGTGTCTGAAAATATCTAGTGAAAAAGATGCTTTTGCTGCCACCAGTGAACCTTATGTAAGTGAACATTAAGTAACTTTAATTTCCTAAGTCATATAATTACAGCAATCAGAAATGTGATTGGTTGATACATGTTAGTTGTCTCTCTCTCTCTCTCAATTCAATTCAATTCAAATAAGCTTTATTGGCAGGACCAAATACATTTTAGCATTGCCAAAGCAGTTGAGTTGGGGGGGGGGTAATGGGCAATATAAAGGGGGAATGGGGGGTGGGTCCATGTAAAGGATTTTTAAGTCCTCAGTTTCTCATGTCCCTCTCAGTCTTTAACACGCTGTCACATATTGTGCAGCTATTCTCACCATTGGCTCCTCTTCTCCCAGTAGGATTTGGAGTTTCCTCTTCCCTTCTCTCTCTCTCTCTCTCTCTCTCTCTCCCTCTCCCTCTCTCTCTCTCCCTAATAAAACTAAAGTCAAAACTTTTTTTTTTCATTTTAGATAGAGTAAGAGGGGGTTCTAACTCTGCCAGTTTTTATTTTTTTTTTTTTTGCCCTCTGTGTCCCATTGGGGAGATTTCTCTTCACTTTCTGTCACATAGCCAAAACAGGAAGTTAAAGGAAATCCCTAAGCAAGGAAGTAAATTGTTTTTACCAGACTTACTGTCTCCATTGGAAGATATTCCTGTTCAGGTGACAACCCAAAATGTCTCACTAAGGGGGGCACAGACAGCAATAAAAACCTGACAGGTGTTCTAATCCTTCTATACTTCATCTAAAATTAAATAAAAAGCCTTGTCTTTAGATATATTGTAAACTGCTTTAACAAAAAACTACGGTAATACGGTAGATTTGGGATTGCAGCATCTTAACTAAGTTATTAGCCCAAACCTACAGTGGGATTTAACATAAAGAAACAGATCCATCTCCCTAAACCAGGTATTAAGATTTTGCTTTATGAAAGCCTTCTGGGAAATAAGCCCATTTTTTATTATTCTTTTTTTTTTTTTTTTTAGCAGAAAATACTTTGTATAGGAAGCTGCTGAATGTACCACATTGCATTCTATGAGACGCTAAAAAGAGACAGTAGGCAGGCTTTCACAATAAATAATGACATTATTCATTCCCCACAATGATGTCACTACTCAAAGCACAACAGTGGTATTGCATGCACAATGGCCATGTGGTCTTTGATCATTTATATGAATTATAGTGTACAGTATATTTTAAACAGTGTGAAATTCCTAGGAGTAGTGGGCAACTCCCGTTTTTACACCTCTGAACTGTAAAAAAAAATAGATCTATATATATTGCATTATAAATTAAGCATGTATTGAATTTAACCAGATACCAAGTCCAAAAATCCAAAACCAAACCCAACACCAAATATATGATTATAGCAAATAAGACATATATTGCTCACTGGTGCGATAGGTTCATGGATCCTTACTTATGCTAAATGGTATGGACACACTAAACAGCGGCTAACTCATTTTTTTTTCTTCTAGAAATACATTGAATTTAAATTATGAAAACAGAAGATGAGTTACAAAGGTCTCCACTGTAGAACAGCAGTTACAGCAAAAAAAATGTTTTCTTGTTATAATGGCACAGCAAAAAAAAAAAAAAAAAAAAGAAAGAAAGAAATTGACTTTCTGGTGCTTTGCATTCTCTTTATAAGTCAAAAAGAAACTTTTCGTAAAAGCCAGCATCATTTACTATTTGTCTAAATTTGTATCTATATTCATGAAACTTATAACACTTAGCTGTAGGGTGAAAAGCAGACATAAGCATGTCTGCAAGTACATTTGTTTAAAGGCAAAGTATGGTGGTTTTGTACAAATTTGCTTTTTTTGTTTTGGTCAGAAAAAAAAAATTGTCAGGTGTACTGTATATTATATTTTATATTAAAACAGCAGGTAGATATCTGTGCTCCTTTTTACATGTTTTTATCCACAGCATGTTGAAAAAAAGCCTGTTTACCAACATCAATAACTCAAGCTGAAGTTTTCACACAGAACCGTATGACTTATCGCAGAGACTCATTTTCTTTTCCTTTCTTTTCTTTTCTTTCCTCCCTTTAGATTGATTTGTTATGTGATTAAGCACTGATTGTATATGCATCCAGAATCAATGTTCATTATATCTGATATATTGCGTGGCAGGACACACTTAGGATATTGTCTCTGACCGATCTCTATTGTAAGTGCATTGAACAGTTACATTTATAGTAAATTAGTACCATTGCTAGAATAATTTATATTGTTACCATACATGCACTACTATCTGTTTGTATTTTTGTTTTCGGTAGAAAATCTATGTTGCCACCCTTCACTCCTGAAGAAGCAGTAAAAATATACATGTCAAGCTTTATGTGAAGAGATGGTGGAGTTCTCTACCTATTACGATACGGAATTCATACCCTTGTTCTGATATTATATTATCTTATATCTCCACTAACTGTGGACCACCACCCTTACTAATATAAGGTTCTGAATGCTATTTTGTTTTTAAATTTGATTGTTTCTTAACAAAACTATTTTTTATTATGAATCAATAAAGTTTGTATTTTATTTTACCTGCTGTAGTTGTACCCTCAAAGTTAATGAACTGTTTTTCAAATACACCTTATATTACTAAAAGTATTGGGGCGCCTGCCTTTAAACACACATGAACTTTAATGACATCCCAGTCTTAGGCCTGTACGGTTCAATATTGAGTTGGCTCACCCTTTACAGCTATACCAGCTTCAACTCTTCTGGGAAAGCTGTCCATAGGGTTTTAGTAGTGTGTCTATGAGAATGTTTGACCTTTCTTCCAGTAGTGCATTTGTGAGGTCAGGCACTGATGTGGATGAAAAGGCTTGGCTCACAGTCTTCGCTCTAATTCATCCTAAAGGTGTTCTATCGGGTTGAGGTCGGACCAGTGAAGTTCCTTTACCCCAAACTCTCTTATCCATGTCTTTATGGACCTTGCTTTGTGTACTAGTGCGCAGTCATGTTGGAGCAGGAAGAGGCCATTCCCACAAAGTCAGGGGCATGAAATTGTCCAATATATCTTGGTATGCTGACAGCTTAAGAGTTCCCTTCACTGGAATTAAGGGGCCAAGCCCAACCCTTGAAAAACAACCCCACACCATAATCCCCCCTCCACCAAATGATTTGGACCAGTGATCAAAGCAAGGTCCATAAAAACATGGATGAGTGAATACAGGGTGGAGGAACTCGACTGGAATGACCTCGACCCGATAGAACACTTTTAGGAGGAATTAGAGTGGAGACTGCGAGCCAGGCCTTCTCGTTCCTGATCTCACAAATGCGCTTCTGGAAGAATGGTCAAACATTCCCATGGACACACTCCTAAACCTTGTGGACAGCCTTCCCAGAAGAGTTGAATCTGTTATAGCTGCAATGGGTGGGCCAACTCAATATTGAACCCTACGGATTAAGAATTGGATGCCAATAAAGTTCATGTGCATGTAAAGGCAGGTCCCAATACTTTTGGTAATATTGTGTATATAATTTCAGTTTATTATATATATATATATATATATATATATATATATATATATATTCTATATATTCTGGTGTTGGGATTTTTTAGCAGCAATGGACATTCATACCAGTATTTCACAAAGTGGTAGCAGTCTGTTAGGACTATTCAAAGTGACCATAAATGGATTTAGCTGGTCAGCAGGGATCAGCTAAATTTCAATCCATGTGTGGCCACTGCTGTTGAACAGTTGATCTGCCTATCGACTTCTGTTCAACCCCCCAGTCGGATAAAAGCAGTTTGATAAGTTCCACTTTATGACCAAAATGACCTATGCAGACAACGGGCCCCAGTATATTGCAATGCACTGTGCCTTTTGGTAAAATACATTGTAATGTGATTAGCACACCTGTAGACCTCTGCTGGCACCCAAAGCCTGCCCAATATACCTCCATATTGTTTACCCTTGTTTTTCCCTAATAGCTTCTGGGACACAGCAGAGCTCAGATGTTCATTCTCAGAATCACAGAAGCATGGTTCTCATTTTCAAAAGCCATTTGCAGTGTGCTTCCTCTTTTCCTGGCACATATACAAAGCTTGCTCTCCGGTGGCTCAGCGATGCTTATGTAACACTTTTGAAAAAGAGAAGCTAAGGCTAAGAATGAGCTTCCAACCTCTGCTGTTGCCCTAGAAGCTATTAGGGACAAGCAAGGATAAACCATATGGTTGTTTATTGGGCAGGCAGGGGCGTCAGCCTACAGGCGCGCCAATCACATTGCACTGTTTTTTACAAAAAGGCACAGTGCATTGTAATATACTGGGGCCCCTTGTCCACAAGGGCTGTTTTACACATAAGGTGAATTTAGCCCAACGTTTCTCAATACAAAATACAGAGGAACCCATTAATTAGTTTTTATGACTTGGGGAACCCCTGCTAAATTATAAAACCTCTAACTCATGGTACATTTGTGTGGTCATTAAGTTTTAATATAATAACATTTAAGAATAAAGAATGTAGCGTACCTAGCATATTTAAAGCGGTATTAAACCCCAAACCAAAAATGTATTATATTGCAGCTTATCAATCATTAGATGTGGTGGCTGCATCCCTTTTTTTCTTTGGCTTTTTCCCCTTTGTTTTCACCTGGTGATCTGGCCAGCCAGTAACACACCTTCTGTATTAGTGAGACACAACTCTGGAAGAATAAGAAAAGTAGGCACAGCAGACAGCAGCATTGTCAGTCTGGAGGGAGACTAGTGTTATATGTATTAGCAGATTGCACTAACAAATTGAAGTCAAACACCAGGTTGATGTCAGTTAGAGTAAGTTGTTGTTTTTTCTTTTTGAGATAAAGGTTTTACATGAATAAATAAAAATTGATCATTTTAATCACCCCTGCAAGTGTCAAGTGGTTTGTCTTATTTATGTAAACTAATAAATTCTGCTGGAGAGTCTGTGCTGTGAAAAACAACGTACTTGCTGGCTGGATTAATAGATTAAATAGAAGAAAGAAAACCTAAAATGGAAGCTAACACAGCCATCACATCTGAGAATTGGTAAGCTGCAATATAATAAATGTTTGCTTTTAGGTTTAATACTGCTTTAACACCCAGAACATCTGCCTACACTATAAAACTATATAAAACGTTTCGGTACTAATTCTGAAATGGAATACATAATATTAATGGCCAGAAAAGAAACACAAACAGTGAAAATGGCAGTGGTCCCATGCATTGGTGGCCAATGGGGGAAGGACACCCTTACTTTCATGACCAGTGGGAAGATTGCCCAGCTAAAATGATAAATAATATCAGTGGTTACTGGGAGTTAGAAACTCTTCATTGCCCAAGGAACTCCTAGAAACCTCTGGAAGAACCCTGGTTGAGAAACCTTGACTTTTAATGATGCAATCTTCCATTCCAACTCATCTCATATAATGTACTCCAAATGCTCATCCTCCTATCTTTATGTTGCCACAAAAATCAATAATCATCAATCTAAACAACATTTTTCCAGTCTTCCATCCACTTTTGGTGATCCTTGGCTTAGTACAGCTTCGTTTTCCTGTTTTTACTGACAGGAGAGGAACGTTAAATGGTCCTCTTCTCTTATAGGTTATCGTCTTCAAGTTTTGCATTGATAGATGCCCTTTTGCACATCTTTTTTTGCAAATATTGGTTCATTGATCAGTTGTAAACTTCTTTTCACCCTTTAACAATTGTGGCCAGTAAGAGAAATGCTTTTTCTGGCAAGGAAATCCATAGCTTTAAGGAGATTCAGCCCACCCCTCCTTCAGTTCACCAACGGATACAATCGGTCAATCAAATTCTGCCCTATGAGAAATTGGTGTTTGAACACAGGGGATGTCCAAGAAAATACAACAAAATTTGAGATATTTGGAGCTTTTCAGCCCTGACTATATAGATTTACTTGCCATGATCCTGAAATTTTCTTGCTTAATACTTGACGTTATAATAGCTCCCACTATAGTCACTGTATGTCATGAATGCACTCACTGCTTACACTTATTATTGCACCTGACCTGTTTCATGTTTGATCAGTCTCTACAGTTTTGAGACTGTTTTCATTATTACCTCTTGTTTTTGCTATACGTTTTATGGATAATAAGCATTGTTTAATTTTGTATACTGCATTTTTTATATCTTGCGATAAAAAGAGTTTAAAAAAAAACAGCTATGGCCATTTTCCCCCAACCTGTCTTACTACCAAAGAGTTTTCAGTGACTTTTTTTTGTACAATTTTTTGTAAACATTGAGGTTGTGATGCATCAAATTCCAGGACACCAGCAGTTTCAAACATGCTGAAGCTACCAGGTTTTCCACCAACAGTTATTCCATGGTTAGCTGTTCAGATCATGCATTTTTTTTCTAGTCTAATATATGATCACTCAAAAAACTGAACTCCTCGATCATATCTGCATGCTTTGTGTATTGAGTTGAATTTACCTGATTTGCTTTTCGAAATAGTGAGCAGGTGTACCTGAAAAAGTGACCACTGAATGAATTATCAGGGTGCTAAGGTAGCAACTTGTGACACCAAACCAGGTTTCATGTTATACTAATTTAGAGCAGGTAGATGACCGGATGGACATGAGATGCAGAATTTTGCTGATTCTTTCATCTTTGTCCTCCGGAATAACTATGCAATGAATCTATGGAATATATTGCAGCATCAGCGTTCTACATGAGCGTAAAGCTTTATTTCATATCAAGTGGCAGCATGTGTAAAATGGGTACAGACACCAAAACCCCACTGAAAGATGTGCTATGCCTTTTAATAAACCAGCAGGTGATAAATGTCAAGCCGAGACACATCGGCTCCAAAGCACCTATCACAGAATTCTGCTTGGGAGATAAGTTAACATTATTCTCAGTCAGTATCTCTTCTGAATACAAATTTATCATTTCTAATTATTTACATATTTGTTTGCCTGACAGGTTTTTATTGCTTTGTTACAGGTGTTGCTGCTGCCTAAAGCTTTCCCAGATAAACAGCACAAATGATAAACGTTTATTGCATGTCAGACTCAGTTTTTAGGAATCCATGATCTCCAAACTTTTTTTCATCCACAGAAAGAGACCGACACCTAACACCATCTGCTGAGAGATGGCACATTGCCCAGACAGTCTTGTGTGCTGGATGTTATGGAACACTTCAGCTGAGCCATCCATGTTACGTGACTTTACTGCATCTTTCATAGAACTTGGCAATACTGTGCTAGATCTGTTCTTTTAAATCCCATATGTAAGAAATCAGTGTTATTTATTTCATTGAAATGGCTGAATGAAGCTTCGGGCTCATCTACTATGGCTGTAGAAGAAATATGTGTGGGAGTGGGCCACATTCGTTTTCTATTTCTACCTAGAGGCAGTTCAGTGTGTAAGAGATTGGGGAGCAATCAGAATTGGCAAATTACACAATGCACATTGTAACAGGCAGTCCTCTAAAGCAGTACATAAAGCCTCGTACACACCTCGTACACACCACTAGTTTTTTTTTTCATTCAACATGCTGGGTGAAAGAAAAATAACTGACAGCTCAGATGTTAGTACAGCGATCCCCCCTGCTGAGCTATTGTGTTCTAACAGGGGGA